>NC_058081.1:125234896-125567503 GCF_014858855.1 Bufo gargarizans | reverse complement strand
AAACAGGCATGGACAAAAATGATGGTACCCCTAGAAAACACAGAACATAATGTGACCAAAGGGACATGTTAATTCAAGGTGTGTCCACTAATTAGCATCACAGGTGTCTACAACCTTGTAATCAGCCATTGGGCCTATATATATGGCTCCAGGTAATCACTGTGTTGTTTGGTGATATGGTGTGTACCACACTCGACATGGACCAGAGGAAGCAAAGGAAAGAGCTGTCTCAAGAGATCAGAAAGAAAATTATAGACAAGCATGTTAAAGGTAAAGGCTATAAGACCATCTCCAAGCAACTAGATGTTCCTGTGAGTACAGTTGCACATATTATTCATAAGTTTAAGATCCATGGGACTGTAGCCAACCTCCCTGGACGTGGCCGCAGGAGGAAAATTGATGACAAATCTAAGAGACGGATAATCCGAATGGTAACAAAAGAGCCTAGAAAGACTTCTAAAGAGATTCAAGGTGAACTTCATGCTCAAGGAACATCAGTGTCAGATCGCACCATCCGTCGTTGTTTGAGCCAAAGTGGACTACATGGGAGACGACCAAGGAGGACACCATTGTTGAAAACGAATCATAAAAAAGCAAGACTGGAATATGCCAAACTACATGTTGACAAGCCACAAAGCTTCTGGGAGAATGTCCTGTGGACAGATGAGACAAAAATCGAAGTTTTTGCCAAGGCACATCAGCTGTATGTTCACAGACGAAAAAATGAAGCATATCAAGAAAAGAACACTGTCCCTACTGTGAAACATGGAGGAGGCTCTGTTATGTTCTGGGGCTGCTTTGCTGCGTCTGGCACAGGGTGTCTTGAATCTGTGCAGGGTACAATGAAATCTCAAGACTATCAAGGAATTCTAGAGAGAAATGTACTAGCCAGTGTCAGAAAGCTTGGTCTCAGTCGCAGGTCATGGGTCTTGCAACAGGACAATGACCCAAAACACACCGCTAAAAACACCCAAGAATGGCTAAGAGGAAAAAATTGGACTATTCTAAAGTGGCCTTCTATGAGCCCTGACCTCAATCCTATTGAGCATCTTTGGAAGGAGCTGAAACATGCAGTCTGGAAAAGGCACCCTTCAAACCGGACACAACTGGAGCAGTTTGCTCATGAGGAGTGGGCCAAAATACCTGCTGAGAGGTGCAGATGTCTCATTGACAGTTACAGGAAGCGTTTGATTGCAGTGATTGCCTCAAAAGGTTGCGCAACAAAATATTAAGTTAGGGGTACCATCATTTTTGTCCATGCCTGTTTCATGAGTTTATTTTTTTACATAATTCTGTTGAAGCATGGTTGAAAAACAATGTCTGACTTTCATTGGTTAACATTTATAGAATTTTAATTTATTATTACTTTTGTCAGATTAAAGTTATTTCTGTGACCATTGTGACTTTTTCTTTCATTGACCAAAGGGTACCAACAATTTTGTCCACGTCTGTATGAGATGGAACGGTTCCTTTGACTTCTCTCAATATTTCATTTGAATGAAACCCGGCGATTTCAGCTGGCAGAATGACAGGAAAAGTACATTTAGTCATTCAGACAATATCTGCCATACCATAGTTTACTTAGTATTATCCGACAATGAATACAAAGGGATACAACTATAATAGGAAATGGATCCAGCCGACTCTGACTTTACACAGTATCAATTATAGCTTCAGGATATTTATAGACGTCAGATCTGCTCCAATTTGTCCTACTTATCCTTGAAATGAAAAACAGAATTTACTTTTATTAATTCAAGTATCACGCTGACTTGTATAATCCATTGTGCTTAATCCAGTGCATGCTGGGTTCATGAGGAAGATACTGTATGTCATATTATTATTATTTATTATTAAAGCGCCATTCATTCCATAGCGCTGTACATATGAAAAGGGGGTATACAGTACAGACCAAAAATTTGGACACACTTCTTTTATTGTGTAAAAAACAAACACTTCTCATTCAAAGAGTTTACTTTATTTTCATGACTATGAAAATTGTAGATTCACACTGAAGGCATCAAAACTATGAATTAACACATGTGGAATTATATACATAACAAAAAAGTGTGAAACAACTGAAAATATGTAATATTCTAGGTTCTTCAAAGTAGCCACCTTTTGCTTTAATTACTGCTTTGCACACTCTTGGCATTTTCTTGATGAGCTTCAAGAAGTAGTCACCTGAAATGGTTTTCACTTAACAGGTGTGCCCTGTCAGGTTTAATAAGTGGGATTTCTTGCCTTATAAATGGGGTTGGGACCATCAGTTGCGTTGTCGATACACAGCTGATAGTCCTACTGAATAGACTGTTAGAATTTGTATTATGGCAAGAAAAAAGCAGCTAAGTAAAGAAAAACGAGTGGCCATCATTACTTTAAGAAATGAAGGTCAGTCAGTCAGAAAAATTGGGAAAACTTTGTAAGTGTCCCCAAGTGCAGTCACAAAAACCATCAAGCACTACAAAGAAACTGGCTCACATGCAGACCGCCCCAGGAAAGGAAGACCAAGAGTCACCTCTGCTGCAGAGGATAAGTTCATCCGAGTCACCAGCCTCAGAAATCGCAGGTTAACAGCAGCTCAGATTAGAGACCAGGTCAATGATACACAGAGTTCTAGCAGCAGACACATCTCTAGAACAACTGTTAAGAGGAGACTGTGTGAATCAGGACTTCATGGTAGAATATCTGCTAGGAAACCACTGCTAAGGACAGGCAACAAGCAGAAGAGACTTGTTTGGGCTAAAGAGCACAAGGAATGGACATTAGACCAGTGGAAATCTGTGCTTTGGTCTGATGAGTCTAAATTTGAGATCTTTGGTTCCAACCACCGTGTCTTTATGCGATGCAGAAAAGGTGAACGGATAGACTCTACATGCCTGGTTCCCACCGTGAAGCATGGAGGAGGAGGTGTGATGGTGTGGGGGTGCTTTGCTGGTGACACTGTTGGGGATTTATTCAAAATTGAAGGCATACTGAACCAGCATGGCTACCACAGCATCTTGCAGCGGCATGCTAGTCCATCCGGTTTGCGTTTAGTTGGACAATCATTTATTTTTCAACAGGACAATGACCCCAAACACACCCCCGAGCTGTGTAAGGGCTATTTGACCATGAAGGAGAGTGATGGGGTGCTGCGCCTGATGACCTTGAACCCAATCAAGATGGTTTAGGGTGAGCTGGACCGCAGAGTGAAGGCAAAAGGGCCAACAAGTGCTAAGCATCTCTGGGAACTCCTTCAAGACTGTTGGAAGACCATTTCAGGTGACTACCTCTTGAAGCTCATCAAGAGAATGCCAAGAGTGTGCAAAGCAGTAATCAAAGCAAAAGGTGGCTACTTTAAAGAACCTAGAATATGACATATTTTCAGTTGTTTCACACTTTTTTGTTATGTATATAATTCCACATGTGTTAATTCATAGTTTTGATGCCTTCAGTGTGAATCTACAATTTTCATAGTCATGAAAATAAAGAAAACTCTTTGAATGAGGTGTGTCCAAACTTTTGGTTTGTACTGTACATACATAATACAGACAATTGCACTAAGCATGAACAAGACGAGTTACAAACGGGTACAGAAGGAGAGAGGGCCCTGCCCGTGAGGGCTTACAATCTACATGGTATGGGAGAAAGACACAGTAGTTGAGGGTGAAGCTGGTCATGGTGGTATAGAGTCAGCAGGGTCACTGGTTGTAGGCTTGTCTGAAGAGGTGGGTTTTCAGGTTTCTTTTGAAGGATTCCACTGTAGGTGAGAGTCTGATATGTTGGGGTAGCAAGTTCCAGAGAATGGGGGATGCACGAGAGAAATCTTTGAGGCGAATTAGGGAAGAGGTGATAAGAGGAGAGGAGGAGGTCTTGTGAGGATCGGAGATTGCGTGTGGGGATGTATCGGGAAAGTAGCTCAGTATGTAGGGACACACTGTGTGTTGAGGACAGTGGCGACTCTAGGAGCAATATATAGGGGGGGCACATAAGATACCACAGTCATAAATGGGGGGGCACTAATAAGTTTCACCACTTAATCATACTACTGAAAAAAACTAAATGAGTATATATAAATAAGATTACAAAATACGAGAGTATTGCAGTATGCAGGGATACCTTTTTATTGTACTAACCGAATACTTAAAAAACAAGCTTTCAAGAGATTTCCTTTCTCTCTCGGTATTGCTTCAGACCCGAGAAAGAGAGAAACACTCTTGAAAACTTTTCTTTATACTTTAAAGGGAACCTGTCACAGGGATTTTGGGTATAGAGCTGAGGACATGGGTTGCTAGATGGCCGCTAGCACATCCGCAATCAATACCCAGTCCCCATAGCTCTGTGTGCTTTTATTGTGTAAAAAAAACCGATTTGATACATATGCAAATGAACCTGAGATAAGTCAGAGCTTGAAAATATGACTCTTCTCTGGTCACACAAGATATGACTCTTTTATGTTAATTTGCATATGTATCAAATCTTTTTTTTTTTTACACATTAAAAGCACACAGAGCTATAGGGACTGGGTATTGCGGATGTGCTAGCGGCTATATAGCAGCCCATGTCCTCAGCTCTATACACAAAATCATTGTGACAGGTTCCCTTTAAAGCAGTTTCAGCAAACACCAGGGCTATGTAAATAATCCCATATGTTAAACATGTCACTAAAGAAGACCAATGAACAGACGCTCACAGGCTTATTTATAAAAGGGTGAAGAGTTTGGAGAAGGGAACAATCTAGGACAACATAACTGAATAGGAAAGTGAGCTGAATTGGATATTTTTTTTCAAATCAGCTATGTTGTCCTATATTGTGCACTTCTCCTGACTTCTCCAAACCCTTCACCCATTTGTGAAATAACCCTGTGAGTGTTGTTGGTGTGTGCAACTGATACTACTTATTCTGCTTGAAATGCAGAGTGCGACAGTCAGGGGTGCATGTAACGCAGGAGGTGCTGGTCAGGGGTGAATGTAACGCAGGAGGCGCTGGTCAGGGGTGCATGTAATGCAGGGGTGCTGGTCAGGGGTGCATCGCAGAAAGAAAAGGTACTTACAGTTCTGATGTGCTCTGTCCTCATGCCTTCTTCCTCTAGGCCTGATGGCGGGGGGAGGGGCACGCAACGATGTGTTCTTATGTTAACTCACCAAGCCGCATTCTTTTCTGCCTCTGTAGGCCCTACTAGGCTGAAATACACAGGCAGCCAATGGCAGTGCTGCCCTCTCCCTCCCAGCCAATAGCAGCTGAAGTGGGCAGGGGAAGATTCACTTGGCTGCCGACTGCCGAGGAGCCAGTAGTGAAGCGGATGGGCAGCATGGTACTGAGAGATCCAGGGCCATCTTTAATATTGATTGGACCCTGGGCAAGAGTTTACTTGGACCCCCTGGATCCCGCCTTCCCACACCTTAGCATGCAATCATGCCCTCCACCACAACACACACACACAAATAATCCACACACCTCATAGAGTAGTAAACTTTAATAATGATGAGTGGCCACTAGTTCCTTGGCAGTAATGTAAATACTGTCTTTTTTTTTCTGAAAAGGCAGTGTTTACATTACAAAGCTTGCAGAGACATGCTATAGACACCAGAACTACTACGTTTAGCTGTTGTGGTTCTGGTGACTATAGTGTCCCTTAATATAGAGGGGAAAAAATCTGCACTAAATTATGAAATAAAATGGCGGTATCATTATTCTAAAATTTTAAAAGCACAACTTCTGACACAAATATATAGGATTTTGCACATACCTCTTACATCCAGTGACGTCTCTTTAATGTAGATGTTCTCTTTCCTCATCTTCTCCTTTCAGACCTTCAGACCAGACCACCATTTTCTGCCATTTCTCATCTCTGCAGTTTGACAAACAAAATCTTAGTTTACTACTTTTCTATCATCCTCCTATCTTCTGGACAAATCATCCTACCACCCCCAATACTGTGCCGCTGTGCACCCCAATACTATACTGCAGAAACAGATAAACCTCCTGATAATAGTAGTACCATGCAGATAGTGCCCTTCAATAATTATTGGCACACAGTGCCCTAAAATAACTGCGCCCAGCAAATAGTGCCCCTGATACTAATAGTGTAAACATAACATCCCCCAAAAATAATTGTGGTAAGCTGATACTGTGCCAAGATGCCCCAACAGTAATAGTGCTCCCAAAAGTCCCACCAATAGGAATAATTCACTACTAGAGCACACATGGTAGTAATAGAGCTCCTACAGTGCCCCAACATGTCCCCACTGTGCCCCAGAAGTAATAATGCTTCCATAGTGCCCATACTAGTAATCATGTTCCCCATAGACCCCCCAGTAGTAATAAAGCCCATCATAATGCCCCCCAGTAGTAATAATTATCCTTATAATGTGCTAGTGCAAAAAATACCTCTTTTTAATGCCCCCAGTTGAGCTAATGTCCCCATAGTGTCCCCATAATGTGCCAGTATAAAATACCACTATATAGTGCCCCAAGTAAATGTCTCCATAGTGCTCCCCCCTTTTTCCTAGTGCCCCCATAATGTACCAGTATAAAATGCCCCATATATAGTGCCCCAGTAGATGCCCTCAGTGTCCCCATAATTTGCAAGTATAAAATACCCCTTCTTAGTGCCCCCATAGGTGAGCCCATAGTACGCCTCTCTCCCCTTCCCCATAGTACCCACCATAATGTGCCCCAGTATAAAATGCCCCTATACAGAGCCCCCCATATACAATACCCATTCTTTGTGGCCTCAGTAGAAGCCTCCATAGTGTTCTTCTCCCCCCTTCTTGCATATAAAATACCCCTTCTTTGCAGCCTCAGTAGATGCCCCCATAGTGCCCCCAATAATGTAGCAGTAATAAGTGCCCCCATAGATGCCTCCATAGTGCCACACAATAATGTGCCAGTAAAAAGTGCCACCAATAATGTGCCAGTAACAAGTGCCCCATAGATACCCCCAATCATGTGTTTGTAACAAGTACCCCAATAGATGCCCCCAATCATGTGTTTGTAACAAGTACCCCAATAGATGCCCCCCAATCATGTGCCAATAACAAGTGCTCCCATAGATGCCCGCCAATCATGTGCCAGTAACAAGTGCCCCCATAGATGCCCCCTAATCATGTGCCAGTAGTAGTACCATATAAATAAAATAAACACTTATACTTAGCTCCATCAGGCTGGCAGCGATGCGATGCAGGCCTCTTCCGGCCTGTGTCCCGCACTGTACGGCTCATCACACCGCCTGCACCGTCATTGCGCCACCTGCACTGGCCTCTGATAGGCTGCTGTACTAGCGGCGGCCAGCATTTTAAAGGGGAGTCAGCGGGGGCATGCGGGGGGGGGCAAGGAATACCCTGGGGGGGTCGATATTCCCCTCCCTTGCCCCCCTGTAGCGACTCTTCTGTTTTATATCACAAAAAAAGTGTAATTGTTTATTCCATTCTGTTTTTAGCAAAGTATTTGGCATATATTTTCCATGGGAGCTTTGTGTCTTATGCTAAGGTCAGGAGCATAGCTACATGGGGTGCAAAGGTAGCAGTCGCACCCTGGTGCATAAGGGGACCCAATGTAGTCTGTGTTACATAAGAAGACACCAGTATGATGAGTGGCATATGGTAGGAAGAGGACCCTGTTACCAGCCTCAAACTGGCCCATTGGGCAGTAGGTGAATCCCCTGGTGGGCCATGGCCAGGGTGGGAATCTAGTCCTTCACCCCCTGCACAAGTGGCACAGCACACTGACTCTACTACATCTAGGGCAGCATACAGCACATCATCCAGCCTATGCATCCATATAAAAAACTGGGTAGATTATTTACCCTGCTGTTATAGAGGCCTTAGGTGGCTGAGATGACGTGTGCAGGCACATAGGTAGTCCAGACAGTATCCTCCCCATCGTCAGTCATCTTGCAGTGTGTTGCTGCACTCTGCCGCCCTATCACCACGTGCTCCTGGCTCACATAACTAGGACGTCCAAGGCAAGAGCCGGTCAGCAGGATACTGACAGGCTCTGCAGGACAGTACAGTCTAAGGCATAGGGTAGGCAGTGGGCTACTACTTAAAAAATATGATTGGCACAGTTTTATGGATTTGCGAATGGGGTAAGGTGATATTTGCATGCAGTTGTACACTAGGGCCCAGAATGTAATTTACTGCTAGGTTCTAGGCACCTCAGTGCAACACTGCCCATTACAGACTCTGCACTGGGATCCTAGTGATTCAGGTTACACCTCTTACTGGTGTGCTGTTATAAAATGTTCTAAAACAGAATTCAGTTGGTGAATTTTCATCTCAAAATGAATCCACTAATCTAATTAAGAGTAGAAACTTCTCTGCCTGTAAATTAGTCACTGGTGCCTCGGCCAACAATATGTGGTGAGAGGACTCACATGGTTGACTCACATGGCTTGTGTAGACCCATGTCTTATGAAATGTAGGCAAGAGGAGGAGCTATTACGTTAACAGTCTTTGACCATCTAATCATGCAGAAGAACTCACACTGCATCATTTACAAAAAAACTGCTTGCAAATAGGGATGAGCGAGACTTTGCATAATAACTTCATAAATCAAAGTGCTTGTGTGCTCTACAGAGCACCCAAGCACAACGGGAGTCCCCAAGCACCCCTGGCTCTGAAGAGGGAGGAGAGGATGTCAGGACTCTAGTTAAGCTTAGGAGTCCCTGCTCTGACTCCATATATAGCTATATCCATATATGGAGTCAGTGCTTGGGGACACCCAGTGTATTTATATCTAATTCAGCCTCTATTTCTGAAAAGTTTCTGGTGGGATTCAAACTCACAACCTTCTACATTAAACAAAAAATGTACTTTTGCTGTATAGGAATACTTACTACTAGTAAGTATGTAAATATATTATGTCTAAAACATCAGTAGTAGTTTCCCACATATTATGCATTTATATATATCAGAAGTATGATTTTATATATATGGAGAGAGAGAGAGAGAGAGAGAGAGAGACCAAAAAGCAGGCAGCACTCCAAAGTAATGGTGAAATGTACAAAACTTTATTCACCCTTGTGAGAAGGCAACGTTTCAGCGCAATATGAGCCTTTCTCAAGCAGAAAGGCTCATATTGAGCTGAAGGCGTTGCCTTGTCACATGGGTGAATAAAGTTTTGTACATTTCACCATTACTTTGGAGTGCTGCCTGCTTTTTGATCTCTTCATACTGGGTAAGCTGTTTTCTTTTTCCTTCTTTTATTTTTTTCCCGCTGCTGCCATTTTCATATATATATAATATACAGTACAGACCAAAAGTTTGGACACACCTTCTCATTTAAAGAGTTTCTTTATTTCCATGACTATAAAAATTGTAGATTCACACTGAAGGCATCAAAACTATGAATTAACACATGTGGAATTATATACATAACAAAAAAGTGTGAAACAACTGAAAATATGTAATATTCTAGGTTCTTCAAAGTAGCCATCTTTGCTTTGATTACTGCTTTGCACACTCTTGGCATTTTCTTGATGAGCTTCAAGAGGTAGTCACCTGAAATGGTTTTCACTTCACAGGTGTGCCCTGTCAGGTTTAATAAGTGGGATTTCTTGCCTTATAAATGGGGTTGGGACCATCAGTTGCGTTGTAGAGAAGTCAGGTGGATACACAGCTGATAGTCCTACTGAATAGACTGTTAGAATTTGTATTATGGCAAGAAAAAAGCGGCTAAGTAAAGAAAAACGAGTGGCCATCATTACTTTAAGAAATGAAGGTCAGTCAGTCCGAAAAATTGGAAAAACTTTGAAAGTGTTCCCAAGTGCAGTCACAAAAACCATCAAGCGCTACAAAGAACCTGGCTCACATGCGGACTGCCCCAGGAAAGGAAGACCAAAAGTCACCTCTGCTGCAGAGGATAAGTTCATCCGAGTCACCAGCCTCAGAAATCGCAGGTTAACTGCAGCTCAGATTAGAGACCAGGTCAATGCCACACAGAGTTCTAGCAGCAGACACATCTCTATAACAACTGTTAAGAGGAGACTGTGTGAATCAGGCCTTCATGGTAGAATATCTGCTAGGAAACCACTGCTAAGGACAGGCAACAAGCAGAAAAGACTTGTTTGGGCTAAAGAACACAAGGAATGGACATTAGACCAGTGGAAATCTGTGCTTTGGTCTGATGAGTCCAAATTTGAGATCTTTGGTTCCAACCACCGTGTCTTTGTGCGAAGCAGAAAAGGTGAACGGATGGACTCTACATGCCTGGTTCCCACCGTGAAGCTGTTGGGTTATTAATTTAAAATTGAAGGTGTACTGAACCAGCATGGCTACCACAGCATCTTGCAGAAGCATGCTATTCCATCCGGTTTGCGTTTAGTTGGACCATCATTTATTTTTCAACAGGACAATGACCCCAAACACACCTCCAGGCTGTGTAAGGGCTATTTGACCATTAAGGAGAGTGATGGGGTGCTGCGCCAGATGACCTGGCCTCCACAGTCACCGGACCTGAACCCAATCGAGATGGTTTGGGGTGAGCTGGACCGCAGAGTGAAGGCAAAAGGGACAACAAGTGCTAAGCATCTCTGGGAACTCCTTCAAGACTGTTGGAAGACCATTTCAGGTGACTACATGGAGTTTTTAGCTCTTCAGCACAAGAACCAGGGGAAAATAAGCTAGACAATAGAGATATTATATGTATATAATGCAGGTAGAGAGGTTCCTACACACATCCATTTGCACTGATGTTCTTTTACAACCAAATCAGTGCCAGGGAAACCAAATGCGTTTTTTTCTATACCGCATGCGGTTTTTATGGACATCATTTAGCAGCACTCTTTTTTTTCTAAATGACTGTGTGAACCAGAAACCTGAATGCAAGAGGTCAATTTCCCTGTCACTCCACCACAGGGAAAATGAAGCATTATGCAGGTCCCATTAAACCCTTCCCGCTTTGTGACATACTGTACTATTACGTACTATTACAGAGCACTAGTAGTTAACATACTGTTCTGTAACAGTATACCATGCTGATTGCTCAGGAGCTTGCAAGTTCTGGCTGTATTATACAGCAGACACCTGGCTCTCATTGCCGGGATCAAAGATAACTCTGATCCTAGAAATGTAACCCCTCAGACGTCAATGTCCTCCAATAAGCGGGCTGCTGATTACTTAAGGAAAATTACCCGTTCTTTAAATCATGTTTTCATGGTTAACTTATTTTTAAAGAATTTTTGATGATGTTATATTTAATTTTCCATGTCAATATCTATATTTAAACAAAAAACATAAAATCCTGCAGTTTTTGCACTGGCCTCTAGGGCTAATAATAGGTGCCACTTCTTGGTCTGCACAGATCACTTTACTGCAGTTATTTGCTTATCTAGGTTGATATCACTACAGGTAGGATTAGAATGGCAGATAAGTCCGGATCCACCATTCACAATAGGTGATTGTCACAGCTTATCTATTCTCCCCATGTACACTGACCTCTGCACAGGTCACAGAGTATGCCCAGCAAACTCTCCCATAGAAGTCAATGAAGTCCCCTCCTGAGCATTGTGTCTATGGACCATGGGGCTGTTGTAAAGCTATTTTCTTAATGCTTTATAATTGCTGATAAGAACAGCTCAGGCAAGATGGCCACCCCCCATAATCGTGTTCAGGAAATAAAATTTAAAAATCTACAATCAGAAAATAAAAACAGATTAGAAAAAAGGGATATGTGTTACTATCTGGTTTTAACTGGCAGAAACATTTTTGGTGACACATTTCCTTTAGCATGGCAGCTAGGGGCCTCATGAAGGGTCCCAGGTCTGCCATTTCCTGGTCACTATGACATCCTGCCTCTGGTTAGGTGCTATAGTTTGGTTGTCAGAATGACTATGCACTGTAATACGGATGTATCACAATGTATAGTACGAACGCTCATATTCAAATATTACATTATTTAACTCCTGTGGTGTAAAACAAAACCCCAATGCCAGAACTGTACATTTTTGATCACCTCGCCTCACCCAAAAAAAATTCAATACAAAATGATCAAAAGGTGCCATGTATCCCAAATGTTATCAATGAAAACTGTAGCTCTTTTCACCAAAAAATGAGCCCCACACAGTTCCATTGGCAGTAAAATAAAAAAAAAATTAGATTCACCCCAAAATGGTGCCATTAAAAAATATAACTTGACCCTCGTAAAATATGTCCACAGAACTATTAAAAAGTTATGACTTGAAATGCAGTGATTAAAAAGTGACTAATAATGGCCAAGCCTTAGGGCTCACGCACACAACCGTATGCCGGCCATGTCAGCACTACACCTCTGGGCATACACTCAGGGTTCCAGCGTACCATGGGTAACTTATGTTTTGTTTCATGCATGGTTCGTTTGTTATTTTAGTGTTACTGCTTGCACATAGCTTTCTTGCTTCGTCCTCACTTTGTGATGTACTTTGGTTGTCTGTATTCCTATGATGGCCATTCATGTTACTAATGGTGGGCAAGTCTGCTATGTGTGACCGCATTGATCCTCTACATGTTTGCAACACCCAGACGAAGGTACGCCGAAACGCGCGTTGGGGTTGGCGCCATCCTGGGAGAGACACAGCATGGGTAATTGTCCGATGTCCTTTTGCTATAGATGAATTGTTTGCATCAGCACTTTATTTGTTCATGTAATACATTGTGGACTGTCATATGGACTTGCATCCGCTGTATGTTTCCTCCAGTGGTGTTGTTTTTATCTCCTGCACCATACTCTTTTTTTAATCATGTTTGTTAAATATTTGGATTTTTGTAATAAAGTATTAATTCATTATAAGCGGTCTGGCATTTTCTGTGTAGGTTTATATACTGATACAATCAGCCTACAGCAGGGCATTGTGGGAGTTGTAGTTTTGCAACAGCTGGAGGGCCGCAGGTCGAGCATGCCTGTCCTATCGCCTTCTGACGTCTCTCCCTGCACTAAGATGCTGTGAAATGATTTTTTTTCCACAATTGTTTTTCCACTTGCTGTCCCTAGTGCTTTCACACGTCTGTCCCTGCACTCTGAATGCTGGAAAATGGCAGAATCTAAAATGGCTGCCGTATTTTTATAGGGCTGTGACATCACAGGGCTGGCTTGGCTGCATGCAGACATTTCAATCTGGGTGATCCCGCCTTCCCAGAGTTCCTTGCCCTATGTCCTCAGTCCTCACATGTGTAGACGCAATTTTAGGAAAATTGCAATTCGTTACCACGAAGCGCGAGGAAATTCGCATTCGTTCGGATCGAATTTCACTTCCTCAGCTTCGATTCGCTCATCTCTAAAAATATTCTGCCTCTTGACATTTATATTACATACTGAAGATATGGCTAAGAAGCCACCCCCATACCCCACTAGACTCTGTACCCCCCCCCCCCCTTCCCCCCACACACACACACACAGCAAAGGACAATATTCTTCAGTGTCATAGATGATGTCAGCAGTAGCTTCCAAAGTTCTGCTGTTTGATAAATATCAATTGTGCTATGATAATTTTCAGGAGCTTTACGATATATCATAATTCCCCTAATTAATTAAAAGACCTATGAGACCAGCAGCCTTACACAAATAAATTGTAAATCACAGTAAGGTCACCAGGGAATGACAGATTTACTGGGCCTAATAAATTTGGAAAGGAAAGTTCATAACTTTGTAGAGATCTTATCCTGACCCCCAAGGAGTTCTTCTTGTGGATGCAGTGCAGCACCTGTGAAGGCTGAAGGCTGCTCCTAACCATAATTACTTATAGCACGGGTTGAAGGTCATTGGAAACATTGCTGAAAATGAAGATCAGAACTGACAAGGAAGTATGAGTAGGCAGAAGTGTACAGTTACATTTCAGTAAGTAGATGGTTCAAGGGGCCTTTCGAAATCCGGAGCAAAGAATGAACTGACACTTTACATTGCAGAAAGTTCCTTTTAACACAGGAGAATAAACAGCTCCATAAAACATTGAGTGCTACTTTAATCCTGTTGCTGATGACAAGTTACCATATGGTACATTGCTGAGTAATGTACTGCAGCTCTGATGACCCTTCAACAACTTAAAAAATAATTAGTCCATCTACAGTATATACCATATTTCTCACATCATAAGACTCATCTAGGTTTAGAGAAGGAAAATAAGTAAAAAAGAATTTCATCAGAACTCAGATCAGACCCCAAATATTCATCAGACCTCAAATTAGATCCACATTACTCATGAGACTTGAGATCAGACCGACATCAGACATCAGATCAGGCTCCCGTTACCCCTTAAACCTCACCTCTGATCCCCATCAGACAAAAGATCAGAACACCAAACGTCATTAGACCTCAGATCAGACCCACATCAGAACTTAGATCAGACCCCTATTCCTAATCAGACCGCAGATCAGATCCCTGTCAGACCCTCAGATCAGACTCCTAATTCTCATCAGACCTCAGATCAGACCCCAAATAATAATCAGACCTCAAATTAGATCCCCATTACTCATAAGACCTGAGATCAGACCCACATCAGACATCAGATCAGACTCCCTTTACCCCTTAGACCTGACCTCTGATCCCCATCAGACAAAAGATCAGAACACCATTCCTCATTAGACCTCAGATCACACCCCCATCAGACCTTAGATCAGACCCCCATTCCTCAGCAGACCTCAGATCAGATTCCCATTCCTAATCAAACCGCAGATCAGATCCCCGTCAGACTCTCAGATCAGACTCCTAATCAGACCCCAAATATTCATCAGACCTCAAATTAGATCCCCATTACTCATGAGACCTGAGATCAGACCCACATCAGACATCAGATCAGGCTCCCATTACCCCTTAGACCTCACCTCTGATCCCCATCAGAGAAAAGATCAGAACACCATTCCTCATTAGACCTCAGATCATACCCCCATCAGAACTTAGATCAGACCCCCATTCCTCATCAGACCTCAGATCAGAGTCCCATTCCTCATCAGACCGTAGATCAGATCCCCGTCAGACCCTCAGATCAGACTCCTAATTCTCATCAGACTGCAGATCAGATCCTTGTCAGACCTCAGATCAGACACCTATCAGTCCTCCAGATCAGACATAAATAAATGAACTTACCTCTCCTGCTACAGATCTAGCACACTCCTCCTGCGTTCAAAGCTTCCCTATCCTCTTCTGCCGACACCACGCGCTGTGCTGTGACCTGACATCACACAGCATCAGTGCGCACTTACGCTGTTTCACATCAGGTCACAGCACAGCGCTGGCAGAAGACCAGGGAACAGTGAATACAGCCAGCACAGGAAACACTGTATTCACCGCTCCCTGTCCTACTTTGTGCTAGTGAGTGCTTCTATAATGAAAGTGCTGATTAGTGCCATTTTTATTCCACCTTTGGTGGGAAAAAACGTGCATCTTATGGAGCAGGAAATACAATACAGTTATATCTCATGACAGTGGGCTATATTACCCTGAATCTGTCACCAGCAACCTCCCTATAAAACTGTTTGTCATAGACACAAAGCTGTGGTTCACCTGATTAAAACACAGTTTTCACGAGTTATGATACTTTTTCTTAATATGCTAATTAGGTATTTCATGTAATGAGGCCATTTTTTTTGCACCCAAGCTCCACTCCTTTCTGTGGTCATGTGTAATGCATTCATAAACTTCTTGTAGGAATAATAGAAGAATGGCACAACACACAATCTTAAGAATAAATGCTCCAGAATTGTTATTACATGGAGGATGCATGTCTAAAACAGACATGTTAGGAGAGGTGACAGGTCCTCTTTAAGCTACAAGAAGGATAGTACAGTACATTAACCCAAGATACTAATGCATTTTATTACAAGCATGCATGGTCGCTATTAACAGGCTGCTATGGTTATTATCACTCATTGAGGGATTTTTTCAACTCCCTCCTCTTGATCTTTCACCCGACGCCAGATGAGTTTCAGCTGTCACGTTGGGCAAAGCAAATATCAAATCCTTAAGGTGAAGAATGTGAGAGGTCCACTTAGAACAGCTGCACTAACTATTGGCTATCACAGAGCACATGTAAGAGAACAGCAAAGCAAGAGCAAAGGGCAGATCCATCAAGATATTCTGTAGGACTGAGGCAGTGTTTTCAAGGACTTTTCAAGCTAAGTCCTTTGCATAGTGAATGGTGCATTCTGCAATGGTCGCAGACGTGTTTGACTTTGTACAGTATGTTCTCTACAACTGTAAGGAAGTCTGACAAGTGCAAAGTATTAACAGAGAATAGAATCCAAAGCAGAACTTAGGGGGTCATTTACTAAGAGATATATGCAGGGAAAATACATTTTACTGGTGGACCCTAGGCACCCTAATCCGACACTGAATAGCAATTATTATGTAGTGAAAGTTAATACAAAGCAATTACTAATGTATTGTGATTGTCCATATTGCGTCCGTCACTGGCTGGATTCATTTTTCCATCATATTATACATTGCTCGTTTCCATGGTTACGACCACCCTGGCTCCGACTGTCCTGGCCACCAGAGAGGCCGGACTGCAGGATGGTCGTAACCAGGGAAACATTGTAGAATGAGATGGGAAAAATTAATCAAGCCAGAAGGAAGCAATATGGACAATCACAATACATTAGTAAATGGCTTGTATTCACTTTCTCTACATAATACATGCTGAAGTGACACAACCCGTCTAAAGAGAATCTGTCAGCGACCTCCCTGTCCAATTGTTTGCACAGACACAAAGTTGTGATTCACCTGATCGAAACACTGTTTTTCTTTCGTTGATCTGTAGCTCCGTTCCGTTAAAGGGTTTCTACCACTTCGTTGCACATATTTAGCTGTCAGACACTAGCGATCCGCTAGTGTCTGCTCTGCCCAACCATCCTAATATAATTGCTTTTGGGGCAGCCGTTTTGCTAAAAAAAGAACTTTTATTAATATGCTAATGAGCCTCTAGGTGCTATGGGGGCGTCATTAGCACCTAGAGGCTCCGTCTACCTTCAGAAACTGACGCCGCCCAGCGCGTCCCTCCAGCCCGCCCATCTCCTCCTGAATGCGATCCTCCTTGTGAGCGCCTGTATTCAGCGCATGCGCAGTGAATGTCTGACAGCTTCCCTGCTCAGACATCTCCACTGCGCCTGTTCCTCGGAGCACTCTGACGTCATCGCGCAGGCGCAGTGGAGATGTCTGAGCAAGGAAGCGGTCAGACATTCACTGCGCATGCGCAGAATACATACGCTCACAAGGAGGATCGCATTCAGGAGGAGATGGATGGGCTGGAGGGACGCGCTGGGCGGCGGCAGTTTCTGAAGGTAGACGGAGCCTCTAGGTGCTAATGACGCCCCCATAGCACCTAGAGGCTCATTAGCATATTAATAAAAGTTCTTTTTTTAGCAAAACGGCTGCCCCAAAAGCAATTATATTAGGATGGTTGGGCAGAGCAGACACTAGCGGATCGCTAGTGTCTGACAGCTAAATATGTGCAACGAAGTGGTAGAAACCCTTTAAGACAATTTTCTTAATATGTAAATTAGGCCTTTGGTGCAATGAGGGCATCATCATGGCTCTTGTTGCACCCAAGCTCCACTCCTAAGGCCAGTCTCTCCCTGGCAGCTTTGATTGAGGGTCTAACCAAAGAAAAGACCTTGGACAACAAAAGAAAAACAGTGTTTTAATAAAGTGAACCACAGCTGGTGACAGATTCCCTTTCACCATTTCCAGATCACCACTGTACATGTAAGGTGGAAATATGGTCTTTAAAGGTGTTGCCTTATTGTAAGCACAGCAGGTGCCATAGTTGTCAGGTTTCTGTTGTTTTAAACATCAGACACTCGGGGCTAATGTCTGCAATCAGCAGATGCCAATGGCAGATATTTAACCACCTGAATGTCATGGTCAATTTTAACCAGGTACAGGCTGGGGCTTCAAAGTTACATCTGATAGATGAGAGCCCCATGCAACTTCATGGTCTTCATTGTGACCACAGCATCTGAAGCGGCTTTCCAGGGAGCGTGCGTTCCCAGGGCTTCAAGAGCTTCTCCATGCTTAGATTTACCTCCCCAAAAAATTGAAAAAATACACCCAAAGTGGTATCAATAAAAAATACAAATTGCCCAGCAAAAAATGAGTACAGTTAGCCGCACACAGCTCTGTAGACATAACTATAAAAAAGTTATGGGGGTCAGAATATGGAGATGAAAAGGAAAAATAAAATTTTTCCAAAGTTTTCTTCTTTTTTTTTTCAGTATTAAAATTGATGTTGGATCGTTGCAATTGTACTGACCCAGAGAATGAAGTTAGCAGGTCAACTGATAGAATACTAGAAAACTCCTTTAAGTGGGTGGATTGTAATATGAGAATGAGAGGTTCTGTGCTGTTATAGCCAATATGTTAGCAGCACAGATAGCTAAATCTTGCATATTTTAATATATATTTTAATTATCGCTTGAATGGAGCTTAGCCGCGCCCAGGCTAGTTGATACAAGTCGTGACGTCACTGGCCCTGCGGTAAACAGTGAGAAGGCCGCGGCGCTGCTGGAGCGCCGCTGCCTTCTCAAACAACTGATCGGCGGGGGTCCCGGGTATCGGAGGATAGATCATCAGTTAAAACAAACTGTAGAAACACTTTAAGGCAGGTTTACACCGCACGATGTAACAGCCGATTGTCGAGAAGGAAGCGTTCCTACAATCAGCGGCTCGTTCAGTGAAGGAAACCCCTGCATTTACTGTACATGCAGCGATCTCCGTCACAGTATGAGGACAAGGGATCGCTATTGCAATAACTCATCCCAAAACAGAATCCTTGTTTCTGGGCAAAAGCATGATCTGCTGCCCAGAAATGATGATTAGTGGTGTCTGCACGAACAACAGGATCACCGGATGAACGAGTGTTTCACAAATCAGGCCGTGTAAATCCACCCTAAGACACAACCTGGCCAGTCATATCTTAAACCTGCACGCTGCAGTACTGAACTACAACTATCATTTTGAAAGTGTTATCTCTAGCCTCAGATTCTTTAAGGAAGGAGAGACAGAGAACCACGTTCTCAAACCTCATCTATACTCACACAGAACCAACTGCGAAGATCTGCACTGTGAATTGTTGGATGTACTACAACCCTCATCTTGCACTTCAGTAATAAGAGACGTTTACATTTTTACATCTGGAGTGGCTTACTGACTCCTGCACAATACACACCCAAGGGCAACACAACCACCATCAGGCAGGAGCCTAAACATCAAGGTGTAACTTGAGGGAAGAATAGGTGCGGCCTCCTATCACTGCACAAGCCCTAAGGAGTGATGGCGTGAAGATTGCCACTGTGAGAGAGTTTTGCAGCCAGAGCCACTACCACTCTTATCCTCCACTCCAGCTCCTTGGGGGGTTTGCAGCAGTTGCTACTGTGTACTGTACCTGTGCCTGCAGTTTTGGTATGTAGTGAACGTTCAGAATAAGCTTTTATAGACCTTCTTGGCATTTCACAAAGCTGCTCAGTGCATAGCTATGTATTGCAGATATCATCTCTGGCATCAGGGCAAACACGGGCAGCAGCCACTTTTGGACAACAGCTATATAGGGCTAAATAAACAATCCATGAGACAATATTTGTTAAGACCATGGCTACCGGTATCAGTCTGGAATGTTGTTCTGCACAACGGCTGGCCCATCGCCTTCTACAACAGGGATGAAGTGTAAGCAGATATTCGGCTTCCTCACAATCACTGTCCGCATGGTAATATCACATGGCCAATAAAATCAGACCTGTTGTCACAAGTTGTCAGAGAAAAAGCATGCAATAGACCAAAAGGCCAAACAAACACTAATCAACTCAAATTTAAATACTCAGAGACCTGTAAAGCAAACTCCTGTCAATACTGGAGGTAATGCATAGTTAACCGGACAAGGCAGCCATTCCACTATAATACCAATCTGCATGGATTTTCAGCCCACTGCTCAAGATCATAATAGTAATTTTGTTTGAAGGCTGTCTACTGCCCATCCCAAACAACCACCCATGTGTGGTGAAGCTTGGCCAGGAGATTGTGAACACTGCCCAATTCAAAATCGGCAATTCTCACAATAAACTATCCAAGATTAGTGAATCATACTAATATATAACTAAATGTCCGTGGTCATAATGACTGGATCCTTCTGTATGTTCTCCCCTGCCATTTTCTTGGTACTCTGGTTTCATTGACACTCTAAAAATGTACTGATAGGTTTATTGGCTCTCTGTGATAGTGTCTCCGATAGGGAAATTAGATTGTGACCTCCATTGTGGACGGGGATTGATGTACACTGGTTGGACTATGGTGGTGCAATATAAGCAATGGGAAGCAAATAAGATATCTATGTCATCTAATATATAAAGCTGAGTGTGGGAGTGTATGAATGTGTGTGTGTGTGCGCGTATGTCTGCTAAAGGAATCCGCACCGTTGCATTTAAAAACATGACATTTGGCACACAGGTACATCGGGTGTCCGAGACGGTTTTAGACCGGGTCTCAGCTCTCTAGCACGTACCGTTCCTGAGATATTCCCCCAAAAATGCATTAGCAAATAGAAGCATGGTCACATGACCTACATTAGTCAATAGAAGCCTGCAGGTCTTTCTCTTCATATCCCAACTTCATATCCCAACTGCCATACACACGGTCACATGTACCTTATCAGCCACTAGAAGCTCGCAGGTTCTGCAGGTCAGCTTTAAAGGGGCAGGGCACTATGGATGACACTGTTAAGGGAGCGGAGGGCTGTGGAGGTCACAGTTCAGGGTTCAGGGGATAGGGAGGGTGGCCATTCAGGCCATCCTCAAAAGACGAACTTAAAAACCCACCCCCAGGTCACGATAAGTCACGCCCCTGATCTGGTTAGGCCACGCCCCCTCCGTCTCCGCTGCCGACAGGGACTGAAAAAAATGAAGATAAAAATCAACTTCTGTCAGCTGCAGGGGTGGGAGGGATGGTGACTTTCTCCCTGCAGCTCACGCTCAGACAGCACAGTGCTGCTGTCTGAGAGTGAGATGTTCAAAAGGATATCCCTGCGTGTGATATTCCCCAAAAATGCATTAGCCAATAGAAGCTTGGTCACATGACCCTTATTACCCAATAGAAGCTTGCAGGCCCTTAGTCTCTACATAGGAGGTAAAACCAAACAGATCCACGCACGCTATTGGAATAGGTTCCTCCAATGATCCTATTTATCAGCCCAAGAGGGATCTCCTCCATAAATATAAATATCAAAACAAAATAATTCAGCAATAATTTCACAACCTGGGTACGTAAAGTAGAAAAGTACATATAAAAACATAATTTTAAATGTCGCCAAATACATCTGGTAGGTATCTTCATCTTCCACCCTCATCCGTCATTCCTCCTCAGCACAATAACTGCAAAAAAATAGAGAATGATAATTAGAAAAATAAATAAATAAGGATTTTTTACTTTGTATAAGTACTAGTCCTATAAGAACTACCTAATACGCAGGAGTTTGTGACAAACCCACAAGGGACAGAGGGCAAACTATCTAATTACAAAACATTCCCAATCTTATAATCAACATTAGGCCGTGTGGCTTCAGACTATGAAGCACATGGATCCATTGTAATTCTTTTTTTTTTCAGAAGACTCAATCGATTACCCCCTCTTCTGGGCATGGGGACGTGATCTATGATCCAACATTTTAAATCCCTTTCAGTATGTTTAAGGTCCAAAAAATGTTTGGATAAAGGCAAATCAAGACGTTTTTTACGTACTGTATATCGATGATTATTCAAACGAGTTTTCAGATCAGTCAAAGTCTCACCAACATACAATAAATTGCATGGGCAAGACAATAAATATGCAGTAAGCCGGATTGGAATAATGCACACTGACGCTATAATATGCAGTAACTGGGTCAGGTGTAAACAATAGTTAAAAGTTTTTGTTCGTGACGCCAATTGCAGCGTGCGCCGGGTACAGTCACAGGGCCCTTTAAGGTGTTGCAACTCACGTACCAGGGTAGAAATGCCAGAGTGGTGTAATGTCTCTGTATAGTAGTGGGTATAGTGTCAACGGTGTCTCCTACCTGGCTACGGCTGGACTCCTGGATCCTGGCTCACTTGCAATAAATGAGTGTTGCTAGTAGAAGTAATTGAGGAACTTGGTTGTAATGAATGAGATCCAGACTTAGAATATAATTCAAACTGGTCTTTACTGGATGCAGCAGTAATCCATATGAGATACAGCAATATTCTTGGGTCCCAGCAGGTATTGGCTATGTATGGCAGGAATCTGTCTTCTATCATGTGCCTGGAACTCTCTTGCAGGATAAGTCGTCTGCTTGTGGCTCTGTAATATGGCAGGAATCTATGTCTTCTGCTCTGTCTATCTTCTGCTGTGTTGGGGACTGACTAGCTGAGGAGGAATTTGGCTTCTCCTGGTCTCTGGATGGTACTCACAGTTAGCTTACAGGGTAGGGTTCTTCCTGGAGTTCTGGAGATGGCTGCTTGCTTCCTACCAGCTGAGGCTGAAGGCCTTATGCTGGGAATGATGAGATTTAGTCTCAGCCGAGACACGATCCTGGGTTGGGATCCCTAGAACTGGGAGCTCCTACCAGCACTGCCTTCCCCTAACCGGGGTGGCTGGCACACTAACTCTAACTTCCTTCTCCACCCATGAGGCAGGAACATTGGAACATTCCACACCTCCTTAAAGAGGGGCAAGCTAAACTGGAATGTACTATTCCATCTAGATATGCTAAACTGTTACTAAGGCCCTGCTAACACATTGCTGCCACCTGCTGGTGTACATGGAAATTACAGCAAAATATATTTAACAAGGGTTTCAATGCACATTAGTGAGGCTGTGATGTTAAATTGCACAGGATGACAATGCAGATACACTTAACAGGTTGTAGCGGGGCAAAAGAGTTTTGTAACATAACTCTGGGATGTTACACATATATAACAAAACTGGAATCACGTTAGGTGAAAGCGGATCAGGTACGAAATCCTTTTAGTTGGATGTAAAAAAGATTTTTCTTTACAAATATAGCGACAATTGACGCAGCCTAGGCAAGGAAACATCCTCGTCCGGGCTGCGTCAATGTGAATTGTTTAGTAGTTTTTTTGGAACCGTTTGCCCTGACCAACTGCTCAAGCAGACTCCTTGCTCTACAATACGAAAACAATGGAGAACTAAATTCTGGAACGTCCTTGAGACATCCTCCCAGACCTCCCAATATATTCCAATGACGTCTGAGGGGTGATCTGAAGAGGGCTGTGCACAGGAGATGCCCTCACAATCAGATTTGTAGTGTTTTTGCAAAGAAGAGTGGGCAAATCTTGCCAAGACAAAATGTGCCATGCTGATAGACTCAAAAAAAAGATACCCAAAAGGCTGAGTGAGCACTTCCTGTCAGTCTGGCCGGGTACAGGAAACAAAAGCTCCTGTACCGCGGACCGAACAGAGCTCGGCCACGCAACATTAACAACAGCACAGAGCAGACACAGCAGGCGCAGTCAGGCTGCGGAGCACTGAGCCGGTGGCCGGAGATTCTTTAGAGCGGCAAGCGCTCAGCCGCTCAGGAGGCGCAGCATGAGGGGCGCTGCCGGCCGGCCGGCCGAACTTATATAACCAACTTCTTTTTTTATTTTTTATTTACACCACACCGCAACGGGCGCCCAATAGGTGGCGGAACGCCGTTCCGGGGGGTTCTGCCAGAAAAAAAAGGCCTGAACCTACCTGGCGATGTACGAGAAAGTGGCCATCAGGGAAAAGTTACCCTGTGACCAGTGGGCTGAAGTTGTCGTTCCATTCCTGGCATCCGATTCCCAGTGGGTGTATTTCGACTTGCCGGACGATCAAGCGGCCGACTACCAAAAAGTAAAGGGTGAGATTTTGGCAAGACTGGGTGTGAATGTGTTGGTCCAGGCCCAGCGGGTACATCAGTGGAGGTTTAAGCCAGCTGAGCCTGCAAAGGCCCAGCATTATGACTTACTCCACCTCTTGCATGTCATGGAACCATGAACCAGACGTACAACAAGAGATAAGTGGAAATAAGAAGGCTTTATTGAAAATCAAGCTGTGAGGCAAAAGTCCAAACGGATGGCTAAACCGAGCAGGGTCTTGCGAAGCCAGAGGTCAGGAACCAGAAGGGTAGTCAGACGAAGCCTGGATCAGGAACCAGCAGGGTAGTCAGACGAAGCCTGGATCAGGAACCAGCAGGGTAGTCAGACGAAGCCAGGATCAGGAACCAGAAGCAGCAGCAGTCTTAGAAGCATGTGAACACAGGAGGACCAAGCAAGGAACTGAAGCCACAGACCTCCTATATATATGAGCTAGGCATCCAGCTCCTCCCAGTGGGAAGGAGAAGCCGCAGGGTGGGAGGCTACAAGAAACCCAGAAACCAAGATGGCCGCCAGCACATGTCAAACGAAGGAGAACAGCAAGAAGGTAAGACCATGACAGTACCTCCCCCTCAAGGGCCCCTCCTCCGCGGAGTAAAGAACGGTTTCTGAGGGAAGCGTGCGTGGAAGGCTCGGAGCAAGGCAGGAGCATGGACATCTGCGGAGGGAACCCAGGAACGCTCCTCTGGACCATAACCACGCCAATGGACCAAAAACTGCACCCGACCGCGGACCAGGCGTGAGTCCAGGATATTGCTCACCTCATACTCCTCACGATTGCCCACTTGGACCGGACGAGGCCGAGGAACCGAGGAAGTGAAACGATTACACACCAGTGGATTCAACAGGGAGACATGAAACACGTTGGAGATCCGCATGCCAGGAGGAAGCGCAAGGGCATAGGCTACCGGGTTTACCCTGCGAAGCACTCGGAAGGGACCAACAAAGCGAGGCGCCAGCTTGGGAGTGGGCACTCGAAGGTTGAGGTTGCGGGTGGACAACCATACGCGGTCTCCGACCTGGTAGGAAGGAGCGGGCGCTCGTCTGCGATCAGCCTGGAGTCTCTGGCGCTGCGCAGAGACCTCAAGGGACCTCTGGATCTGTACCCAAGAAGCACGTAGGACGGAAAGGTGATCCTCCACAGCCGGAATATCCTGGAGAGAGAATACCTCCGGTAACACGGCAGGTTGGAACCCATAATTGGCCATGAAGGGAGACGTCCCAGAGGAAGAGTTCACCGCCGTGTTCCTGGCAAACTCAGCCCAAGGCAGGAGGTCAACCCAATTGTCTTGGTGATCGGAGACATAGCAACGAAGGAATTGCTCCAAGGCCTGATTGGATCGTTCTGCGGCCCCATTGGACTGAGGGTGGTAGGCCGAGGAGAAAGAGAGATGAATCCCCAACTGGGAGCAAAAGGAGCGCCAGAACCTGGACACAAACTGACTCCCCCGATCCGACACAATCTCCTTGGGCAAACCGTGCAACCGGAAGACCTCCCTGGCAAAAATCGTGGCCAACTCTCGTGCAGAGGGTAACTTCTTGAGAGGAACACAGTAGCACATTTTGGAAAACCGATCCACAATCATGAGAATGACCGTATGGCCTCGGGATGCAGGGAGGTCCACAATGAAATCCATCCCCAGGTGTGACCATGGATGCTCCCCGGTGGCTATGGGTTGAGAAAGTCCCAACGGACGGTGCCGAGGGGATTTACTCTGGGCACAAACGGAGCATGCCGCTACATATGCGGCGATGTAGGAACGTAGAGAAGGCCACCAGAACAGACGTGAAACAGCCCATGACAGCTGATTCTTTCCAGGATGCCCCGCGGCCTTGGAGTTATGGTAGGTTCGCAACAACCGAGTGCGCAACTCCTCAGGCACAAAACATCTGCCGTTGGGTCTCCCAGAGGGAGCACCAGATTGAGCCGCCAAAATCTGCTCACCCAGGGGAGAGGTCAGGCTGGTGCGAATGGCGGCCAGGATCTGATTCGGAGGTATGACCGAAGTCGGAATCGACTCCTCCCCGGACAGCTCGGAGTACTGCCGTGATAAGGCATCCGCTCTGATGTTCTTGGAACCGGGTAGGTAGGAGACCACGTAATTAAAACGTGACAAGAACAGAGCCCATCTGGCCTGACGTGGTGTCAATCTCTTGGCCTCAGAGAGGTAGGTCAGATTCTTGTGGTCCGTCAGGATGAGAACCGGAACCACCGAGCCCTCGAGCAAGTGCCTCCATTCTTTAAGGGCCTGCACGATGGCCAATAACTCCCTGTCACCAATCTGATAGTTGCACTCCGCGGAAGACAGTTTCCGGGAGTAAAACCCACAAGGAAGCAGAGGACCCTCTGGTGTTCTACGCTGAGACAGAAGGGCGCCTACTCCCGTCTCAGACGCGTCCACCTCGAGGACAAAAGACAACCCAGGGTTGGGATGCGACAGAATCGGAGCCGACACAAAGGCGGACTTTAGAGCCTCAAAAGCTCGGATGGCCTCGAGCGGCCAGACCTGGGGATTACTGCCCTTCCTGGTCAGATCCGTGAGAGGCTTGGCTAGCATGGAAAAGTCCCTGATGAACTTCCGATAATAATTGGCGAAGCCCAAAAAGCGCTGCAGGGCACGAAGACCACTGGGCTGGGGCCACTGTAAGACAGCCGAAACCTTCTCAGGATCCATGGAGAACCCCTCAGCGGAAATGATGTAACCTAAGAAGGTTACCTGGGATCGGTGAAATTCGCATTTCTCAAGCTTACCGAACAGCTTGTTCTCTCGTAACCGTTGCAACACTCGTCTGACATCCAGAATGTGGGCCTCCATGGATTCAGAATATACCAAGATGTCATCCAAATAGACCACCACACACTGTTGCAACAGGTCACGGAAAACATTGTTGATGAATTCCTGGAAGACTGCGGGCGCATTGCACAACCCAAAGGGCATAACCAAGGATTCATAATGACCGGTCCTGGTGTTAAACGCGGTCTTCCACTCATCGCCCGCCTTGATCCTTACCAGGTTATATGCCGCCCTCAGGTCGAGTTTGGTAAAGACCGTGGCCCCTTTGAGGCGATCGAACAGCTCGGAAATCAAGGGTATCGGGTAAGCGTTCTTGATCGTGATGCGATTGAGACCCCTGTAATCGATGCAAGGCCTCAACTCACCGCCCTTCTTTTTCACAAAGAAAAATCCAGCCCCTGCCGGGGACGAGGATTTGCAAATGTGTCCGCGTGAAAGCGCCTCCCTCACGTACTCCTCCATGGCCTCATTCTCCGCTACCGACAGTGGATAGACTTTGCCACGAGGAGGAACGGCACCAGATTGTAACTCTATGGCACAATCGTATGGGCGGTGCGGAGGTAGGGCAACTGCACGCACCTTATCGAATACATCCCGGTACTCCTCGTATTCAGGAGGCAACAGAGAGTCCGAGGAAGTACACAGCAACTTGACAGACCCATGGATGCAACTAGCCCCACACTGCGGTGACCACGAGAGGATCTCGGCCGATCTCCAATCGAAAGTCGGATTATGCTTCTGGAGCCAGGGGTACCCCAAGACCACCGAGTAGTGTGGAGACGAAATAACCTGGAGACAGACCGACTCTCTGTGAACGGCACCAATGGCCATCCCCACTGGAAGGGTCTCATGAGTCACGTGTGGCAGCAGAAGGGGTTTGCCGTCTATCGCCTCAAGAGCCAGTGGGGAACCTCGAGGCTGCAGAGGAATGGAATTGGCGGCAGCGAACACGCTATCAATGAACAAACCACCAGCACCAGAGTCCACCAACGCCTGGGTCGTCACCGAGCCCCCGACCCAGGAGAGGACAACAGTAATCAGTGGTTTGTCAACACGGGAAACCGCGGACGAGGAGACTCCACCCAAGATCTGCCCCCGACAGGATCTCAGGTGCAAGCGTTTCCCGGACGGTTCGGGCATGCCAACCGAAAATGCCCACCGAGACCACAGTACATGCATCGGCCCTCGCGTCTCCGGAGTGCCCTCTCCCCCTCGGACAGGCGAGCAAACCCCAGCTGCATGGGTTCACCCCCAGACAAGTCATCCCCAGGAGGCGTGGGAGGAGAGGGAGGCACGGGTGGGACAGCAAACGTAGGCGCCAATCTGTTAGAAGACCTCCGCAGGCTCTCCTTAAAGGAAGGTCTCTCCCTGAGTCTGGTGTCAATCAAAATCAGGAAAGAAATAAGAGACTCGAGCTCCACTGGTAGGTCCTTAGCTGCAACCTCATCCTTCAAGGCATCCGAGAGACCATGAGAGAAAGCAGCGACCAGAGCCTCATTATTCTAGCCCACCTCTGCTGCCAGGGTACGAAACTCAATGGCGTATTCAGCTACGGATCGTGAACCCTGTCTGATGGACATAAGGAGCTTCGCAGCAGAGGCAGCACGAGCCGGCACATCGAATACCTTCCGAAGAGAAGCAACAAAACCGGAAAACTCGGCAACCACCGGATTGTTGTTCTCCCATAAAGAGCTGGCCCAGGCCAAGGCCTTGTCCGAGAGCAGCGAGATCAAGAAGCCCACCTTTGATCTCTCAGTAGGAAAGGCATGTGGCAGCAACTCAAAATAAATGCCCACCTGGTTAAGGAAACCTCGGCACTGAGTTGGCTCTCCCCCAAAGCGCTGTGGAAGGGGGGCAGAACCGGTCATACCCCGAAACACCGCAGGCGCAGCAACAGGTGTCGGGGTAGACTCTGGCACAACAACCGGAGCGGCAGTAGGAGCAGGCCCAGGAGCGACAACCGACCCATCGGCAACGGAAACTAAATGAGCCGTGCGTTCAAGCAGGGTTTGCAACGCCACAGCGAACCGACCCAACAGGTGATCCTGCTGATCAAGTCTGGCAACCAGCGTAGGTAGCGAGGATGGCCCTGTACCGTCAGAATTCATGGCTTGGTCCTAATGTCATGGAACCATGAACCAGACGTACAACAAGAGATAAGTGGAAATAAGAAGGCTTTATTGAAAATCAAGCTGTGAGGCAAAAGTCCAAACGGATGGCTAAACCAAGCAGGGTCTTGCGAAGCCAGAGGTCAGGAACCAGAAGGGTAGTCAGACGAAGCCTGGATCAGGAACCAGCAGGGTAGTCAGACGAAGCCTGGATCAGGAACCAGCAGGGTAGTCAGACGAAGCCAGGATCAGGAACCAGAAGCAGCAGCAGTCTTAGAAGCATGTGAACACAGGAGGACCAAGCAAGGAACTGAAGCCACAGACCTCCTATATATATGAGCTAGGCATCCAGCTCCTCCCAGTGGGAAGGAGAAGCCGCAGGGTGGGAGGCTACAAGAAACCCAGAAACCAAGATGGCCGCCAGCACATGTCAAACGAAGGAGAACAGCAAGAAGGTAAGACCATGACATTGCAAAAGTGGCTACAGCCTGATGTGCTAAGTCTCACGGCTATAAAGGCTAGACTATTGGCTGATATGTTCTGGAGGGCTCTGCCACCCCCTCTCCAGCACTGGATCAGCCAGGTGTCTCCTGGCAACGCCCTAGAAATGGTGGACCTGGTGGAGCGCTACGAGGCTACTAAGAGGTACAGGTTACAGGAGGTTCTTGTGGGAGGGGGGCAGTCAAACCTCGTAAATCTCCATTCCAGACCCAGCGACTTGTACCAACCAAACCCACCCAGGGTGTACCTTCTACGGACCTGGCTCCGATAGTCTGCTGGTGGTGTCAGGAGCCAGGCCATGTAAGAGCTGACTGTGAACTATGGCTATCATCAGTCGCTATATTCCAGGAAGCTGTGTGCAGCAGGTACCCCAAAAACTCTAAACCACCTGTGCCAGGTGGACGTAGGAGACACTCCAGCAGAGGCTCTGCTGGACTCAGGGAGTCTAGTGTTGTCAGAGTGGGGAGTGGGGGAAACTCCCCACCATACAATGAGGGGAAAATAAGGTAGCAGCTAGGCCTGAAAACAGGGAAAATGAAGTTGGAAACCAACTAGGTATTTCTAAATCCTGTCCCTGGCATCCTGAATGTATGAGCTGTCCTCGATGGTAGGGTGGCTTGTACCTTCGAACCTGGGCCTTCTGACCCTAACAGTCCCTGCAAAATGGCTTCAGAAGGTAGAGACAACCGATTCCTCCAAGACACAGAGGAACCGGAGTCTCCAACAGGCCTAGCAACAAAGGGGAAGAAAGCAGCCAGCAGTGGACGACACAACAGGTAAGTGTCCAGAGGCAGAAAACACCACTGCCAACCGGACCAACATGGACACCTACATGACACAACTGCAACAGGAACTCGAGCCATCCACGCCGCTACTGCCGGATCCTGGAAATGCGCATAGGTCCAAACAGTGACGCACCGACAGGGATGGTCCAGTGGGTCTGGACCCCCCCCCCCCCGATCATCACAGGCGGCGTGGCCCTGTTTCTAGTTGCCAGCGGCGGTGGGGGAGCAGTAGGAGATGAGCACTTCCATTGTGGAAGCACTCATCTCCATATTCATTTGTATCGCCGTCCTCAGGACAGCGATACAGATGGCTGTGCTGCGGAGGGGCAGGGGAGGTGGAGGCGTCTCCCTTCCCTGTTCTTCTGATAGGCCGCAGGCACTAATGCATGCAGCCTATCAGAGGCCGGCTCAGGCGGCGAGATGTCATTATCATCGCGTCACCTGAGCCGGGCAGCACACAGCGGGGGACACAGGCCGGAACAGGCCTGCATCGCATCACTGCTGATGAAGGTAAGTATTAGTGTTTTTATTTTTATTTATTTTTTATTTTTTGGGGGGAGCTGGCACTATGAGGGCATCTGGCATTTCTTTTGGGGTGACACTCTCGGGGCATTTATTTCTTGCCCATTTTTAAGGGGGGCTCTATGGGGGCATTTCTTACTGGCACATTATGGGGGGCACCATGGGGAGAGGAGCACTTTGGGGGCATCTGGGGGCTCTAAAGGGGCTTTTTTTTATTGGCACATTATGGGGGGCACTATAGGGGAGAGCGGTGCTATGGGGCATCTGGTGGCACTATAGGGGCATTATTTGGGGCACGATGAGGAAGTGGGGGCTCTAAAGGGGCCTTTTTTTATTGGCACATTATGGGGGGCACTATGGCATCGGTGGCACTAAGGGAGCATTTTTTACTGGCACATTATGGGAGCCACTATAGGGGAGAGCGGCACTATGGGGCATTATTTGGGGGCACTATGGGGGAGTGGAGCACTATTGGGGCATCTGGTGGCACTAAAAAGGGGCATTTTTTACTAGCACATTATGGGGGAGAGGAGCATTGTAGAGGTATCTGCTGGGGGCACTAAGAAGGGGCATTTTTTTACTGGCATAATATGGGGGACACTATGGGGAAGGGGGAGAGGAGCACTATGAGGGCATTTACTAGGGGACTATATAGGGGTATTTTATACTGGCCTACATTATGGGGACATTAGCTCAACTGCGGGCACTAAGCGGGGGTATTTCATGTACTGTCATATTATAAGGAGAATTATTACTACTAGGGGGTATTATGGGGAGCTTTTCTACTACTGGGGGACTATGAGGAACATGATTACTAGTATGGGCACTATAGGGGTATTATTACTACTAAGTGTACTCTGGCAGAGAATTATTTCTATTGGTGGGATTTTGGGGAGGACTGTTACTTTGGGGGCACCCTGGCACAGTATCAGCTTAGAACAATAATTTTTGGGGGACATTATCTTTATACTATTAGTGTCAGGGCGCAGTTATTATTTAGAGTACTGTGTGCCAATAATTGTTGAAGGGGGCACTATCTGTGTGGTAGTAGTATTTCTAGGAGACTGTTTCTGCAGTATAGTATTGGGGGTGGCAGAAAAGGGTGTTGAGAAGATGTAAAGATGATGGAAATGTGGGAAACTAATGTCTGTTTGTCAATCTCTGCAGAGACAGGAGATGGCTGAAAAATCATCATGGTGGTCTGGTCTGAATAGAGAAGATGAGGAAAGAGAACGTCTACAACAAAGGTGACATCACTGGATGCAAGAGGTATTGGGTTCTATGTAGAAGAGGAGATGCGCCGGCTCCTCCCCCTGCCATTTGCAGAAGGAGGATTCAGAGTTGGGTGAGGACGGCCAAGGGGGGCAGCAGGCCACGGGCGGGTGGCAGATGGTTGGGGGAACCACAAGCCTTGAGCAGGATCTGGGGAGGAGAGCGGAGGAGCTTCCTGGCTGTAGCCTGCTGTTTTTTGTATAATGTGAAGCAGGCAGTGCAGCCAGGACAGGCCTCCCCTCTCCATATGATGTGTAGAGACAGGCCGCAACAATAGAATTTCAGGTGTACAGTGTCTGTTGGGAGTGGCCTATTATATGTAGGAGGGGCTTTTAATAATGGGTGGGGCTCGCTCTGCAGTTTTCCGCTCCTACGGGGCTTTTAGAAATAGCCAGGCAAAAGAATCGGTGCAGCATGCTACACGCCCACATTTTTTAATATGAAGAGGGCTTTGAAAAATGGGCGGGCAAAAGAATTGCCAATACCCAACTGTGTTAAAGTTGAATGTATATGTGTTCCTGTGTTTCTGTGATTCTGGTCCTTTAAGACAGCAGCCATTGTAATATGATGCTGGAGTGACACGCCCCAAATTATGTCAGCCTGCCTGTTTTCAGACAGAGTGTGAGAAGAGAAGCAGGAAGAGACCAGAGAGGGAGCAGTAGCTATCTTGGCAAGAGAGGAGACAGGTGTCTGTGCTGCATTGAGAGTGTGTGGAGATATTAGAGGACTTTCCTGAGCAGCCAAGCTGTATATATTTCAGTCCAGAGGCAGACGGAGTATAAAGAGACAGTACTCTTAGTGGAGCTACGCTGAAAGGACTGTGCCCAGTGGCTAATCAGTGAAACTGACATTGGTGGCTGTGTATATTGCCCCCAAAGTTAACCCCTTAAGGATCTCCGGCGTATATGTATGGCAGAAGTCCGTTCTCTAAACATGGCACCAGCTTGCTCGTGCAGCGGGCGCTAAAGCAGGCTTCGGTGCTTATTTCAGGAATATACCAATACAGGCCACTAGGTGACAGTATTGTATTGTTATATTCCAAATGAAGTGTTCAATGATGGCTATTTAGCCATCAATGAACACAATGGGCAATCTAATAATTGCCAGTTATTGTCACCCAAGGTGACTTAAAAAAAGAAAAAAAAGTTTTTAGAAATATAAAATAAAAATAAAAGTTCAAATCACCCCCCTTTCCTTAAAAAAATTTTTTAATACTTAACCAAAAAAATAAACATCATGGGCATCGCCGTATGCGAAAATGCCCATACAATTAAAATATAACAATATTAATGGCATATGGCAAATGGCGTAACGGGGGAAAAAAATAAAAACAGCCAATTTGCCATTTTTTGTCACTTCATGTACCCAATAATTTTTTCATAAAAAGTGATCAAAAAGTCGCACACACTTCAAATTGGTATCACTGAAAAGAACAGATTGTCCTGCAAAAAATGAGCCCACATACAGCCCCATACACACAACTACAAAAAAGTTGTAGGGGTCAGAATATGGTCATAAAATCCTCAAAGGTTTTAAAAAAAAAAATCAGTATTAAAACGCAAGAAAAATGATTTGTGTAGTATCGTTGTAACCGTACTGACCTGGAGAATGAAGGTAACAGGTCAATTTTATCGCATAGTGTACAGTGTAAAAAAATAAATAACCTTTTTTAGAATTGCGTTTTTTCCCAATTCTACCCCATTTGGAATTATTTTACGCTTCCTACTACATGGTTTTCAACCGTAAATCGTGGCATTAGAAATTACAACTTGTCTCACAAAAAATAAGCCCTCATAAGGCTATGTGAATGGAAAAATAAAAAAGTTAAGACTATGGGAAGGCGGGGAGTGAAAAACGAAAGCGCAAAAATGTAAAATCCCAAGGTCCTGAAGGGGTTAAAGACTCGCAGTGCTGTTGAGTACCGTACAGTAACTGCAAAATCCCGGCTTACATCACACTTCAGTGTATGGATTCTGCAGGACTGTCAGTGTGCTGAGTGATATCTGCTGTTGGATTCCACTGCATCCATTTGGTTTCCCTGCCTGCTAAGGAGGATTTCATTGCTTCAGGGGGGAAGCTTTGCTATCAAAGAAAGGAACGACATTGGGCCCCACGCGTGCTTCTATGGACTGTAAGCGGTCCACCTGGACCACTGGGAAACAAGGGATGCTCACCCAACTGTGAAGTTAGGGTCAGTTTAGGATAGTTTTGGGAATATTGTTCATTCAGTGTCCGTACTGCAGAAGCGGACGTAGTAAGAGTGGAAACTATTGCAGAATCTGCCTTGAATTGTTCATGTTATATTGTGTATTTTGCTTGTCCCTGTTCTTTTACCTTTAACTTGCCTTTATTAAAGAGGACCTTTCATCAGAAAAAAGTGTGTGCAATTCTTATACTACCTTATCGGGCTGCTGCCACTGAGGTCCAGACACTTTTTTTTTTTTTTCAAAAGGACCCCCCCCCCCCCCCCCCCCCCCGTTCGCCCGCTGTGCTCCCCTTTTGTTTTCTCGCCTCACATGCAAATTAGGCGACTTGGTTATATTAGGCGTTTACATTTTAGTTCTGCTGGGCGCGGTTATCTTCTCCCTGGCAACGAGTGCATCCAATCGCAGCGCCCCGCTCTTAGCCAGGGAAAAGGAGTTTAAGTTCTCGCGAGACAGACAAGTTCGGTCCGGATGTCTACAAGCTCAAGTCCTCGCGAGACAGACAAGCTCGGTCCGGATGTCTACAAGCTCAAGTTCTCGCGAGACAGACAAGCTCGGTCCGGATGTCTACAAGCTCAAGTTCTCGCGAGACAGACAAGCTTGGTCCGGATGTCTACAAGCTCAAGTTCTCGTGAGACAGACAAGCTCGGTCCGGATGTCTACAAGCTCAAGTTCTCGCGAGACAGACAAGCTCGGTCCGGATGTCTACAAGCTCAAGTTCTCGCGAGACAGACAAGCTCGGTCCGGATGTCTACAAGCTCAAGTTCTCGCGAGACAGACAAGCTCGGTCCGGATGTCTACAAGCTCAAGTTCTCGCGATTCTCGCGAGAACTTGAGCTCCTTCTCCCTGACTAAGAGCATTTTTCTTGAACTTGACCGCTGCGTATGCGTTCTTTTCTGGTTGCGGAGCCCAAGCCACCTGCCTTGCCCTCGGTTCACAAGCGCACATGCAACAGATCAGCCAGTTTCATGGATACAAATCTGCTGACAGATGCCCTTTAAAGAGGAACTTGCTGCCTGAACCATGAGCAGCATGCATGGATGCCAAGCAGCTTCCTTGTTACAAGCGGCAATGTCTTATTCTTACGAACACAGCATTTAAAGGCAAACCAAGAACAAGGAGAAGAGTCATCCGGGCAGCTCCCTGCAGGATTCTCCCCTGCTCAGCTTAGCTTGATTGACAAGTCTCTCCCTTGGGCTTAGTCATATGTATTTCTTCAGTCATAGATTCAAACATACACATAGACTATGAGGGGTCTAAAAAAAGATATGCACTGTACATAATTTGTGTGCTCACAATCATAGGGACCTGCAATCATATACCATTAGGACTTAGAGCAGCCACTCTTGGCTTCTCATGCCCCCTGTTCTATTAAGAACATAAGCATCCCAGCTGTCCCGTAAATTATTATAGTTGCTGCTCTTCATAATCCCACTTCAATGACATTTATATCATAGGCCTTCACCAAGGTCTGCATGACATTCACAGCCATACAGTAGGACAGAATAGTGTACTCTGACTCTATTTTCACTCTAAGTGCTCTAAGAACTAGACTGCATCTAGACTGCATCATCCACAGCAGCCTGAGTGCAGAATACATTAGTGAAGAAGACCTTTCTACACCATATGTTTCCCGGAAAATTGTGTACTACCTTGTTTATTACTAGTACTGGACAAATTCACGCATAGCATCGATCAGATTATTCTCTTCATTTGGAGCTTTTCATAAATATCATTCAGACATCATTTCCTTGTACAATTTATTTATGGATGAACCACTCATTTTTAATAATAATAAAAAAAAACAAAAAAACTTACATTTCTTTTTATGATAGGTTAGACCCAGCAAGCTAGGAGAACTCTATCCTTTTCTATTACTAGGAGGGGATAACCACCAAACTTTTAACACATTCTGAGGAATATGCTTTGCAATGCAAACATAACCAAACTACTTTCATCTGGCATGTTCATTTTAGACAAAGGATTTTTAACCTTCAGTTGGAAATTATTTCTGGTAATATCAGCAACCCATAAATTCATATACAGCTAACCACAACATTACTAAAGTCAAGCATGCAAATCGGCAAAAATGGACGAGTCCCATAAATACGTTTTATCATCTTAAAAAGTAATAGGGACAGGTCCATGGTGCACTTTCTTCTATCTATGATATAATAACATACGGTCGCTCAGTGGTTAGCACTGGTGCATTGCCGTACTGGGGTCCTAGGTTTAAATCTGACCAAGGACAACATCTGCATGGAGTTTGTATGTTCTCCCTCTGTTTCTGTGGTTTTCTTCCCACACTCTGAAGACCTACTGATAGGGAACTTAGATTGTGAGCTCCATTTGAGACAGCATGGAATGATAATGTCTGCAGGAGAGTAGAGTGGGGGGTGGCGGGGGTCCGTTGCCCCAGGCTCCACACTGCAGGGGGGCACTGTCCGCTGCAACAACAAAACCTTAAATCGCTGACACTGTGGGGATTTTTTTCACACAGCGCCGCAGAGCAGATTGAGGAGGCGGGGCGCGCACGGCAGTGCAGTACGATCACACTGATAGGCTCCGCCCACCTTCCAGGCGGGAAAGACAGTGCAGAGCCAGGAGCCAGAGCAAGAAGTAGCAGAAGATGGCTGACGCACTGTCCCGGCTTCAGTACTAGTAGCGGTCAGAGAGTTTATCCAGACAGGCAGCCTGAAAGAGACCCTGACAGAGTGAGTGACACTGCAGTCAGTGTCATTCCCAGTCCCACCCTGAGTGAATTAGGTCAGTCAGTCACAGTGTGTTTGTTGGCATGGGCTGAAGGCAGGTGTTAGGTTTAGGGGTAATATATGAGTGAACTAGTGAAGTGCCACTGTGCCAGTGCCATGAGAGCCAGGCCAAGGCTGCCAAGTAGATGGCATCATGGCAGTCAGAGTGCTGGTAAAGGATGACCAGCCCAGGGACACTGACTGAGAGAGACAGTATGCCTCTCTGGGATGCCATCTGCATTTTCTGCACATCTCTGCTGTCCATATACCAGGCCTACCCCGGTATATGGTGTGGACAGCAGAGATGGGCAGATGGCATCCCAGAGGCAGTACTGTCTCTGGTCATCCTTCACCAGCACCACATGACTGCCACGGTCCTGCTTGGACTGGCTCTCATGGCACTTCAGTTCCTGCTGCTTGGCTATCAGCTTCTTCTTGGTCTTTTATATCCTGCCCTGTAAGCTTCAGGGCTGCAGCCAGGTCTGCCCTCCTCTCAGTCTCAGGTCCAGACAAGTATCTCTGCAGAGTCCAGACAGTCACTGACCAAGTTTAAAGGATAACTGTCACACTTAGACCCTAATTTCAATTTTCATATATGTAGTTACTAATAACATGATATTCCAGGATCAGTTACTATTAGACTGACTTACCCCATATTTAGTAAGATTCAGCCCTTGGCAACCAGTCTGCATAAAACTGCAATCTCACTATTCAGTTAAGATGGCCGCCACTGCCCTCCCCCTGAGGCTAATCCCGCCTGCCCTCACTAGCCAGTAACAATAGCCCCCAAAAGTGTCAGTAACCAGAGCCCTTCCCCTAAAGGGTTAATCTCCTGCAGCACAAAGGGGTCCTCTTACTACATGTTGCTTTCATTTATACACTGAGCAGATGGCAGATCTCCCTTCCTTCAGCTCTGCTGAGTGAGGGAGCGTCTGCCAAGCGCAGGGACAGGGAGAAGTGCCCACAGCCCAGGCACTGTTATCAGCTGCTGGGGAGGACCTGGCTTTAATCATTTACTTACAGTCCCTGGCTGTCAGGAATGTGACCTTGCATGCTGCCTGCTTCTGCACATAGACGGACCGGACCGTGCCTAGCAACCTGATTTTAAGCACAGATAAAAGTAGGCAGTACAGGGAAAAAAACTGTGGAATTCAGGGAAAAGTTGAAATAGGGCCACCAAGGAGATATTAATCACCACATTCCAATACTCAAAAAAAAAAAAAAAAGATGACAGTTATACTTTAAGTCCCTCTGAGGCTCAGCCTAAGGGTCCATTCACACGTCCTGTTTTTTTTCATCCTGAAAAACGGTCAGTTTTTTGCGGATCCGTTGTTCCTGAAAATGTTTCCGTATGTCATCCGTTTTTTGCGGATCCGCAAAAAACGGAAACATGTATACATTTCAATAATCAAATAAAGTTGTTTGGATTTCTTTGAAAAAAAATTGAAAAAAAAAAAAAAAAAAAAAAAAAAAAATATTTGTTATGTGTTTCCAGGAACGGAATCCGCAAAAAACGGATGACATACGGAATGACATCTGAATGTCATCCGTTTTTTGCGGATCCATTGACTTTGTATTGTACCAGGATCCGATTTTTCAGGACAAGAATAGGACATGTTTTATATTTAAACGGACATGCGGAACGGAACAACGGAAACGGACAGCACACATTGTGCTGTCCGATTTTTTCCAGGACCCATTGAAAATGAATGGGTCCAGATCTGGTCCTGATCTGTTCCTGAAAAAGATAACTCAGAGAGTTATCACTGTGTTATCTGAGGTGTTACATAGGACTGCAGGTGAATCTACTACATTATCTATACTCAGAGAGTTATCACTGTGTTATCTGAGGTGTTACATAGGACTGCAGGTTACATCCACTACATTATCTATACTCAGAGAGTTATCACTGTGTTATCTGTGGTGTTACATAGGACTGCAGGCGACATCCACTACATTATCTGTACTCATAGAGTTATCATTGTGTTATCTGAGGTGTTACATAGGACTGCAGGTGAATCTACTACATTATCTGTACTCAGAGAGTTATCACTGTGTTATCTTATGTGTTACATAGGACTGCAGGTTACATCCACTACATTATCTGTACTCATTGAGTTATCACTGTGTTATCTGAGGTGTTACATAGGACTGCAGGTGAATCTACTACATTATCTGTACTCAGAGAATTATCACTGTGTTATATGAGGTGTTACATAGGACTGCAGGTTACATCTACTACATTATCTGTACACGGAGAGTTATCACTGTTATCTGTGGTGTTACAGAGGACTGCAAGTGATCTACTACATTATCTGTTAAAAGGGGTGTGCCCACGGGCTGGGGGGGGCGCAATTTTTGGCTTGCGCCGGGTGCTGGTAGCCCACGCAAAGCCACTGAATGTCTGTAAAGAGCTGCGGAATATGTCAGCTCTATATATGTGAGTAAAATGTATAATATGAATATATTTCTAGACTCATTTTGTTTCAGATTAGGCACTAACTACTGCATTATGAAGAAATAAAAAATAAAAGCCATAAAGAATATCAACACAGTTCGCCTTTAATAAGGAAGCATACATTTTGTCCTGTCAGTTTATGCATGTGCCAGTTTTTCAAATAATTGCCCTGTATTTCGTATGCAGGTCAAATGAAACCAAGGCAACGGAATAATTTTTAGAACATGAAATGTTTCACTTTTAAAGGCTATGGACATTTTTTCAATTATTTTTGTTGTTCATTTGCTTCCTAAATGCAAAATTAATAAACTTATTAAACATTCTTCATTAAAAATACCCTACTATGTTGCTGCTGTAGAGTTTGTGTAAGCCCTGCACCTAGCTGATTGCCCTGTAGAATCTGATATAAATCCATCAGATTGTAGCCATCAGAAGAGGACATTGCCATAAGAGATGGACTGTAAGGCCTCATGCACACGACCGTTTTTTTTTAAGGTCCGCAAAAACGGGGTCCGTAGGTCCGTGATCCGTGACCGTTTTTTCGTCCGTGGGTCTTCCTTGTTTTTTGGAGGATCCACGGACATGAAAAATTTAAAAAAAATCTAAGTCAAGTTTGCCATTGAAATGATAGGAAAAAACGGACACGGATCACGGACACGGATGACAATCTTGTGTGCATCCGTGATTTTTCACGGACCCATTGACTTGAATGGGTCCGTGAACCGTTGGCCGTGAAAAAAATAGGACAGGTCATATTTTTTTCACGGCCAGGAAACACTGATCACGGATGCGGCTGCCAAACGGTGCATTTTCCGATTTTTCCACGGACCCATTGAAAGTCAGGCACAGGTATGGTATGGCACAGGTAATGTCGCTGTCACCAGCGGCTAATAAAAAATTACAGGGAATGTCACAGGTATTTAAGATGCGCAAACGTTATACAGGAGATGTAGTGCAGGTAATGTCTCTGCCACAATCAGCGAAAAAATTAGACTGAATGTCACTGATATTTAGGATGCAGGAGATGTAGCGCAGGTAATGTAACTGTCCGCGGCAGACACCGTCTGCTTAAAAAAAGTACACTGGATATCACAGATATTTTTAGTATGCGCACATGTTAAACAGGAGATGTAGCGCAGATAATGTCGCTGTCCGCAGTGTCTACATAAAAAGTACACTAGATGTCACAAAATTTTTGGGGATGCGCACACGTTATACAGGAGATGTAGCGCAGGTAAGGTCACTGTCCGCAGCGTCTACGGAAAGAGTACACTGGATGTCACAGATATTTTTAGGATGCGCAAATGTTATACAGGAGATGTAGCGCAGCTAATGTCACTGTCCGCAGCGGACACCATCTACAGAAAAAGTACACTGGATGTCACAGCTATTTTTAGGCTGCGCACACGTTACACAGGAGATGTAGTGCAGATAATGTCGCTGTCTGCAGCGGCCAAACAATTGCTGTCAGATACAACAATAGTCCTTAAAAGGACTTTTGGGTCTCTAACACCAACCCTGCCTAGCCAAAAAATAAAATTATATTTCCTACACTATCTCTACACAGCTCTCCCTGACTAAGACTGGCTGAACCACGATGACATGTTCTAGCCAGCCAATCACTGTAATGCCAGTAACCAACATGGCTACAGCATTACAGTGGGTGGCAGTACTTACCTGCACGCAGGGCCGGCCTTAGGCCTTTAGGCGCCCTGTGCGAGAAAGCTTTACAGCGCCCCATAGTGACCACGCCCCTCAGTAACCACGCCCCTCAGTAACCACACCCTTTCAGTGGTCACACCCATTTCTCCAATATCGGCTTCAGATTCAGACGCCCTTGATTCATTTGCATCCGGTGTGGCCGCTGGATATTCCTCACTGCAGATACTCTGTTGTAGGTGGACTCACCTTTTACCACAATCACTTCTATCTGACGCTGAGAGGAGCCTGCAGAGTTGGTGCCAACGCACAAATACGTTCCGGCGTCTGCTACAGTTATTGATGGAATCAGGAGGGTGGCGATGTCTGTCCTCTCGACTGTATGAGCCTGGAAAATACACAGGAACCCAAGTTGAGCACCATAGTAGTCCTCACAGACTCTGCGTATACGTGATTTATAAGAATTGTGCAGCGTCCAGGAGGAAATGGGCAATGGTTTGGACAGGATGTTCTGCAGTGCAGCACCTTACTAATTCTGATGACAATGGAGATAGGGTAGTGGTAGAAGGGGACAGGTAAAGGTAGATTTGGTGAGATGTTAGGTAGAGGAGAAGAAAACAGGTCTGTGCAGTGTCAGACAATACGTGAGGGGTAGTTTTACATCATGGCCGTTCTAACTCCTGCTAGAGCCACTGGTCACTACAGTATGTGTCACCATGGGCAGCCTATGATGGAGGGAGTGACCGATCGCTCATCATTATACCATTGTATGGAAGGTCTGAGGCATTGGCCAGGGCAGTATCTATGTCAATGGCTTCTGCGGGTTATAGCAGATACCTGCAGCTCCTGAATCCGCCTCTGGATAGCTTCCAGGCTGCTGCTTCGAAAATGAAGGAAACCAAGAGAGGTGAGGGCCTGAGCAGATGGACGGGCCGAGAGAGAGAGAGACAGTCACAGGAGGAATAGAAAGTGAGAGGGAATATAACCATAGGGAGCAGTGGTGAGCATGCACGACCTGTGACAGTAACTTAGGACCTCTATGTATCTGCAGCACCGCATGCACGGCTCATCCTCTCACCACTAGGCAGCCCCACTCCAACAATCTCCTGGAGGAAGCAAGATGGTATCCTACCCCCTCAGGTGAGAGGATGAGCCGTGCATGCGGTGCTGCAGATACATGTCCGATCTGGGCTCACCTGGACGTCTGGCAAGTGGCAAATTTCCACCTGCTAGCAAAGGAGACGTCATTTAAATTCCCAATTCCCATAAAATATTAGGTAATAGCCCCCTCCCCTTTTCTTAGAGGCCTGGCAATCATAAAAGTTTTAAAACAATACTAATACATACATCTGCTGTGCTGTCTGTGGACTGGACACTGAGGAGTCTCACTCTCTGTTGTGGCTGCTGCTGCTGGCGCTCGCTCCGCCTCCTTCTTCTCTCTGCCTGTGCGGCAGCTGCGGCCTGCGTCACACTCCAGCAACCAGTCTGGTCTGCTCTGCTCTGTTAAGAGACAGGCAGCAGAGCGGAGCGCAGAGCAGCCGCGGGCCCCGCCTCCTCACTCAGTCTCTTAGTCCGGACCATGGCGTGAGTGACGGTGCGGGGTGTCACGGTGTGAGTCTGACTTCATCATGCGCCTGTTCCTGTAGAATAGATAGCCGGCGGGCCGCAGTGGGCGGCGGCAAGCAAAGCAACAAAATATAATAGTAGTATAGTAGACAGTCTTCACTTAGAGTTCGGCGGGCTGTGTCGGCCGCCCGGCGCCCCTGTTGCTATGGCGCCCTGTGCGGCCGCACACCCCAAAGGCTGGCCCTGCCTGCACGTTTATTGGCTGCATAGCAGCCAGCAAATGTGCGGGGAGGAGACTCGAGCATGGCGCTCGAGCACATGCGGTATTAGGCCGAACACTGCGATTGCCGAGCATCGTGATGCTCGAGCCGAACTCGTGTTCGGCATAGCATGCTCGATCATCACTAGTAGGTACACTTCAACTGTGAGAGACAGAATCTAAAAAAAAAATCCAGAAAATCACATTGTATGATTTTTAAATAATTAATTTGCTTTTTATTGCATGAAATACCGTATTTTTCACCCCATAAGATGAACTCCCCCCCCCCCCAAACTGGGGCGAATATCAATAAACGCTTTCATTATGTAAGCCCTGAATTAGTACCGGAGGACCAGGAAGCGGTGAAGGCTCTGTACTTACTGGTTCCTGGTCGGCTGTGCAGTGGCTGCACACAGTGTGAGGGCGCTCTGTGACCTCACGCTGTGCGCGCCAGTTCACAGCACAGCCGACAGCAGGAGGAAGAGGATCGCGTTGGAGGAGAGGAGTGGCGGCGTCCAGGAGCAGGAGAGGTAAGTCGTTTATTTATTTTGTGATCTGAGGCTGGGGGCTGCTGAAATATATGGCTGGGGGCTGCTGATATATATGGCTGGGGGCTGCTGATATATATGGCTGGGGGCTGCTGATATATATGGCTAGGGGCTGCTGGTATATATGGCTGGGGGCTGCTGATATATATGGCTGAGGGGCTGCTGATATATATGGCTGGGGGCTGCTGGTATATATGGCTAGGGGCTGCTGGTATATATGGCTGGGGGCTGCTGATGTATATGGCTGTGGGCTGCTGATATATATGGCTGGGGGCTGCTGATATACACTCACCTAAAGAATTATTAGGAACACCTGTTCTATTTCTCATTAATGCGATTATCTAGTCAACCAATCACATGGCAGTTGCTTCAATGCATGTAGGGTTGTGGTCCTGGTCAAGACAATCTCCTGAACTCCAAACTGAATGTCAGAATAGGAAAGAAAGGTGATTTAAGCAATTTTGAGCGTGGCATTGTTGTTGGTGCCAGACGGACCGGTCTGAGTATTTCACAATCTGCTCAGTTACAGCGATTTTCATGCACAACCCTTTCTAGGGTTTACAAAGAATGGTGTGAAAAGGGAAAAACATCCAGTATGTGGCAGTCCTGTGGGCGAAAATGCCTTGTTGATGCTAGAGGTCAGAGGAGAATGGGCCGACTGATTCAAGCTGATAGAAGAGCAACGTTGACTGAAATAACCACTCGTTACAACCAAGGTATGCAGAAAAGCATTTGTGAAGCCACAACACGCACAACCTTGAGGCGGATGGGCTAAAACATCAGAAGACCCCACCGGGTACCACTCATCTCCACTACAAATAGGAAAAAGAGGCTACAATTTGCACGAGCTCTCCAAAATTGGACTGTTGAAGACTGGAAAAATGTTGCCTGGTCTGATGAGTCTCGATTTCTGTTGAGACATTCAAATGGTAGAGTCCGAATTTGGCGTAAACAGAATGAGAACATGTATCCATCATGCCTTGTTACCACTGTGCAGGCTTGTGGTGGTGGTGTAATGGTGTGGGGGATGTTTTCTGGGCACACTTTAGGCCCCTTAGTGCCAATTGGCCATCGTTTAAATGCCACGGGCTACCTGAGCATTGTTTCTGACCATGTCTGTCCCTTCATGACCACCATGTATCCATCCTCTGATGGCTACTTCCAGCAGGATAATGCACCATGTCACAAAGCTCGAATCATTTCAAATTGGTTTCTTGAACATGACAATGAGTTCACTGTACTAAAATGGCCACCAAAGTCACCAGATCTCAACCCAATAGAGCATCTTTGGGATGTGGTGGAACGGGAGCTTCGTGCCCTGGATGTGCATCCCTCAAATCTCTATCAACTGCAAGATGCTATCCTATCAAAATGGGCCAACATTTCCAAAGAATGCTATCAGCACCTTGTTGAATCAATGCCACGTAGAATTAAGGCAGTTCTGAAGGCAAAAGGGGGTCCAACACCGTATTAGTATGGTGTTCCTAATAATTCTTTAGATGAGTGTATATGGCTGTGGGCTGCTGATATATATGACTGGGAGCTGCTGATATATATGGCTGGGTGCTGCTGATATATATGGCTGGGGGCTGATTACATATATGGCTGGGGGCTGATTAGAGGCATGGAGGACTGATATGAGGCATGGGGGTCTGATTGGGGGTCTGACCTGAGGTGTAATGAAACATATTTTATTCTTATTGTCTTACTCTAAAACCTAGGTGCATCTTATAGGGCGAAAAATACGGGTAAGTCTCAAAGAATACCTTTAATAACACACTAAGCCGTCATGGATTAAAACCCTGCAGGGCACGTAAGGTCCCCCTGCTCACACAGGCACATATCCAGGCCTGTTTGAAGTCATGGGAGAAGTTCATGGGGTCAGATAAGACCAAAATATAACTTTTTGGTATCAACTCCACTCGCTGTGTTTGGAGGAAGAAGAAGTATGTGTACATCCCCAGGGACACGGTCCCAACCGTGAAGCATGGAGATGAAAACATCATACTTTGGGGCTGCTTTTCTACAAAGGGGACAACATGATTAAGGACCGAAACATGAGGGTCCGAAACGCATAGATTGTATTCTTGCGTATGAGGATTGGAAAGTTTGTACCGCATCAATAAAGTGTCTCCTGTTGTTTAAAAGAGCTGGATTTTTTTATCGATTTTGTTACATGTTTTTATATTGTATCAAATACTTATTTCATGCAATAAAATACAAATTAATTATTGAAAAATCATACATTGTGATTTTCTGGATTTTTTTTATATTCTGTCTCTCACATTTGAAGTGTTCCTATGATAAAAAATTACAGACCTCCCCATTGTTTATAGGTGGAAAAACTTCGGCAAAATCGGCAGTGTATCAAATACTTATTTTCGCCGCGGTAGGTGCCTGACGTTTAGGTGCCTATTGTGCTTTAGAATCCGTACTCCCCTACACTGCTGTGTATGTAGGGTGTACATATTCACTCAGGCCACAATGAGTGCTGTCAGTTTTGGTATAGTTAATGCCTGCAAATTACTTTAGATCTCAATATCCTTGGAATTTACACACAATTAAAGGGTTGTATCCTGATGATTATGAGGACATATGAAGGTCATGGAAGATGAGAGAGAACATGAAGAGTGGCTCTAGAAAAGCTATTTCTGCTCTTTCAGCCCTAGCCAGTCTCTGTCTTTCTTTTTGGTGCTTATATAGAAAACAAAGTGTAGGGAGCGCTCTTACAAACGAAGGGGCTCATTTATTAAGACTGGCATTTTCCACTCCGCTGTCTGTACTGCTGGAGGAAGTGCCAAAGTTATGTGGAGGCGCAAGCCTCTACATAATTTTGGTGCTTCCTCCAGCAGTACATGCGACAGACTTGATTCTACACCAGGTCCCTTGCTGGCATAGATTTAGGGCATTTTCTAGGGCACAAACTGTGGTAGAAAATGATGAATGAGATGGGCCTGCCGGCTGCCCTCTTCCACGCCCATGCCACGTTCCCTTTTCTTGAAATGTCGGAAAAATGGCCTTAATGGGGAAAAGTTGCAAATCTTGCCGCAAAATGCCGTGCATAAATGAGCCCTCAAATGTCCACAGATATTTTGGGATAGGTATGCCATTGTTGTCTTTGTTCAAACAATGTCTTTCTATATCTCTTTTTCTATAGCGCTACATGTATTTTTGCTTGCCATACCTTGTTAGATGTTTAATAGATTACCTCCCAGAGGGAGACGATACAGCAACATTCCCCAATTTAAAATACTGCAAAAACCTAGAACAATATATTTATGTCCTAATTGAACTTTTATGAACACGTTTTGAACTCCTCAGTCGGACTGAAGTATTGATCTCTCCTATACTGCTAACTCATAACCAGACCATATTTGGAGACATAAACTTTAACTGCAACCATAAAGGAGACTCACAATATAAACCTTGTTTTTTTTCCCCTTGAAGAAAGCACAGTGTATAAATCACAAGATGTTAATAACTGGTCTATTCCCTACACATATGACATGGATTATTGTTGGTTGACTTTGGGAATAATAGACTCCCTGCTGGAATATATAAAAATATAAGGAGCCACTGAAGAGTCCCTGAACTATATTCTGCCATTCATGGAAGTCCATTTATTTAGCAGTAAGGTTTACATCAAAGGGTTTAAATCATATATTATCCATATCATTTGAGGGTTGGGGGCTGTAAGAATGTGACAGTCAATCAGAAGTAAATAGACGCTATGTATAGTATAGTGAACCAGAAGAACTGCAATGGTATTTACTAGAGATGAGCAAAGTTTAGAAAAATTTGATTCAGCAGCTTCACCAAACTTTGTCACAAAATTTAAATTCATTACGAATTTGTCTCAAATTGCTTTTCATTGTATGGAGCGGGGGGCAATGACGGGTAACAGTAATCATGACACCGACTATGATTTAACCCCTCAAATGCCACGTTGATCGTGGCATCTGAGGCTCACATTCAGGTGCTCAGGAGGTTAATCCGGGTTTTAAAAAAAATTACACTCACCTCATCCACTTTTTGCGAAGAGGCCGTCCACTCCATCTTATTTGAAGTAAAAATGCACCCAAGTATCTATGGTGAGCGTGACGTCACCATATGATCACACTGGTCGCGCGGTCATGTCATCGCTGATGACGGCACAACGTGCGGCCAGCGTCTTCACGCACTCCGCAGGTCCTTTGGTGGGTTTTCTTCAATAAAGCATCTCTGTGATTAAGTGGATGAAGTGAGTATAATTTTTTCTTTCAGTCACCATTTTAGGAAAAATAGATTTTTACCACAAAGAAAGAGGAAATTTGCTTTGCGGCTTATCGAATTTTTCCTAATCTTCGTATCGAATTCCGCTTCAGATACTTTGATTCGCTCAACACTAGTATTTACCTATAGAAGAAGACAGGCATAGAAAATAGAAAGACATACAGGTCTGATTTTTAAAAACAAAGAAACACAGCAACCAGAAATATTAACTCTAAGGAGAGGAAGATTTTCTTAAAGGGGTTGTGTCACAAAACATATTCTACATTTTTCAAACCAGCACATGGATCTGAATACTTTTGTAATTGCATGTAATTATAGACTGCCTGTCCAAAAATAAAAGTCGCCACCTGGATTTAACTCAGCAAATAGGTATGAGCCTTCTATTGGATAATTACTACAATGGGTGATTATCTTTCAGCTGGCAACAAGTTATTTAACCCCAACTAGTGCAATGAGTTACTTCTAAACAACCATGTCGAAAGCCACATCTCATGGTTGTGGAAAAGATGTTAGTCTGTTTGATAAGGGTCAAATCGTTGGCATGCATCGGGCAGAGAAAACATCTAAGGAGATTGCAGAAACTACTAAAATTGGGTTAAGAACTGTCCAACGCATTATTAAAAACTGGAATGATAGTGAAGACCCATCGTATTCGAGGAAGAAATGTGGGCGGAAAAAAATCCTGAATGATCGTGATTAGAGTTGAGCGGACACCTGGATGTTCGGGTTCGAGAAGTTCGGCCGAACTTCCCGGAAATGTTCGGGTTCGGGATCCGAACCCGATCCGAACTTCGTCCCGAACCCCATTGAAGTCAATGGTGACCCGAACTTTTCGGCACTAAAAAGGCTGTAAAACAGCCCAGGAAAGGGCTAGAGGGCTGCAAAAGGCAGCAACATGTAGGTAAATCCCCTGCAAACAAATGTGGATAGGGAAATGAATTAAAATAAAAATAAAATAAATAAAAATTAACCAATATCAATTGGAGAGAGGTCCCATAGCAGAGAATCTGGCTTCACGTCACCCACCACTGGAACAGTCCATTCTCAGATATTTAGGCCCCGGCACCCAGGCAGAGGAGAGAGGTCCCGTAACAGAGAATCTGTCTTCATGTCAGCAGAGAATCAGTCTGCATGTCATAGCAGAGAATCAGGCTTCACGTCAGCCACCACTGTAACAGTCCATTGTCATAAATTTAGGCCCTGGCACCCAGGCAGAGGAGAGAGGTCCCATAACACAGAATCTGGCTTCATGTCAGCAGATAATCAGTCTTCATATCATAGCAGAGAATCAGGCTTCACGTCAGCCACCACTGTAACAGTCCATTGTCATAAATTTAGGCCCCGGCACCCAGGCAGAGGAGAGAGGTCCCATAACACAGAATCTGGCTTCATGTCACCAGAGAATCAGTCTTCATGTCATAGCATAGAATCAGGCTTCACGTCACCCACCACTGTAACAGTCCATTATCATAAATTTAGGCCCCGGCACCCAGTCAGAGGAGAGAGGTCCCATAACACAGAATCTGGCTTCATGTCAGCAGAGAATCAGTCTTCATATCATAGCAGAGAATCAGGCTTCACGTCACCCACCACTGTAACAGTCCATTGTCATAAATTTAGGCCCCGGCACCCAGGCAGAGGAGAGAGGTCCCATAACACAGAATCTGGCTTCATGTCACCAGAGAATCAGTCTTCATGTCATAGCAGAGAATCAGGCTTCACGTCAGCCACCACTGCAACAGTCCATTGTCATATATTTAGGCCCAGCACCCAGGCAGAGGAGAGAGGTCCCATAACAGAGGATCTGGCTTCATGTCAGCAGAGAATCAGTCTGCATGTCATAGCAGAGAATCAGGCTTCACGTCAGCCACCACTGCAACAGTCCATTGTCATATATTTAGGCCCAGCACACAGGCAGAGGAGAGAGGTCCCGTAACAGAGAATCTGTCTTCATGTCAGCAGAGAATTAGTCTGCATGCCATAGCAGAGAATCAGGCTTCACGTCACCCACCACTGTAACAGTCCATTGTCAAAAATTTAGGCCCTGGCACCCAGTCAGAGGAGAGAGGTCCCATAACACAGAATCTGGCTTCAAGTCAGCAGAGAATCAGTCTTCATGTCATAGCAGAGAATCAGGCTTCACGTCAGCCACCACTGCAACAGTCCATTGGCATATATTTAGGCCCAGCACCCAGGCAGAGGAGAGAGGTCCCGTAACAGAGAATCTGTCTTCATGTCAGCAGAGAATCAGTCTGCATGTCATAGCAGAGAATGAGGCTTCACGTCACCCACCACTGTAACAGTCCATTGTCATAAATTTAGGCCCTGGCACCCAGTCAGAGGAGAGAGGTCCCATAACACAGAATCTGGCTTCATGTCAGCAGAGAATCAGTCTTCATATCATAGCAGAGAATCACGCTTCACGTCACCCACCACTGTAACAGTCCATTGTCATAAATTTAGGCCCCGGCACCCAGGCAGAGGAGAGAGGTCCCATAACACAGAATCTGTCTTCATGTCACCAGAGAATCAGTCTTCATGTCATAGCAGAGAATCAGGCTTCACGTCAGCCACCACTGCAACAGTCCATTGTCATATATTTAGGCCCAGCACCCAGGCAGAGGAGAGAGGTCCCGTAACAGAGGATCTGGCTTCATGTCAGCAGAGAATCAGTCTGCATGTCATAGCAGAGAATCAGGCTTCACGTCAGCCACCACTGCAACAGTCCATTGTCATATATTTAGGCCCAGCACCCAGGCAGAGGAGAGAGGTCCCATAACAGAGGATCTGGCTTCATGTCAGCAGAGAATCAGTCTGCATGTCATAGCAGAGAATCAGGCTTCACGTCAGCCACCACTGCAACAGTCCATTGTCATATATTTAGGCCCAGCACACAGGCAGAGGAGAGAGGTCCCGTAACAGAGAATCTGGCTTCATGTCACCAGAGAATCAGTCTTCATGTCATAGCATAGAATCAGGCTTCACGTCACCCACCACTGTAACAGTCCATTATCATAAATTTAGGCCCCGGCACCCAGTCAGAGGAGAGAGGTCCCATAACACAGAATCTGGCTTCATGTCAGCAGAGAATCAGTCTTCATATCATAGCAGAGAATCAGGCTTCACGTCACCCACCACTGTAACAGTCCATTGTCATAAATTTAGGCCCCGGCACCCAGGCAGAGGAGAGAGGTCCCATAACACAGAATCTGGCTTCATGTCACCAGAGAATCAGTCTTCATGTCATAGCAGAGAATCAGGCTTCACGTCAGCCACCACTGCAACAGTCCATTGTCATATATTTAGGCCCAGCACCCAGGCAGAGGAGAGAGGTCCCATAACAGAGGATCTGGCTTCATGTCAGCAGAGAATCAGTCTGCATGTCATAGCAGAGAATCAGGCTTCACGTCAGCCACCACTGCAACAGTCCATTGTCATATATTTAGGCCCAGCACACAGGCAGAGGAGAGAGGTCCCGTAACAGAGAATCTGTCTTCATGTCAGCAGAGAATTAGTCTGCATGCCATAGCAGAGAATCAGGCTTCACGTCACCCACCACTGTAACAGTCCATTGTCAAAAATTTAGGCCCTGGCACCCAGTCAGAGGAGAGAGGTCCCATAACACAGAATCTGGCTTCAAGTCAGCAGAGAATCAGTCTTCATGTCATAGCAGAGAATCAGGCTTCACGTCAGCCACCACTGCAACAGTCCATTGTCATATATTTAGGCCCAGCACCCAGGCAGAGGAGAGAGGTCCCATAACACAGAATCTGGCTTCAAGTCAGCAGAGAATCAGTCTTCATGTCATAGCAGAGAATCAGGCTTCACGTCAGCCACCACTGCAACAGTCCATTGGCATATATTTAGGCCCAGCACCCAGGCAGAGGAGAGAGGTCCCGTAACAGAGAATCTGTCTTCATGTCAGCAGAGAATCAGTCTGCATGTCATAGCAGAGAATGAGGCTTCACGTCACCCACCACTGTAACAGTCCATTGTCATAAATTTAGGCCCTGGCACCCAGTCAGAGGAGAGAGGTCCCATAACACAGAATCTGGCTTCATGTCAGCAGAGAATCAGTCTTCATATCATAGCAGAGAATCACGCTTCACGTCACCCACCACTGTAACAGTCCATTGTCATAAATTTAGGCCCCGGCACCCAGGCAGAGGAGAGAGGTCCCATAACACAGAATCTGTCTTCATGTCACCAGAGAATCAGTCTTCATGTCATAGCAGAGAATCAGGCTTCACGTCAGCCACCACTGCAACAGTCCATTGTCATATATTTAGGCCCAGCACCCAGGCAGAGGAGAGAGGTCCCGTAACAGAGGATCTGGCTTCATGTCAGCAGAGAATCAGTCTGCATGTCATAGCAGAGAATCAGGCTTCACGTCAGCCACCACTGCAACAGTCCATTGTCATATATTTAGGCCCAGCACCCAGGCAGAGGAGAGAGGTCCCATAACAGAGGATCTGGCTTCATGTCAGCAGAGAATCAGTCTGCATGTCATAGCAGAGAATCAGGCTTCACGTCAGCCACCACTGCAACAGTCCATTGTCATATTTTTAGGCCCCGCACACAGGCAGAGGAGAGAGGTCCCGTAACAGAGAATCTGTCTTCATGTCAGCAGAGAATTAGTCTGCATGCCATAGCAGAGAATCAGGCTTCACGTCACCCACCACTGTAACAGTCCATTGTCAAAAATTTAGGCCCTGGCACCCAGTCAGAGGAGAGAGGTCCCATAACACAGAATCTGGCTTCAAGTCAGCAGAGAATCAGTCTTCATGTCATAGCAGAGAATCAGGCTTCACGTCAGCCACCACTGCAACAGTCCATTGGCATATATTTAGGCCCAGCAGCCAGGCAGAGGAGAGAGGTCCCGTAACAGAGAATCTGTCTTCATGTCAGCAGAGAATCAGTCTGCATGTCATAGCAGAGAATGAGGCTTCACGTCACCCACCACTGTAACAGTCCATTGTCATAAATTTAGGCCCTGGCACCCAGTCAGAGGAGAGAGGTCCCATAACACAGAATCTGGCTTCATGTCAGCAGAGAATCAGTCTTCATATCATAGCAGAGAATCAGGCTTCACGTCACCCACCACTGTAACAGTCCATTGTCATAAATTTAGGCCCCGGCACCCAGGCAGAGGAGAGAGGTCCCATAACACAGAATCTGGCTTCATGTCACCAGAGAATCAGTCTTCATGTCATAGCAGAGAATCAGGCTTCACGTCAGCCACCACTGCAACAGTCCATTGTCATATATTTAGGCCCAGCACCCAGGCAGAGGAGAGAGGTCCCGTAACAGAGGATCTGGCTTCATGTCAGCAGAGAATCAGTCTGCATGTCATAGCAGAGAATCAGGCTTCACGTCAGCCACCACTGCAACAGTCCATTGTCATATATTTAGGCCCAGCACACAGGCAGAGGAGAGAGGTCCCGTAACAGAGAATCTGTCTTCATGTCAGCAGAGAATTAGTCTGCATGTCATAGCAGAGAATCAGGCTTCACGTCACCCACCACTGTAACAGTCCATTGTCAAAAATTTAGGCCCTGGCACCCAGTCAGAGGAGAGAGGTCCCATAACACAGAATCTGGCTTCATGTCAGCAGAGAATCAGTCTTCATGTCATAGCAGAGAATCAGGCTTCACGTCAGCCACCACTGCAACAGTCCATTGGCATATATTTAGGCCCAGCACCCAGGCAGAGGAGAGAGGTCCCGTAACAGAGAATCTGTCTTCATGTCAGCAGAGAATCAGTCTGCATGTCATAGCAGAGAATCAGGCTTCACGTCACCCACCACTGTAACAGTCCATTGTCATAAATTTAGGCCCTGGCACCCAGTCAGAGGAGAGAGGTCCCATAACACAGAATCTGGCTTCATGTCAGCAGAGAATCAGTCTTCATATCATAGCAGAGAATCAGGCTTCACGTCACCCACCACTGTAACAGTCCATTGTAATAAATTAAGGCCCCGGCACCCAGGCAGAGGAGAGAGGTCCCATAACACAGAATCTGTCTTCATGTCACCAGAGAATCAGTCTTCATGTCAAAGCAGAGAATCAGGCTTCACGTCAGCCACCACTGCAACAGTACATTGGCATATATTTAGGCCCAGCACACAGGCAGAGGAGAGAGGTCCCGTAACAGAGAATCTGTCTTCATGTCAGCAGAGAATCAGTCTTCATGTCATAGCAGAGAATCAGGCTTCACGTCAGCCACCACTGCAACAGTCCATTGGCATATATTTAGGCCCAGCACCCAGGCAGAGGAGAGAGGTCCCGTAACAGAGAATCTGTCTTCATGTCAGCAGAGAATCAGTCTGCATGTCATAGCAGAGAATCAGGCTTCACGTCACCCACCACTGTAACAGTCCATTGTCATAAATTTAGGCCCTGGCACCCAGTCAGAGGAGAGAGGTCCCATAACACAGAATCTGGCTTCATGTCAGCAGAGAATCAGTCTTCATATCATAGCAGAGAATCACGCTTCACGTCACCCACCACTGCAACAGTCCATTGTCATATATTTAGGCCCAGCACACAGGCAGAGGAGAGAGGTCCCGTAACAGAGAATCTGTCTTCATGTCAGCAGAGAATTAGTCTGCATGTCATAGCAGAGAATCAGGCTTCACGTCAGCCACCACTGCAACAGTCCATTGGCATATATTTAGGCCCAGCACCCAGTCAGAGGAGAGAGGTCCCGTAACAGAGGATCTGGCTTCATGTCAGCAGAGAATCAGTCTGCATGTCATAGCAGAGAATCTGTCTTCACGTCAGCCACCACTGCAACAGTCTATTGTCATATATTTAGGCCCAGCAGACAGGCAGAGGAGAGAGGTCCCGTAACAGAGAATCTGTCTTCATGTCAGCAGAGAATTAGTCTGCTTGTCATAACAGAGAATCAGGCTTCACGTCAGCCACCACTGCAACAGTCCATTGGCATATATTTAGGCCCAGCACACAGGCAGAGGAGAGAGGTCCCGTAACAGAGAATCTGTCTTCATGTCAGCAGAGAATTAGTCTGCATGTCATAGCAGAGAATCAGGCTTCACGTCAGCCACCACTGCAACAGTCCATTGGCATATATTTAGGCCCAGCACACAGGCAGAGGAGAGAGGTCCCGTAACAGAGAATCAGGCTTCACGTCAGCCACCACTGCAACAGTCCATTGGCATATATTTAGGCCCAGCACCCAGGCAGAGGAGAGAGGTCCCGTAACAGACAATCTGGCTTCATGTCAGCAGAGAATCAGTCTGCATGTCATAGCAGAGAATTAGGCTTCACGTCACCCAACATTGGAACAGTCCATTGGCATATATTTAGGCCCCGGCACCCAGACAGAGGAGAGGTTCATTCAACTTTGGGTAGCCTCGCAATATAATGGTAAAATGAAAATAAAAATAGGATTGAATGAGGAAGTGCCCTGGAGTACAATAATATATGGTTAAGGGGAGGTAGTTAATGTCTAATCTGCACAAGGGATGGACAGGTCCTGTGGGATCCATGCCTGGTGCATTTTTATGAACGTCAGCTTGTCCACATTGGCTGTAGACAGGCGGCTTTTTTTGTCTGTAATGACGCCCCCTGCCGTGCTGAATACACGTTCAGACAAAACTCTGGCCGCCGAGCAGGCCAGCACCTCCAAGGCATAAAAGGCTAGCTCTGGCCACGTGGACAATTTAGAGACCCAGAAGTTGAATGGGGCCGAACCATCAGTCAGTACGTGGAGGGGTGTGCACACGTACTGTTCCACCGTGTTAGTGAAATGTTGCCTCCTGCTAACACGTTGCGTATCAGGTGGTGGTGCAGTTAGCTGTGGCGTGTTGACAAAAATTTTCCACATCTCTGCCATGCTAACCCTGCCCTCAGAGGAGCTGGCCGTGACACAGCTGCCTTGGCGACCTCTTGCTCCTCCTCTGCCTTGGCCTTGGGCTTCCACTTGTTCCCCTGTGACATTTGGGAATGCTCTCAGTAGCGCGTCTACCAACGTGCGCTTGTACTCGCGCATCTTCCTATCACGCTCCAGTGCAGGAAGTAAGGTGGGCACATTGTCTTTGTAGCGTGGATCCAGCAGGGTGGCAACCCAGTAGTCCGCACACGTTAAAATGTGGGCAACTCTGCTGTCGTTGCGCAGGCACTGCAGCATGTAGTCGCTCATGTGTGCCAGGCTGCCCAGGGGTAAGGACAAGCTGTCCTCTGTGGGAGGCGTATCGTCATCGTCCTGCCTTTCCCCCCAGCCACGCACCAGTGATGGGCCCGAGCTGCGTTGGGTGCCACCCTGCTGTGACCATGCCTCATCCTCATCCTCCTCCACCTCCTCCGCATCCTCGTCCTCCTCGTCCTCCAGTAGTGGGCCCTGGTTGGCCACACTTGCACCTGGCCTCTGCTGTTGCAAAAAACCTCCCTCTGAGTCACTTCGAAGAGACTGGCCTGAAAGTGCTAAAAATGACCCCTCTTCCTCCTCTTCCTCCTCCTCCTGGGCCACCTCCTCTTCCATCATCGCCCTAAGTGTTTTCTCCAGGAGACATAGAAGTGGTATTGTAACGCTGATAACGGCGTCATCGCCACTGGCCATGTTGGTGGAGTACTCGAAACAGCGCAACAGGGCACACAGGTCTCGCATGGAGGCCCAGTCATTGGTGGTGAAGTGGTGCTGTTCCGCAGTGCGACTGACCCGTGCGTGCTGCAGCTGAAACTCCACTATGGCCTGCTGCTGCTGCTCGCACAGTCTGTCCAGCATGTGCAAGGTGGAGTTCCACCTGGTGGGCACGTCGCATATGAGGCGGTGAGCGGGAAGGCCGAAGTTACGCTGTAGCACAGACAGGCGAGCAGCGGCAGGATGTGAACGCCGGAAGCGCGAACAGACGGCCCGCACTTTATGCAGCAGCTCTGACATGTCGGGGTAGTTGTGAATGAACTTCTGCACCACCAAATTCAGCACATGCGCCAGGCAAGGGATGTGCGTCAAACCGGCTAGTCCCAGAGCTGCAACGAGATTTCGCCCATTATCGCACACCACCAGGCCGGGCTTGAGGCTCACCGGCAGCAACCACTCGTCGGTCTGTTGTTCTATACCACGCCACAACTCCTGTGTGGTGTGGGGTCTGTCCCCCAAACATATGAGTTTCAGAATGGCCTGCTGACGTTTACCCCGGGCTGTGCTGAAGTTGGTGGTGAAGGTGTGTGGCTGACTGGATGAGCAGGTGGAAGAAGAGGAGGAGGAAGCCGAGAAGGAGGAGGTGGCAACAGGAGGCAAAGAATGTTGCCCTGTGATCCTTGGCGGCGGAAGGACGTGCGCCAAACAGCTCTCCGCCTGGGGCCCAGCTGCCACTACATTTACCCAGTGTGCAGTTAGGGAGATATAGCGTCCCTGGCCGTGCTTACTGGTCCACGTATCTGTGGTTAGGTGGACCTTGCTACAGATGACGTTGCGCAGTGCACACTTGATTTTATCGGATACTTGGTTGTGCAGGGAAGGCACGGCTCTCTTGGAGAAGTAGTGGCGGCTGGGAACAACATACTGTGGGACAGCAAGCGACATGAGCTGTTTGAAGCTGTCTGTGTCCACCAGCCTAAATTACAGCATTTCATAGGCCAGTAGTTTAGAAATGCTGGCATTCAGGGCCAGGGATCGAGGGTGGCTAGGTGGGAATTTACGCTTTCTCTCAAATGTTTGTAAGATGGAGAGCTGAACGCTGCTGTGTGACATGGTTGAGATGCTTGGTGACGGAGGTGGTGGTGGTGTTGGTGGTACATCCCCTGTTTGCTGGGCGGCAGGTGCCAACGTTCCTCCAGAGGCGGAGGAAGAGGCCGAGGCGGCAGCAGCAGAAGAGGCCGAGGCGGCAGCAGCAGAAGAGGTAGCAGGGGGAGCCTGAGTGACTTCCTTGTTTTTAAGGTGTTTACTCCACTGCAGTTCATGCTTTGCATGCAAGTGCCTGGTCATGCAGGTTGTGCTAAGGTTCAGAACGTTAATGCCTCGCTTCAGGCTCTGATGGCACAGCGTGCAAACCACTCGGGTCTTGTCGTCAGCACATTGTTTGAAGAAGTGCCATGCCAGGGAACTCCTTGAAGCTGCCTTTGGGGTGCTCGGTCCCAGATGGCGGCGGTCAGTAGCAGGCGGAGTCTCTTGGCGGCGGGTGTTCTGCTTTTGCCCACTGCTCCCTCTTTTGCTACGCTGTTGGCTCGGTCTCACCACTGCCTCTTCCTCCGAACTGTGAAAGTCAGTGGCACGACCTTCATTCCATGTGGGGTCTAGGAACTCATCGTCCCCTGCATCGTCTTCCACCCAGTCTTGATCCCTGACCTCCTGTTCAGTCTGCACACTGCAGAAAGACGCAGCAGTTGGCACCTGTGTTTCGTCATCATCAGAGACTTGCTGAGGTGGTATTCCCATGTCCTCATCATCAGGAAACATAAGTGGTTGTGCATCAGTGCATTCTATGTCTTCCACCGCTGGGGAAGGGCTAGGTGGATGCCCTTGGGAAACCCTGCCAGCAGAGTCTTCAAACAGCATAAGAGAGTGCTGCATAACTTGAGGCTCAGACAGTTTCCCTGATATGCATGGGGGTGATGTGACAGACTGATGGGGTTGGTTTTCAGGCGCCATCTGTGCGCTTTCTGCAGAAGACTGGGTGGGAGATAATGTGAACGTGCTGGATCCACTGTCGGCCAATTGACTAATGCCTGTACCTGCTCAGGCCTTACCATCCTTAGAACGGCATTGGGCCCCACCATATATCGCTACAAATTCTGGCGGCTACTGGGACCTGAGGTAGTTGGTACACTAGGACGTGTGGATGTGGCAGAACGGCCACGTCCTCTCCCAGCACCAGAGGGTCCACTAACACCACCACGACCATGTCCATGTCCGCGTCCCTTACTAGATGTTTTCCTCATTGTTATCGTTCACCACAACAACAAAAATATTATTTGGCCCAATGTATTGAATTCAAATTCAGGCCTTTTTTTACAGACACCTAACACTATCTGGCTATCTATTTAGGTACCGTATTACACTAATACAGGCACAGCAGTAACCACCGATTTAGCAGACTATGAATTTGAGGCCTAGTATTTAGGCGCTGGGTGACAGGTATACGTTTTACGGACAGAATTAGACTGGGATATGCACAGTAGCGTGTGTGTGAAGTTATTGAGAATGACCCTATCAGCACCTTGATTCTGATATACCCTTTTAGGGATGTATTTAAAGTAGGCATGATACAGCAGAAACCACAAAATTAGGAAATTGCTAAATTCTGAATTGTATTTCAACCCAGAACAAAAAATGTGCTTTGACGGACACTAAATAACTTGCCCAGCCACAACAGTACAGCAGTAACGACAGATTTAGCTGGATATAAATTTGAGGCCTAGTATTTAGGCGCTGGGTGACAGGTATAGGTTTACTGACAGAATTAGACTTGGAAATGCACAGTAGAGTGTGTGTGAAGTTATTCAGAATGACCCTATGTGCACCTTGAATATTATATACCCTTTTAGGGATGTATTTAAAGTAGGCCTGATACAGCAGAAACCACTAAATTAGGAAATTGCTAAATTGGGAATTGTATTTCAACCCAGAACAAAAACTGTGCTTTGACGGGCACTAAATAACTTGCCCAGCCACAACAGTACAGCAGTAACGACAGATTTAGCAGGATATAAATTTGAGGCCTAGTATTTAGGCGCTGGGTGACAGGTATAGGTTTACTGACAGAATTAGACTTGGAAATGCACAGTAGCGTGTGTGTGAAGTTATTCAGAATGACCTTATGTGCACCTTGAATATTATATACCCTTTTAGGGATAGATTTCAAATAGCTCTGATACAGCAGAAACCACTAAATTAGGAAATTGCTAAATTGGGAATTGTATTTCAACCCAGAACAAAAACTGTGCTTTGACGGACACTAAATAACTTGCCCAGCCACAGCAGTACAGCAGTAACGACAGATTTAGCAGGATATAAATTTGAGGCCTAGTATTTAGGCGCTGGGTGACAGGTATAGGTTTACTGACAGAATTAGACTTGGATATGCACAGTAGCGTGTGTGTGAAGTTATTCAGAATGACCCTATCAGCACCTTGATTCTGATATACCCTTTTAGGGATAGATTTCAAATAGCTCTGATACAGCAGAAACCACTAAATTATGAAATTGCTAAATTGGGAATTGTATTTCAACCCAGAACAAAAACTGTGCTTTGACGGACACTAAATAACTTGACCAGCTACAGCAGTAATGACAGATTTAGCTGGATATAAATTTGAGGCCTAGTATTTAGGCGCTGGGTGACAGGTATAGGTTTACTGACAGAATTAGACTTGGAAATGCACAGTAGCGGGTGTGTGAAGTTATTCTGAATGACCCTATGTGCACCTTGAATATGATATACCCTTTTAGGGATAGATTTCAAATAGCTCTGATACAGCAGAAACCACTAAATTATGAAATTGCTAAATTGGGAATTGTATATCAACCCAGAACAAAAAATGTGCTTTGACGGACACTAAATAACTTGACCAGCCACAACAGTACAGCCGTAACGACAGATTTAGCTGGATATAAATTTGAGGCCTAGTATTTAGGCGCTGGGTGACAGGTATAGGTTTACTGACAGAATTAGACTGGGATATGGCCAAAAAATAACCACACTATTGATGCTTAAATGCACTTGGTGTGACAGCTTGACCAACCACACTACTGAGGGTTAAATGCACTTGGTGACAGGCGCAGCTTGCCCCTGATGTAGTATATGGCCAAAAAATAAACAGACTATTGCTGGTTAAATGCACTTGGTGTGACAGCTTCACCCTGATGTAGGATTTAGCTAAAAAACAACCACACCATTGAGGGTTAAATGCACTTGGTGACAGGCGCAGCTTGCCCCTGATGTAGTATATGGCCAAAAAATAACCAGACTATTGTTGGTTAAATGCACTTGGTGTGACAGCTTCACACTGATGTAGGAATTAGCCAAAAAACAACCACACCATTAAGGGTTAAATGCACTTGGTTGCAGCTTGTGCTGGCACACCACAAGACACAAAATGGCCGCCGATCACCCCAGAAAAAAGTGACTGACAAACGGTCTGGGCAGCCTAAAAACAGTGAGCAATTGATTATCAGCAGCTCAATGATCCACAGCTGCAGATCGATCAATTAATCAAGTCCTTTGGAGGAGTTAATCTGCCTAATCTCGCCCTACTGTCGCAGCCGCAACCTCTCCCTATGCTGATCAGAGCAGAGTGACGGGCGGCGCTATGTGACTCCAGCTTAAATAGAGGCTGGGTCACATGGTGCTCTGGCCAATCACAGCCATGCCAATAGTAGGCATGGCTGTGATGGCCTCTTGGGGCAAGTAGTATGACGCTTGTTGATTGGCTGCTTTGCAGCCTTTCAAAAAGCGCCAAGAAAGCTACGAACACCGAACCCGAACCCGGACTTTTACGAAAAAGTCCGGGTTCGGGTCCGTGTCACGGACACCCCAAAATTTGGTACGAACCCGAACTATACAGTTCGGGTTCGCTCATCCCTAATTGTGATTGGCGATCACTTAAACATTTGGTGAAATCAAATCGAATAAAAACAACAGTAGAACTCAGGGCTATGTTTAATAGTGAAAGTAAGAGCATTTCCACATGCACAATGCGAAGAGAACTCAAGGGATTGGGACTGAACAGCTGTGTAGCGGTAAGAAAACCACTAATCAGTGAGGCAAACCAGAAAAAAGGGCTTCAATTTGCTAGGGAGCATAAAGCTTGGACTCTGGAGCAATGGAAGAAGCTCATGTGGTCTGATGAGTTCATATTAACCCTATTCCAGAGTAATGGGCGCATCAGGGTAAGAAGAGAGGCAGATGAAGTGATCATGCCCAGTGCCTACTGTTCAAGCCTGTGGGGCAGTGCTATGATCTGGGGTTGCTGCAGTTGGTCAGGTCTAGGTTCAGCACCAGTATATGCTCCAAGAATGAGGTGAGCTGACTACCTGAACATACTGAATGACCAGGTTATTCCATCAATGGATTTGTTCTTCCCTAATGGCACGGGCATATTCCAAGATGACAATGCCAGGATTCATCAGGCTCAAATTGTGAAAGAGTGGTTCAGGGAGCATGAGACATCATTTTCACACATGGATTGGCCACCACAGAGTCCAGACCTTAACCCCATTGAGAATCTTTTTTTTTTTTTTTTTGTTGCGACTTTTTTTTTGGACAGGCAGTGTAAATGTAGTATAGCCAGTGAGCTATTCAATAAAATGTATCTGTATGGTGCACCGGCTCTTTTCCCTATTTTATTGCCCATCTCACTGAGGTGGTCACACGCGCTCAGTTTAAATTTCCAACTGCCACCAGCCATATGTTCTGTTAGAAGCTGTGGTAGTTACAGGGATATAGCTGCAGCAGAAAGGACTCGCCAACTGATCTACGAGGCTGAAGATAATCCAGCAGCGCAATTGGAGCAGTGAATGGCGAGATCTCTGGATCAATGTGAGGTACAGGGCTGGTTTTGGCTTCGTTAGGAAGGTATTGTCATGTACTGTATGATGTCTGATTTTCATTTTGTTACATTAATCATGGCATAAACCCCTTTAAAGAGGTTTTCTGGGGTTATTATGGGTTATTTAAAAGTATGTTAATATGTTCATGTAGTTGTTTACCTTATACTTTTATTTCTTTCAATTTGGACTCTCCTGACCCATTGTCGCCATGTACACAAATCACCCTGGTTTCCTTACATCCTGTATGTAGCACTTCCTGTCTTTGTAGCCAAACCCATAATGCACAAACCCATGATGACCTTTCTCTGCCACAGCTTCAGCACCACCCCTAACTGTGCCTAGCTAGTTGATCGCTCCCCCTGCCCACCTTGCTGCTTTGACACGCCCATGGACATAACATCATCACAGCTGCATGGACATGGTCATGTGATCACAGCCCAGAATGGGAGATAGGTGGGTAAAAAAATACATTAACAAATTACAGCTACCTTCATAAATTATTGTTTTGAAGGATATATTGATGCAAGCTGGAAACACCTTTAAAATTCCACTCATTTCTATAGATAGATATAGAAATTCCCTGAACCTTATATGAAATTCTATAGTGAAATTTGGAGCACCAGCATTTATATGCAAGCCTTGCACTATGCATTACTATAGTGCTGTATGGGTAATGATTCCGTGCAACATTATAGGGTTGTTTATGAGTTGTATTACACCATAGGGCTCTGTATATAGTTATGGTGTTTCCCACATATCTCTACAGGACTGTATATAAAATGATACAATCAGTGCACACGTCTCTAGGGCTGCCCAAAGGCCACATTCCAACCCAGGAAAGCTGACATACCAAATCTGGTGCACACTGTGGAATGAATGATTGAGCTGTAGCTGCTTAGTGACCACCATGGACATCCAGAGGTGGACTCTGACAACACTGGGAAAAACCTCTGTCCAGACTGGTGTGTACAAACAAGGGGCCAGATTTATCATGACTCTGACAGCTCACTCCACTTTAACATATGGCTAAAGTCAGTTTTAGCCAAGTCAGATTTATGATCGGCCCTTTAAGACTGTAATAAATGTGGTTTGACGGTAGCAATTTATCTGTCAGTAAGCAGCTTTACAAAAGTTGCACATCTTTACGAAAAAGTCGCACGTTTATATGAAAAAGTCGCATGTTCTATTAAAAAGTCTTATAAGATAAGCATCGTCCTCACTGGAGTGAAATTGCGACTTTTTAGCGACTTTTCAGCGACTTTTTAAATAGTCCCAATAGTAAATCTGTCTAGAGATTCATCTACATAAGAAAACACGCCCACTTTCAGAAAACTGCCAAGCATAGTGCAGAGCATAAAAAAGTCGCAAATTTGTGCGCAGTTTTAGCATTTGGGACTTTTTCACTCTATTATTCTGACTTGAGCTAATGATAAATCTGGCCCTAGGTGTTCTCCTCACTGCCAGTATGGATTGGTCAGCACAGCGGTGTAGGAGCCATGAAACTAAATGGTTACACGTCAAGACTAATAAACACAGATCTGTTAACCAATAGGAGGACAAGGTCGAGTTTGTAGCTCATAAATAGGCTGTGCCTGTCCTTGTTATAGTTGTATATAACCAATAAGTCTAATACTATGCCTGTGTGGCAGATAGATAGATAGATAGATAAATAGATAGATAGATAGATATAAAAAGATAGATTAGACAGATAATAGATAGGATAGATAGATAAATAGATAGATAGATAGATAGATAGATAGATAGATAGATAGATAGATACTGTATGTAATAGATAGATAATAGATAGATAGAAAGATAATAGATAGAAAGATAGATTAGACAGATAATAGATAAATAGATAGATAGATGATATTAGAGAGATAAGCTAGATTGATTATAGATAGATAGATAATATATAGAAAGATAGATTAGATTGATAGATATTAGATAGATAGATAGATAGATAGATAGATAGATAGATAAGATAGATAGATAGATAGATAGATAGATATTAGATAGATAGATAAGATAGATATTAGATAGATAGATAAGATAGACATTAGATAGATATTAGATAGATATTAGAGAGATATTAGATAGATAGATAGATAGATAGATAGATAGATAGATAGATAGATATGCAAAAAAGAATCCAAGGCAGCACACAGATATCCGTGAAAAAAGGGTATTTCATTCACCCATGTGTAGACAGCAACGTTTCAGCTCACTCTATGGAGCCTTTGTCAAGCCATAATACAAAGTGCTTATAACGCATACATACTTAACAAAGTGATTACATGATTATATCTCAATTAATACAAAAAACATTACTAAAACCAGTGAAATTTTCAAGGAATTGCACCACCTTGTGTGCTGCTCTTCTACTCTTTTACATACATACATAGATAGATAGATAGATAGATAGATAGACAGATAGGGCCCTAATTTAGGGAAAGCTAGTAGACAGGGGAAGGAGTATGGTTATCCGGTTAAATAAATTAAATAACAGAGGACCCAAGCCTATAGACCAGGGATGCACAACCTTTTCTGGTCGGGGGCCACACTGTAAGAATGAAGGAATCCCAAGGGCTAAAAAAAACTAAAAGTTAAAGGGGTATTACCAACTGATATACTGTATTTATTGCATATTGTACATACACTATATACTATAAATGTCTGGTTACACCTCCAGGATTCACATCTAATGGGAGAATATATGACAAATGCATGTGAGCAGCCACAAGACATAGTCATACATGTCTGTCAACAGATGGTTGGGGGCCGCACAGAATGATATCAAGGGCCGCATGTGGCCCCCGGGCCGCAGGTTGTGCACCCCTGCTATAGACCTTATTTTACCTATTTCTATGAGGGACAGTTTCAAATGTGTTTCCAAAATCCAAGAACACAATGGGGGTCATTTATTATGCTACATTACCTATATGAGGCATATTTCAGGCGCAGATGGTGGCGCACCTTTATCTGCAACCTCTCCAAGTTTATTGAGCTGATTGTATCCAGGTATCACACTGCCGCCTTTAAGAATATAGTGTCAGTGAAAGTGATCTTCTTAGGGTACAGTAGTTTCATCCAAACATGGCAGTCAGTCGAGCCGTAAAGCTATGTAGAGTTCATGCCCACATTATTATCATTGCTGGCCGCACCCTCAGCTCTGCTGGGTGCATACATTTCATTTGCACTCAGATTAGAGGTCTAGAGAGATCAATAGAGATGAGCGAAGTTCTTGAAAAATCGATTCGGATGCTTCGCTGAAGTTTCCCAAAAAATTCTGCTTTGTGCCAAATAACTTTGTCACAAAGTGTATTTCTTTTTAAGTAGTGGGTGCTATGACAGGGAATGATGATTGCGCCGCTCCCCATCATTGTACCCCTCAGATGCCACGTTCATTGCTGATCGCAGCATCTCACATTAATATTAAGGTCTATAATAAAAAATAAAAAAAACATACTTCATCCATTTGATTGCGAAAATCCAGCACAAAATCTCGCTCGGCACACTACGTCATCATGTCGGCCAGTGTTGTAACGTCAACGCGCATGAGATTTCGCACAGGATTTTCAATCAAGATGACAACAGCGGGTTCTTTCTGCTCAGTCAGATGAGGTATGACTCTTTTTTTTTTTTTTACCTAATTTCAGGAAAAATCAATTCGAAGCACAAGGAAATTCGGCTTTGCGGCAAATTGAGTTTTCCCTTTAAATTCAGATTTAAGTCCACTTCGGACATTTCAATTCACTAACTGTCAGCATACCATAGCTTAGATAACTGCAACAGGCTTAAAACATTCCTAGGTTTGTCAGGATGTGTCATCTATCAGTCCGTGTACACCTAGTATTCAGTGACAGCTATGGAGTGGTTGCCCTGTAGTAACTGTGCTGTGTGGAGTTAGTTTAGTTACTATTGCTGGTACTAAGATCAGTTGTCTCAGACACGCTTTGTTTCATTCATGTAGAGCACACCACATGTACACCTTTTAACTACCACAGATTGCCTGGCCACCCTGTATAATGTGCCATCTCACGCACCAGCTGACACAGATTGTCTGGTTGCCAAGTGCAACGCACCAGCTCCAACATGTGACATCACTGGCCAGCTCAGCCCCTTCACTTCAATGGTGGTGACGTCACTGGTCTGCGGGAAGCAGTGAGAAGGCTGCAGCACCATTGCCTTCTCGAACAGCTGATCGGCGGGGGTTCCAGAGCACATCATATGTACAACTGCATGTCGAACCCCTACCAATCAGATGCTGATGACCTATCCAAAGGACTGTCTTGACACCTTTTTCTGGGAAGTCTTTATCACCTACTAACTCAAATTAGGATAATGGAATCAACACCTTTGACCCCATGCTGGGTATAATGATTTCTGACCCCATGCTGGGTATAATTACCAGATGTGGATTCAGTTACATATTTATTCCCAGAGAATTCTTGTATAGTCACTCAGAATTGGGAAAGCTCGTTTGAAGAACGAGTGAAACGTTTTCAAGAAATCTACAGTAAGTCCAGTTGCCTTGATTTATTCTTTACAGATATACCATGACCTGGATAGATGAGAACCTTCACAGACATATCCAAAGGATAGACTATCAGTAAGAAAAAGGCGGATATCCCCTTTAAGGTTAACATAGAAACATAGAAACATAGAATGTGTCGGCAGATAAGAACCATTTGGCCCATCTAGTCTGCCCAATATATCTGAATCCTATGAATAGTCCCTGGCCCTATCTTATATGAAGGATAGCCTTATGCCTATCCCATGCATGCTTAAACTCCTTCACTGTATTTGCAGCTACCACTTCTGCAGGAAGGCTATTCCATGCATCCACTACTCTCTCAGTAAAGTAATACTTCCTTATATTACTTTTAAACCTTTGCCCCTCTAATTTAAAACTGTGTCCTCTTGTGGTAGTTTTTCTTCTTTTAAATATGCTCTCCTCCTTTACCGAGTTGATTCCCTTTATGTATTTAAAAGTTTCTATCATATCCCCTCTGTCTCTTCTTTCTTCCAAGCTATACATATTAAGGTCTTTTAACCTTTCCTGGTAAGTTTTATCCTGCAATCCATGTACTAGTTTAGTAGCTCTTCTCTGAACTCTCTCTAGAGTATCTATATCCTTCTGGAGATATGGCCTCCAGTACTGCGCACAATACTCCAAGTGAGGTCTCACCAGTGTTCTGTACAGCGGCATAAGCACTTCACTCTTTCTACTGCTTATACCTCTCCCTATACATCCAAGCATTCTGCTGGCATTTCGTGCTGCTCTATTACATTGTCTTCCCACCTTTAAGTCTTCTGAAATAATTACTCCTAAATCCCTTTCCTCAGATACTGAGGTCAGGACTGTGTCAAATATTCTATATTCTGCCCTTGGGTTTTTTACGCCCCAGGTGCATTATCTTGCACTTATCCACATTAAATTTCAGTTGCCAGAGTTCTGACCATTCTTCTAGTTTTCCTAAATCCTTTTCCATTTGGCGTTTCCCTCCAGGAACATCAACCCTGTTACATATCTTTGTGTCATCAGCAAAAAGACAAACCTTACCATCGAGGCCTTTTTCAATATCACTTATGAAGATATTAAACAAAATTGGTCCCAGTACAGATCCCTGTGGAACCCCACTGGTAACATGACCTTGTTTTGAATGTTCTCCATTGACTACAACCCTCTGTTGTCTGTCACTCAGCCACTGCCTAATCCACTCAACAATATGGGAGTCCATGCTCAATGACTGCAGTTTATTGATAAGTCTTCTGTGTGGGACAGTGTCAAAAGCCTTACTAAAATCTAGATATGCGATGTCTACTGCACCTCCACCGTCTATTATTTTAGTCACCCAGTCAAAAAAATCTATAAGATTTGTTTGACATGATCTCCCTGAAGTAAACCCATGTTGTTTTTCATCTTGCAATCCATGGGATTTTAGATGTTCCACAATCCTATCCTTTAATAGGGTTTCCATTAATTTGCCTACTATTGATGTCAGACTCACTGGTCTATAGTTGCTCGATTCCTCCCTACTACCTTTCTTGTGAATGGGCACGACATTTCCCAATCTTCTGGGACGACTCCTGTTACTAATGATTGGTTAAATAAATCTGTTAACGGTTTTGCCAGCTCACCACTAAGCTCTTTTAATAATTTTGGGTGTATCTCATCAGGCCCCTGTGACTTATTTGTCTTCACTTTAGACAGCAAACTTAGAACATCTTCCTCTGTAAAGACACATGCATCAAACGATTTATTAGTCATCCTTTCTAGTGGAGGTCCTTCTCCTTCTTTTTCTTTTGTAAAAACTGAACAGAAGTATTCATTAAGGCAGTCCGCTAGCCCTTTATTCTCTTCTACATACCTTCCGTCCTTTGTTTTTAATTTAGTTATTCCTTGTTTTAATTTCCTTTTTTCATTTATATATCTGAAGAATGTCTTATCCCCTTTTTTCATAGACTGAGCTAGTTTTTCTTCTGCCTGTGCTTTAGAAGTTCTTATAACTTGCTTGGCCTCTTTCTGCCTAATCTTGTAGATTTCCTTATCTTCATTGCTCTAGTTTTTTTTATAATTACAAAATGCTAGCTTTTTATTTTTAATGATTTGGGCCACTTCTGCTGAGTACCACAGTGGTCTCTTCCTTTTTTTGCTTTTATTGACAAGTCTAATGCAATTTTCTGTTGCCTTCAATAATGCACCTTTTAAGTAGTCCCATTTCTCCTGGACTCCATGTAATCCATTCCAGTCTGATAAGGACTCATTTATGACTAATTTCATTTTTGAAAAGTCTGTTTTTCTAAAATCTAAAACTTTTGTTTTTGTGTGGTGGGACTCTTTCACAGTTCTTATATTAAACCAGGTTACTGTTCTGATCTTATTTTCTAATCATTTTATCTCTTTTTTACAGATTTTATTAAGCCTTTTGTATAGTAATATATAATACAGCTGACCCCTCAGATTTGTATTTTTAAATGCCCTCTTTTTGTCATTTATTGCCCTTTCTACAGTAGCTGTAAGTCATGTTGGGTTTAATTTTAGCCATTTACACCTGTTACCTAAAGAAATTAATTCTGCAGCATAATTATCCAAGGAAGATTAAAAGCTCTCCTATTGACCCCCTGTAGTGTTGAGCGAGCACCAAACTTCCTTCCTCCCTTCCTTCCTCCCTTCCTTCCTCCCTTCCTTCCTTCCTCCCTTCCCTATGAAACCAATAGATGGCGCTGTTCATAACTCAATAGTGCCATCTATTAGTTTCATAGTCTTCTAACAAGAATATTACACAATGAGTCTTATGACAAGCTTATTAGTGTAGCCTTTTGCGTGGAAAATTCACAATAAAAATTTGTGATTAGAATATTTGCGATCTACACTGACTTTCCCAGTGTCAGATATCTTCACTGAGTTATTACCCAGCTTTCCCAGTGTCAGATATATTCACTGAGTTATTACCCAACCTTCCCAGTGTCAGATTGTATCACTGAGTTATTACCCAGCTTTCCCAATGTCAGATTTTATCACTTAGTTATTACCCAGCTTTCCCAGTGTCAGATTGTATCACTGAGTTATTACCCAGCTTTCCCAGTGTCAGATATATTCACTGAGTTATTACCCAACTTTCCCAGTGTCAGATTTTATTACTGAGTTATTACCCAGCTTTCCTAGTGTCAGATATCATCCTAGTGTAGATCGCGAATAATCTAATCACAAATTTTCCATGCAAAAGGCTACACTAATAAGCTTCTCATAAGACTCATAGTCTAATATTCTTGTCAGAAGACTATGAAACCAATAGATGGCTCTATTGAGTTATGAACAGCACCATCTATTGGTGTCATAGTCTTCTGACAAAACTATTAGTCCGATGTCATAAAACGGTGAAACCAATAGATGGCGCTGTTCATAAGCCAATAGTGCCATCTATTGGTTTTCATAGTCTTATGATAGCTGAAAAACAAGGCAGAATCTGCTCCTTTGCATGTCTTTCCCATATGCCCATGTTTATGCAAATGAGTTTTTACATGACAAAACTGTATAGAAACGTTATTGAATATTATGTTAGGACAATCAGAAAACTTTTTGTCTCCCTAATGATATTGATCTAGGTGCGCAGGTCCACCCAAGCCATCCAACAGATCTGAAGTAACTTTGAGGCTTACTGGCTCTCAGTCAGATGAGAGCTGGTTTGAAATGTCTCATAGTGCACAAGGCTGCCATCTGTCTCATGGATAGGTTGATGGCTTGCATATACCTGGCTTTTGGCATATAGCCTTTGTGTGGTTTCCCTGTGAACCCTCTCCACTATGTGCCTACCATTCAGGTTCAAGGCTTGACAGGGCAGGCTGTTTAATGCTCTCTGGTAAGCCCACTATTCTTAAATTATTCTGCCTAGACCTATTCTCCAGGTCTTCTAGGCAATCTTTCAGCATGATATTTTGCTTAAAAAGATCCTGGGTGTCATGGGTAAATCTGGTTACATCGTCCTCCATTGAAGAAACCCTTTGCTCCAGCTCCTCTATGCTTGCCTCATGCTTTGCCACCGTGTTATGCAGCTCATGCAGGGATTGTGTGAGGGTCTTAGCAAGAGTCTCTTTGATGTCTGGGGCCAGGTACTTGGCCACTTCAATAGCCAGCGTTTTGTAGTCTATGCTACTTAGGTCTCCAGCCAGTTTGTTACCGCCATCCACCACCTCCGCAGCTCCTGGGTTAGTAATCGTGGATTCGGGCGGGAGTCCGCCATCTTGCCCTGCACAGCACTAGCGGTCTGTCTCGTCCCGCTCATCACTTGTCCTCTGCCACTCCTCAGCAAGTATCGGTCCATGGACCATCGGCCGTCGCTCAGTGGGATCCCCCAGGTGACTTTCGGGGTCCCTCGTTGTCGTCAGGGTCGGAGTGCAGATAAAGATACAGGGACAGGCGCCGGAGCTCACTCACTCCGTGTCCTGCATCCCAGCGCCGGAACCGGAAGTCCTTTGTGTGGTTTCTATTGTATGTTGTAGATAATAGGAGCCCAAGACACTTCCAGCCATTCTCTTAATGCTGTTTCCAAACCATTTTGATAGGGTTTCTATCAATTTCTTCAAAATATTCAGAGCAGGGAATGCCTGGTTTGATGCTCGGGTCTCCCATTGGCTTTCATTGTATTAAGTTGTACTTGAGCACCTGAAGTATTGGGCCAAGCACTCAAATCTGCCGAGCATAGTGATGCTCGACCCGAACAGCAGTTCAGCCGAGCATGCTTGCTCAACAGTAACCCTCTGTACTATTATGTGACAATAGATACTCCCAGTCTATGGACTGAAATGATGCCCTCAACCAGGGGAAATTATCCTTTTTAAAATTCCAATAAGTGTTTTTTTGTCCTCCTGCCCAGAGATTGTTTTTTATAGTTCAGGGGGAATTATATTGTGGTCACTATTACCTAGTGTTTCACGAACAATGACATTCCCAATAAACTCTGCGTTGTTAGAAATTACCAGATCCAACAGAGCTTTGTCCCTAGTGGAATCTTCTACAAACGGACCCATGAAGTGGTCCTGTAGCAAGATCAGGAATTTTCTCCTCTTTGCAGGTGAAGTGGAACCATGACCCCAGTCAAAATCTGGGAAGTTAAAATTTCCCATTGTGACCACTGTACTGCCTGTGCAGCTGAACTTCTGTCTCCTTCTATAGATTACACCAAGTATTATTTTCTTAGTGTTTGTTCCCTTTTGTAATTCCACCCAGGATTATTCAAGGTGTAGGGAAAAGATAGGGAGGAATAATTCCACTGCATTTCTGTTGAACAGGGTTCAGTCGGGGAGGTGACAGCCTGGGTAATAGGAACAATCCTATTACACCTTGCTGCACTGACTGAGCCTTCAAATTGCCATTATACAGCTCTATAATTCCAGCAAACCGTTCTTGTTATTGGGGTGTTACAGCCATTAACAGGGTTTAATTCAAGGAAATATTTCTACGTTTTATTTCCCCTAGTGCGGTGAAGTTATATATTCTAAAGCATTTTTTGGCTTTTATTAGTGGGAAAAGGGCTTATTAGCCGTTGTGTGGTGAAGTGCGAAAATTACAGCCCTTTTTGTTGTGTATTAGGGGCAAAAGTTAAATATATTTGCCGCTCAGCAGTGCAGTTATCTGTGTTAAAGCCCTTTCTTGCGTGTATTAGTGGAAAAAAAGAAAAATATCTTTGCCACCTAGCAGTGCAGTTATCTGTTTTAAAGCCCTTTCTTGTGTGTATTAGTGGAAAAAGGAAAAATATCTTTGCTGCTCAGCTGTGCAGTTATCTGTTTTAAAGCCCTTTTTTTACGTTTATTAGTGGAAAAAGGAAAAATATCTTTGCTGCTCAGTGGTGCAGTTATCTGTTTTAAAGCCCTTTTTTACATTTATTAGTGGAAAAAGGAAAAATATCTTTTGCCGCCTAGCGGTGCAGTTATCTGTTTTAAAGCACCTTTTTTGCTTGTAATAGTGGAAAAAGGAAAAATATCTTTGCCGTCTAGCAGTGCTGTTATCTGTTTGAAAGCCATTTTTTGCGTATATTAGTGGAAAAAGGAAAAATATCTTTGCCGCTCAGCGGTGCAGTTATTTGTTTTATAGCACCTTTTTTGCTTGTATTAGTGGAAAAGGGAAAAATATCTTTGTCGCTCAGCAGTGCAGTGATATTTTACAGCCCACTTTGCCATGTATTAGTGGCAAAATACAAATATATTCGCCGTTCATAGTTGTAATTATCTGTAGAAAATTATTTTGTGTAAAAATAGAAAAAAATTGGGCCTAATTACCGTTTAGCGGTGCAGTGAGATATTTTACAGCCCACTTTGCCGTGTATTACTGGTGAAATACAAACATATACGCCTTTCATTGTTGCACTTATCTGTAGAAAAGCCTTTTATGTAAAAATAGAAAAAAAAACTTGGGCCTAATTGCCGTTCAGCGGTGCAGTGAGATATTTTACAGCCCACTTTGCCGTGTATTACTGCCAAAATACAAATATACTGTATGCGCCTTCCATAAAAATACAGACGTGGACAAAATTGTTGGTACCCTTTGGTCAATGAAAGAAAAAGTCACAATGGTCACAGAAATAACTTTAATCTGACAAAAGTAATAATAAATTAAAATTCTATAAATGTTAACCAATGAAAGTCAGACATTGTTTTTCAACCATGCTTCAACAGAATTATGTAAAAAAATAAACTCATGAAACAGGCATGGACAAAAATGATGGTACCCCTAACTTAATATTTTGTTGCGCAACCTTTTGAGGCAATCACTGCAATCAAACGCTTCCTGTAACTGTCAATGAGACATCTGCACCTCTCAGCAGGTATTTTGGCCCACTCCTCATGAGCAAACTGCTCCAGTTGTGTCCGGTTTGAAGGGTGCCTTTTCCAGACTGCATGTTTCAGCTCCTTCCAAAGATGCTCAATAGGATTGAGGTCAGGGCTCATAGAAGGCCACTTTAGAATAGTCCAATTTTTTCCTCTTAGCCATTCTTGGGTGTTTTTAGCGGTGTGTTTTGGGTCATTGTCCTGTTGCAAGACCCATGACCTGCGACTGAGACCAAGCTTTCTGACACTGGCTAGTACATTTCTCTCTAGAATTCCTTGATAGTCTTGAGATTTCATTGTACCCTGCACAGATTCAAGACACCCTGTGCCAGACGCAGCAAAGCAGCCCCAGAACATAACAGAGCCTCCTCCATGTTTCACAGTAGGGACAGTGTTCTTTTCTTGATATGCTTCATTTTTTCGTCTGTGAACATACAGCTGATGTGCCTTGGCAAAAACTTCGATTTTTGTCTCATCTGTCCACAGGACATTCTCCCAGAAGCTTTGTGGCTTGTCAACATGTAGTTTGGCATATTCCAGTCTTGCTTTTTTATGATTCGTTTTCAGCAATGGTGTCCTCCTTGGTCGTCTCCCATGTAGTCCACTTTGGCTCAAACAACGACGGATGGTGCGATCTGACACTGATGTTCCTTGAGCATGAAGTTCACCTTGAATCTCTTTAGAAGTCTTTCTAGGCTCTTTTGTTACCATTCGGATTATCCGTCTCTTAGATTTGTCATCAATTTTCCTCCTGCGGCCACGTCCAGGGAGGTTGGCTACAGTCCCATGGATCTTAAACTTATGAATAATATGTGCAACTGTACTCACAGGAACATCTAGTTGCTTGGAGATGGTCTTATAGCCTTTACCTTTAACATGCTTGTCTATAATTTTCTTTCTGATCTCTTGAGACAGCTCTTTCCTTTGCTTCCTCTGGTCCATGTCGAGTGTGGTACACACCATATCACCAAACAACACAGTGATTACCTGGAGCCATATATATAGGCCCAATGGCTGATTACAAGGTTGTAGACACCTGTGATGCTAATTAGTGGACACACCTTGAATTAACATGTCCCTTTGGTCACATTATGTTCTGTGTTTTCTAGGGGTACCATCATTTTTGTCCATGCCTGTTTCATGAGTTTATTTTTTTACATAATTCTGTTGAAGCATGGTTGAAAAACAATGTCTGACTTTCATTGGTTAACATTTATAGAATTTTAATTTATTATTACTTTTGTCAGATTAAAGTTATTTCTGTGACCATTGTGACTTTTTCTTTCATTGACCAAAGGGTACCAACAATTTTGTCCACGTCTGTATAAAAACAACTTGGGCCAAATTAATGTTCAGCGGTACTGTGAGATATTTTATAGCACAATTTGATGTGTATTACTGGCGAAATAACAAATATATTTGCTGTTTAAGGTTGTACTTGTCTGTTGAAAAGCCTTTTCTGTAAAAAAATTTAAAAAGTAGGGCCTAATTGCCGTTCAGCGGTGCAGTGATATATTCTAAAGCCCTGTTTGCTGTGTATTAGTGGCAAATAAAAATATTTGATTTAACATTTGGTTATTTGATCTAACATAATGTCAGGCAGAGAAGTTCCAGGCCCTGCATAGGGGAGAGGCAGAGGCCTAAATGTTTCTGGCACAGGTAGAGGTCGCCGCAGAGTAAGAGGCCGTGGCAGCAGGGGTCACTTCCAGAGGCCTGAGCTCCCAGTTTCAGCTAGAGGTTGTGTCGTTACCAGCAACCCAATGGTTCTTGAATGGTTGACTCGATTTTCGACTTTGTCGCAACTTACATCAGTCACCCCCAACCAAGAGTCAGTGGGTTCGTCAGACACAACCTTTAGTTGGCATGGACCGGGAGCAGGCTGTCACGAGTGGGAGGTCCTAGGAGAGACCACCGCATTGTCAAGCAATAAACAAACGGAAATCAGGTACAGACACACAAGAGTTTATTGCACAAACAGAAACCAAGGAGGGAAACACAGGGAAAATTGAGAGCTCCATGTACCGTCCGCACAGTGGGACGAAAACCCCCACTGCGCCACTGTCTAGTAATACTCCAGAGGGGCGTGACTAAGCAACTCATGGTATTCACTAGGGCCCCAGATGGTAGGGTTAGACTTTGCCGCAGGGAGTTGCCAGGGTCCACTCTGGAGCGTGAACTAGACAGTGACAACAGGAGCAAACGGACAACAGGTACCAGAAGGTACCGATGGTACATAGGCAAACATAAACAAGCCAATACAAATAGCAACTAAAAACACAAGCAGGAGTTCATGCAAGGGAACAGGAGTGGCAATGAGCAGAGAAGGACTAGCTCCACCAGTGGTATACTGCGTGGCCTTGCCCATAGCACTCTGCAGCAAGGCATGCTGCAGCAAGGGCTTGCTGAACAGAGAAATATAAATACACAAGGTAACTCAAACATAACTGGCAGAACAGATAACAAAACACAGGAAAGAGGACGAGAATAAACAAGTAGGAAACCCACAGAGCACAGACAGACACGGATCCCATGGATCAGCAGCATGGGAGAGTGAGTACAAACTAGGAGCAGAACAGGACAAGACAACACACACCAGGTGAGCTGACACAGAACTGAGGAAACCTCAACCTTATATACAGGTTCCATGGGTGCAGCAGAGAGGCCACACCAATGGAGCAGACAGAGAGGATTAACTCCTAATAGGAACACAGGGGAGTTAACCCATACAGAACCACAAATAACAGACAGAAACGAAACTTCAGCGAGGAGCGCCAAACGAGCAAGGACGGAAGGTCACAGCCAGAGATAGTGGCTGTGACACTCCAACCCCTCTAAGCCCCCCCATCTCCTCCCAAACAGAAAGGGGAAGAAGTGGGACAACAACCCAAACAGAACCAGGCAAGGGGACAGAAATCAAAGGGGTGAGTACAAGGGCAGGAACACACACGACGACCGCAACCAGCCCAACCCCCCTACACGGAGGGTCCGCAGCCAGTACGCCAGGGGAAGATAGCCAGCCAACACGGCATACACGTCAAGTGAACCGCACCAAGAAGTTACCTCCCCCTCCACTCTCCCTCCGGAGAATGACATGTCTGGCAAGAACTGATTGACAAGACATGCAGACACCCTCTTCCGGAGGATTGGGACCAGGAACAGGAACCAGACTGGAATACAAAGAAAATCGGAATCAAAGGGGTACAGAGGTACACAAGCAGAACAAATGAGACGACCGCAGCCAGCACGCAGCCCCTAGCAACAGCCTACACGAAAAACGCAATAAGAGTGGCAATGAGCAGAGAAGGACTAGCTCCACCAGTGGTATACTGCGTGGCCTTGCCCATAGCACTCTGCACGCCAAGGGGAATGCTGCCAGCCTACACGGCCACAAATGTCGAGGTGGACTGCAGCGTGCTAATACCTCCCCCTCCACTCTCCCTCCGGAGAATGAGATGTCTGCCAAGGACTAATTGGTCAGACATGCTGACTCCCCCTTCCCGAGGAGTGAGTACAGAAGCAGATACCTGCACCGATAACAGAAAATACAGCCATAGGCAGAACTGCAATCTAAAAAGGCTACACCGGACGTCGCCCCTGGCAACCAGCATACACGGAAAACACCGCAGCCAGTACACCAAGGCAACTAAATCCGATACCTAAAAGCACCATGAAGAGGGAAACAAAAACAGAAAGCACACACCACAGATAAGCAGAAAACAAAACACAAAAAACTCTGTGAAAGTTTACTTGTTCATTCTGTCACGAGTTGGAGGTCCCAGGAGAGACCACCGTGTCATCAAGCAATAAACAAACAGAAATCAGGTACAGACACACAAGGAACGGAGCTGCAGCGAGAGAATAGACAGAAGGTCACAGTCAAAGGTAACGACTGTGACACAGGCCCTGTGCCCTCACCTGTCCTCAACCTGCCTCTGTCCTTTTCTGTTCCCTCACCGCGAGGAGTATTATATGCTGTAGGCTTTGTTCCACTTTTCAGCGAGGAAGAGCTACTAGAGGACAGTCAGCAGCTACTGCCCAGCCAAGATGTGGAGGAGACATCCGCCCCTTCCTCCGCTAGGTGGGGAAGTAGTGATGAGGAGAGTGGAGTGGGAGCTGGTGTTAAGAGCGGTCAGGCTCCTGACCCAGAGACAGTTGAGGAGGACATCAGTGACGTGCAGACACTACTCGGTGATGATGATGTAGCTGATCACATTTGGGAGCTGGGTGACGAAGGGGCTTCATCATGATCGTAAAAAGAGGTTGGCAGCTTGCCCGTGCTAGCGTGGCCAGGAGTCAACAGGATGGCAGCAGTAGGAGGTCGGCAGCAGTCAGTCAGTGCGTAGTGTTGGGGGTAAAATCACCTACTCGACGGTGTGGCATTTTTTTTATTTTAAGCCACCGGAGGAGGGGAACGTAGCCAGATGTAGAATCTGTGGGCAGAGGGTGAAGCATGGCCAGGGTGCCAATGTTGGCACTACGGCCCTGCGTCAACATATGTAGCATCACCATAAAGTGGCCTGGGAAAACCGTGGCGCCGATGCAGTGGTCCAGCCTGCCGCAGCAACCATTGCATCACCTACTGGCACGCATCCGGTTTCTGGCAGTCAAGGCTCCATCACCTCAGCCGAAGGGAGCTGTCTGTCCTTCCAACATCTGCCAGTCCTGATGCTCCTGCTCCTACTCCTCATGAGTCGTCGCGCATATGAATCAGGCGTGGATCAGTCAGGATTTCCACCCACCAATTCCTGATGCATCACCCAACTGATGCCACACATCTGATGCCAAGTGCTCCTTCTTTCACCCACCATCTTCAACGGGTACCGATATTGCCACCCACCTTCACACTCACCTTGCCACTCTGTGGTCTCCATATGTTGCTCCTAATTCCACTCTATGTCACCTTGCCACTATGTGGCCTCCTAATGCTGCCGCCACCTCCAGACTCTGTGATTGGGCTACTCGGTGGTCTCCTCATGCTGCTTTCACCTCACCACTATGTCACCTTGCCACTCTGTGGTCTTCTCATGCTGCTGCAACCTCCTCTGTCATTGTGTAACACCCCAGAGTTCTGTTACTACACACCTTTACCCCGCTACCATCTTCTAAGAGCCGTTATATTGTCATCTGATGTAATTTACATTATGTCTTCACAAATGTGCATCTAAAACCATGTTAAACACAATAGTTCATGTAATTTTCCCCAGCAGGTGGCAGCAATGTATTAGCCAGGTACTAGTCACAGTTTAGTATATCTAGGCTGGAATGGATTATTCCAGCTTAGCCCCCCTCTGCGGAGAGTGGAATGTTCCCACATCCTGCAGCATGGGTGGAGAAGGAAGTTAGAGCTAGTGTAGCCCACCCCCTGCTAGGGTAGGGTGTGTGTGTAGGAGATGCCCTGTATAGGGAAGACAGCAAGGATCTTGTCTCGGCTGAGACCTGATCATATACCCAGGCTGAGCACCTGCAGCATCAGCTGGACGAAAAGAAGCAGAAACTACAACCTCCAGAGTTCTAGGAAGAAAGCATCCCCTAAGAAATCATCTGTGAGTTAAGTCCAGAGACCTAGAAGAAGCCATTCCTCCACAGCTAGTCTGTCCCTACAAAGCAGAAGGTACAGAAAAGTGCAGAAGATTAATTCCTGCCACAATTACAGAGCTACCAAGCAGACGTCCTATCCTGCAAGCTCCCCACATATCAAGCAAAAGCATTTATTCCTGCTAACCATTGCTAAAACCTGCTGGGACCAGAGACCAAAGCTGTATACGGCTTGGAAACAAGTTATCTTCAGTAAAGAAATGTTTGAACTTCATCTAAAGGTCTGGACATAATTTCTGCTGCAAAATTGCTCTAGTACTCCTCCTATCACTACACTCAAATTTATTGCAAGTGAGCCAGGAGTCCAGCCATACCCAGGTAGGAGATACCGTTGACACAATTATCACCACCCTATAGAGACATTATAGGCCATTACACAACTCTGGCATTCCTTATCTGGGACATTTGATATAACACCTTGAAAGGGCCCTGGGGTAGTACCCTACGCTCGCTGCAATTGGCGTCACAAACAAATACAGACTATTATCCACCTGACCCAGCCACTGCATTAAAGTGGCGTCAGCGTACCTGTATCCTGGTCACTGCAATTGTTCCACTCTGTGGCCTCCTGTGCTGCCGCCACCTCCAGACTCTGTCATTGGGCCACTCTGTGGTCTCCTCATGCTGCTGCCACCTTCACACTATGTCACCTTGCCACTCTGTGGTCTCCTGATTCTGCCACCACCTCCACACGATGTCACATTGCCACTCTGTGGCCTCCTCATGCTGCTGCCACCTCCACACTATGTCACCTAGCCACTCTGTGGCGTCCTGATGTTGCCGCCACCTACAGAGCTCTGTCATTAGGCCACTCTGTGGCCTCCTGATGCTGTCGCCACCTACAGACTCTGTCATTAGGCCACTCTGTGGCCTCCTGATGCTGACGACACCTCCAGACTCTGTCTTTGGGTCACTCTGTGGTCTCCTCATGCTGCTGCCACCTCCACACTATGTCACCTTGCCACTCTGTGGTCTCCTGATGCTGCCGCCACCTCCACACTATGTCACCTTGCCACTCTGTGGCCTCCTCATGCTGCCACCTCCACACTTTGTCATTGTGCCACTCTGTGGCCTCCTGATGCTGCCACCACCACCACACTCTGTCATTGTGACACTCTACGGCCTCCTGATGCTGCAGCCACCTACAGACTCTGTCATTGGGCCACTCTGTGGTCTCCTCATTCTGCTTTCACCTCACCACAATGTCATAGTTTGAACTATTTATGCTATTCCCACCCTCCCTACTTCATGACTGGGCCACTATTTAGCCTTTTTTTTGCTTCGCTGACATCATCATTTATTCGACCCTTCTCTGACCTGTCAGAAGGAAGGTAAAATGAGATGCACAACAGATTCTGTCTGTGTAGCAGCTGTAAGGCCTCTATGGTCCCATTAGAATTGGCTTGTGATTTGGTAGCCAAAAGCAGGAGTGGGTACAAAACACAGAAGACTTGCAAATATTCAGTTTATGTGTCATCTCTGTTTTGATCCACTTCTGTTTTTTTTTGTGCATTAGCAATAGTGATGGATTACGACCAAATGCAGACAGGATCTGTTTTTGGGGGTTATTGTTCTGATGGATCAGAGGAAGGGCTAAATAATCAGTGACGTCCACACACACTTACTGCTGACACCCTCTCCACTCTGTCGGGGGGTTCTACTTGTATAAGCATTTAATAGAACAGGTTCTGTAGACATCTATGTGGAATCAGCTGATGACGGTGTAAAAGTAGTGCGCTTCTTCTTGGCGCTAACATGGACCTGTAAGGCTCAGTTCATACTTGAGTTCTGTGGTCAGTTTTGGCCCTGTGACTGCCCAAATAAGTAAAGTGTGCAGTGATTCTATGTCCGACGCCTGTCATCTGCACGTCATACAGACTCACAGTATTATTTCACTTCCAAAGCAGACTCACTATGCATGTTACTGCAAGGCACGGTGTTCTACACCACTATAAAGGCTCTCTGCATCCAGAAAAAAAGCAGTTTTTTAACGCAATTTGCCACAAATTTATTCAGACCGAAAAAAAATGTTCCCCAAACATTCGGTGAACCGGCGAATCGAATTTTAAAAAATTCGCTCATCTCTAATTATAATACATTTACCTTTACATATTCACCCACATTTGTATCCATGAACTAAGGAAATGTATTTCTTTAATCCATTAATAAACAGAGGACAAGTCTGGCACAAATGAACTGAAGGGTTTTTTATTTTCTTTTTCTTTTTTTAACTCATTTTCTTTGATCCTATTTCTGTTTTTAAATGTAAAGGTCAGTCAATTTCTGTAACATCAACAGCAAGTAATCTGGATTTTAACTTTGATTTTCTTTCTTGCTGCACCTTTCAGATACCACTTTAGGTCAAGCATTGCAGATGCTATCTATTGAACACCTTTCTAGTCGCTGTCAGATCTTCAATCAAAGTAACGCTAGTCACCCTCGATCTATAGGTGTGATTGCTGTAATCCTTTATAAGCTTGTCTTCTGTTTGGTTTTAATTTCTTGCATGCCTTAAAGCTACATTATGCGCTGGTATTCTTTAAGAAATATTAGAAATCATGGAAGAGAAAGGAATAGGTGTCCAATTCTATTTATAACACTTTAAGGCCGCGGAGAATGAAATGTTTGTACAGTATGTGCTGTGCAATTAAATTTTTCTACCGAAAAAAAATAAAAAATCAATGGAGCTTAGAAATGTAGAATATCTATGATGTACAGTATTTCAAAATATTTTCTTGTCTCTATAAGCGATATTACTGGAGCCATTATCTGGAGTTACAGCTAAGAAGGATGGGCTGGTGAGACATGTGCCTCTGGTGTTGGGTGGTAGTGGGGCTCCAATAAACCAGGGTATTTAATGGTTAATGCAGCAAAGTAAATCTTTATCTTAGGCGATGAAAAGCCATGACTCATATATGAGATATGAACTGTATACATTTTTAGTTATAAATATAGAATAAAATGATAGGATGTAAAAGGTATAAAAAATACGATACGTACAATAACAGAAAAATACATGTAATGTAATCCTTATGAGTAGCACCTAATTATTCTTTAAATGGATTTTATAAGAATTAAATATTGGTGATCTCAGCATAGTTCATCAATATTTTATCAATGGGAATCTGATTTCTGACACCCCCTGCTAATCTGCTGATTGAAAGGGTTGCAGCATATAGACAGGCTAAGCAGGCTCTACATTCTATACCAAGCACAGCATCAAAGATGGTAATGTAGTTGTGTAGCTATTGTAGCCATGTACTGTATGACATGTGACTGATGGACCAGACATCACAGTCTGACCAAGCACCAGGGTACCTGAGCACCACTGCCTCTTCAAACAGCTGATTGATAGGGGGACAGGAGTTAAACCTCCACTCATCAGACATTGGTGATCTATCCTGAGATCATTTGTTCACTCAGTGGACACAGCCACTGGAGGGCCCACCTTCTTTCTTCTGATATTTCCCTGGAGATTCATGCCAATCAGAGTCCTCAAGTTCTCTTCCAGTGCGCATGGCCAGTAGAGCAGTGCAGAGCTGAGCTGTCCACTCCACACAGGCTGAAGTCTCCTGCTCAACTGCTTGCAGGGAATGTGGGAATCTCCTATGGCTCCTAAAGGGCCAATGGCCATGCATCAGTCTTCCCCAGCTAGTGGCTGGTCACCTTACAGTATTTAAGACACATTCCTCTATGACAAGGTGCAAGAACAAGAACTGGATTGCCCAAATTCTGCCTGCCCTAACCTCAGGTTGTCCTTGACTATGGTATTGCTTCACACCTTGGTGTTAATGGCCAGTGTCTCTTGACCTCTCTGACTACTCAAGGAGGTAGCAGCCTGGTGGTTTCACTGCAGTGGAGTTGACCCAGTATATGAGTTAAAGGGTGACAATTGGGGGGCTGCAATGATAACGTCATTAGGAGTAGCACAAAATCAAATTGTTAGGTGGCACAGCAAATCGACCTCCATTGTTGTAAAAATACACCTGGATTTTGATTGGACATATAAAAGGTACCAAAGCATAGTGGCAAAACTACATATTCTGTAATTTTTCTTTATATGTAGGCATATCTGGGCTTGTGTCCGATATGTCAAGGAGTCAGAATTATTAGTATTTGCACAGTAAATATGGTGTCAGCTACATATGTATCTGTGATCTACATACTACTAGTTCTAGTATACAGTCGTTACTAAACTTCCTGAGGCTGATATATGGACTTGTGACAGAACTGTTTACTTTCATGATGTCAGTCCTTTCAGAGACTTTAACTGCAGGGTAGCCGACAATAGCAGATGATCTCCGAAACCACAACTTTAAGATAAAAACTTTGGTTGAAAATTATATTTTAAAGTACTAGTGCTAGCAATTGTACTAGACTGGGCACACCGTCTGGATTCTGTCTTTGTTCTTGATACACAGCTCCCAGCTAGACCCCAGCACCTCTCTGTGGTGGGAAGCAATAAGATCAGTCATATTGTATCATTTAAGCCTAAACCAAGCTTTCCAAATTACAGAAAGACTGTGTGTAGATCCTGTCACCTGTGTACTGCAGTCTATTGAGATAATTATGGAATCTAATGGTGGATTTACATGGCCCAAGGAACAGCCAATTACCGGGAAGGAAGTGTTCCTACTCAACAACTGGTTGCTCGTTCAGTGGGGTTGAAGCGTTGCATTTACATGCAGCGATCACCTCCATAGTATGAATACGAGCATTTGCTACTACGATTGCTCGTCCTCATACAGCTGCAATGTCCTGGGCAGCAGAGTGCAGTTTAGACAGCACAATCTGCTGCCCACAAATGACAACTTATGTGCCTGCACTAACGATAGTTTTCTTTCATCATTTCATTCAAATGATGAATCACCCACCATTAAGAAGTCCTCAATTAATACGTAATATTTTTTTTTTTTACTGTAGTTGTGCACTATGCATCATGCACACTTTTCTTATCATTTTTCCATAAAATTTTTATATTTACAATAAAATATACTGCAAAAAATGCTAATGCTAAAAATATATTTACTCAATGTAAAAAAAAAAACATACTTCACTGTAAGGATGGTATTCGGCAACTGTTAATCAGTGCCTGACTTCCTCCCAACATGACATTTAGAATTGAGAGGCCAAAAAGTTCAATCCTGGTTTCATCAGACCACAGAATCTTGTTTCTCACAGCCTGAGAGTTCTTTAGGCACTTTTTTGCAAACTTCACTTGGGCTTTCATGTATCTTTTACCAAGGAGATGCTTCTTTCTGGCCACTCTGCTATAAAGCCTAGATTGGTGGAGTGCTGCAGGGATTGTTTACCTTCTGGATGTTACTTCTATCTGCACACAGATGGAGCTCAGTAAGAATGACCATTGGGTTGTGGGTCACCTACTGTATTTTACCAAGGCCCTTCCCCCCCCAATTACTTAAATTGGAGGGGCAACCAGCTCTAGGAAGAGTCCTAGTTGTTCAAAACCTCATTTAAGAATTATGGATGCCACTGTGCTTTTGGTAACTTTCAGTGCAGCAGAATTTTTATGACCCTTCTGAAAATCTGTGCCTCCACACAATCCTGTCTCTGAGCTCTACAGGCAGTTCTTCCCTCCCCATGGCTTGATCTTTGTTCTGATATTCATTGTCAGCTGTGAGACCTTATACAGATAGATAGGTATGTGTCTTTGCAAATCATGTCTAATCAACTGAATTTACTACAGGTGAAGAAACATTTTAAAGATGATGAAGAAATGGGAGCCCCCAGAGCTAATTTGTTAAGTGTCATATCAAAAGGTCTGAAAAAATATGTCCCTGCCAAATTTTAGTTTTTACTTTTAACAAATTTGCAAACATTTCTAAAATTCTGTTATCATGTTATCATGATGGGGTATTGAGTACAGACTGATGAAGAAAAAAAAGTGAATTGTTATTTTTATTTTAGCACAAGGCCACAACTTAGGGCTCATTCAGACGGCCGTATGTCTTTGGCGGTCCGCAAATTGCAGATCCGCGAAACACGGATACCAGCCTGTTCCACAATTTGCAGACCGCACATGGCCATCACTCTCATAGAAAATGCCTATTCTTGTCAACATTTGCAGACAAGAATAGGACATTCTCTATATTTATTTTGGGGCCGCGGAACGGAACAACGGAAGCGGACAGCACACATTGGCTGCAGCAGTACACATGACCCCATCCATGTGGAAGTTGACAGATGGAGACTGGAAGTCCAATGAAAGCCCAGGAGCCACAGAGCCAGAATGGAGTGGTGAGGACCAGGTAAGAATAGATTTTTTTTGCAGGTACCACTGGGTGAGGCGATTTAAAAAAATCCTGGGCAGCACCTTTAAAAATAAACTAATTTTAGTTAAATAATTGTGAGGAGGCTAAAATGAAAAACGTTCTTGGTCCTTAAGGCCAAAAACTGCTAGGTTTGTATGGGGAAAATAAATATATATTGTACATTTTACCTTCACCATTCCTGATTAAGAAAAACTGTAAATAAAATGTTGATCTAGCAATAAATAAAATTCATTTTCTAATGACCTTATAGTCTGAATATGTGATTTAAGTTTTAAGGGCATTAGTATCCAAGGCCAGCTAGTTCTCTCAAAGAATCAAGTCCTTTGGAAACTGCAGACTCATCTTGTATTACACACCCGTAATCCCCTTCTATCTCTCTTCTGGATGTCTGTAACTCAATGCTAATGGAAATTGTGCCTCGTCTATTTTCAAAGAAGATACAGGCCTTAGACATAGTGGACACTGTGCCCAATCTCTGGGAGCTGGACACCAGATGACATTGTATCTGCAGAAATGACGTGCCAAAAATAAGTCACATTGCTTGACTTCAGCCAGCAGAGGTCCATTGCTTGACCTCGTGCTATATTTTTACAGTCAAATAGCTGCTCTGCATAACTGCTTCCTATTACATAATATTGCTATCAGTAGTTAATTGACAACTCCTTTTTAGCATCAGAGGGATAAACTGTTTCTATCAATATACTCACTATATACTGGGATAAAGTGACAAACTTAGGGCAGGTCTAAAACCTTGCCAAATATACTGGGCACACAGTGAACCGATAATCTTTCAAGCTTGTTTAGTTTCACAATTTTGTATCAGACAACACTTTCTATAGGAATGGTTCCCTGAAGATCTCCTTAAGTGAACTTTTCTGGGTCTCATTTTCTGTGGCGTCTTCCCAAGCAAGATACAAGTCACAGTAAACACTGAAGTGTTGGTGTGAAGCTCCGAGACATGTTCCTCTGCTACTATAACAAGAAGGTATTTCTGATTAGCTGGCTACTTGGGAAGTACTGTCATAGGCAGAAAGATAAGCCCGCCACCTTACTGCACATTAGTGCTGCTTACATCGACACAATCTAAGACGTGTAGATACTTGGCTAATTCGTCAAAGGATTCCTTTACAGCTAGATCCCAAACTAATAGAATGAGAAGTTTTCAGGGTTTTTTTTTTTTTTGTAGACTGGGCCTTTTTTTACAGTAGATTTTTACATAATCTTACAGTTTATATTTTAGACAAACCAAATCTAATGAATGCCACCTTCTCTAATACATTTGCCAAATTGTACTTTCTAATGGCACATTTAACATTGCATATAGTGTTGTGGTCAGTGCGGTTACAACTATGCCACATTTATATAGCTTTTCGTGTGTTTTAATACAGAAAAAAATACTTTGGAATTTTTTTTCTTTTCATCACCATATTCTGACCCTCTTAAATTTTTAAAAACTGTCTACAGAGCTATGTGAAACTTTTTAATCACTTTTTATTCAATTTTGTATGGCATTCTGCTGATGTACAGCACTATTCATTGGGCATGCGCCAGAAAGCGAACAGAGCCTACGCAGGATCTAGTGAGAACAAGGGATGATGTTCTCTGTCCGGGAGGAACATTATTATTATTATTATTAGTTTTTATTGTTAAAGCGTCATTCATTCCATAGCGCATACATATGAAAAGGGGTATACATACATAATACAGACAATTGCACTAAGCATAAACAAGACGAGTTACAAACGGGTACAGAAGGAGAGAGGACCCTGCCCGTGAGGGCTTACAATCTACATGGTATGGGAGAAGGACACAGTAGGAGAGGGTAAAGCTGGACATGGCAGTATAGAGGCAGCAGGGTCACTGGTTGTAGGCTTGTATGAAGAGGTGGGTTTTTAGGTTTCTTTTCAAGGATTCCACTGTAGGTGAGAGTCTGATATGTTGGGGTAGCGAGTTCCAGAGAATGGGGGATGCACGGGAGAAATCTTGGATTGTGGGAAGAGGTGATAAGAGGAGAGAAGGAGGTCTTGTGAGGATCGGAGATTACGTGTGGAAATGTATCCAGAAAGTAGTTCAGATGTGGGGAGAGGACAGGTTGTGGACAGCCTTTTATGTATTTGTTAGAATTTTGAACTTAATTCACTGGATAATTCCCTGTACAGTAAAACTGACCTGTTTCCTATCTCTGGGTCAGTACGGTTACAACTATGTCACATTTATATAGCTTTTCTTGTGTTTTAATACAGAAAAAAAATACTTTGGAATTTTTCTTTTCATCACCATATTCTGATTCTCCCGAATTTTTAAATGCTGTCTACAGAACTATGTGAAACTTTTTGATCACTTTTTATTCAATTTTTTTTGGGATGTAAAGCGATGAAAAAATTATGAATCTACCATTTAGATTTTTTTTCCAGTATGGCATTCACAGTCCAGGATAAATGCATTTATATTTTAATAGTGCGGGACTCAGCAATGACTGTGATGTTTATTTTTTTATTGTTTATTTATTTTTAATTTAATTATGGTGAATGGGGGTGATTTGAATTTGTATATTTTTTTACATTTTAAAAACGTTTTTTTCATGCTTTTTAAAGGTTCCCCTAGGGAAATCATCAGATAGCTTCTCTCAATGCATTAGCATAGAAGTCCATAAGAAATTCGCTATGGTCCTATAGAGCCCTGCAACAGGCCAGGTCTCCATAGAAACATACTGTAGCTGTGGCAGGTTCAGATCCTTCAGGGGGACTGCTACTGCTGCAGGGAATGAACAGCCTCCACAATCGCCACTAGGGGGAGCCATTCCAGCCCGGAAGCACAGTTGTCCTAGGTTTTTAGCGCTCAGATGCCATCTGGGATAAACACTGTGGTGAGGTTAGGGATGAGGTGGAATGGGATTGGGTCAAGTGCACAGGTGGTGAGATGTGATCTGGAGAGTAGAGTGGAGAGTTTTTCTTCTGTAATGGTGGAGAAGCAGGTTTTGGGAGTAGAGGACTGAGCAGTTGTGTGGGGACTGTGCACTGAAGCTTTCTCTGTGATGTTGACAATCTTTTCTTTGAAGTATGTGGCAAAGTCCTCAGCTGAGATGAGAGGTGAGGGTGGGGGCAATGGGTGACGGAGAAGGGAGTTAAAAGTGTTAAAAAGTTGTTTAGGGCCGTGGGACAGGAAAGATATGAGAGATGAGAAGTAGGCCTGTTTTTAATCAGCAAGTGAGGATTTGAAAATGAGGAGAGATTGCTTGTATGTGGTGAAGTGATCCTTAGAATGGGATTTCTTCCATCGCCGCTCAGCAAGCCCTGGAAGCTTGTCTGAGTTTTTTGGTCAGGTTGGTGTGCCAGGGTTGTCTGTCGATTTTTCGGGTTTTGTTGTGTGTGAGGGGGTCAACAATGTCCAGAGCTGTACTTATTGTGGTGTTATACAGGGTGGTGGCAGCATCTGGGTCTTGGAGGGAACAAAAGGTAGAGAGTGGCAGAAGAGAGTCAGAAAGCAAGCGAAAGTCGAGACGTTTAATTTTCCTGCGGGGGTGTGTTAGTGTGTGGATCGGGGGAGCAGCAGAAGAGAACAGTGAAGAGAAGGTGAGTAGGTTGTGGTCGGATAGGGGGAGAGGTGAATTAGAAAGGTTAGATAGGGAGCAGAGGCAGGTAAAGATAAGATCCAGAGTGTGACCATCTCTGTGGGTGGGAGCGGAAGACCACTGTGAGAGGCCGAAGGAGGAAGAGAGTGATAAGAGTTTAGAGGCGGCTGAGTGGCAGGTGTCAATAGGGATGTTGAAGTCAACCACGATGATAGTGGGGATGTCGGCAAAAAGAAAGTGTAGGAGCCAGGTGTTAAAGTGGTCAAGAAAGATGTTGGCAAATCAAATTTTTCTAAACTTTGCTCATCTCCAATAGTAATATGTATGGTTCACACATGCAGTGGTGCTAACTGGCAAATTGGGTAAATAGAATTGTTCACATGAAGTTTACCTAAATGTTTAAGATGTCTGAGATAATTAACAATTTTTGAAAGAGTGGACACTCATGGAACCTTTGCTCTGGACCCAAAATGTTAAAACAGCCCTGACAGAAGGGTGTCCTCTACGTCTAGAGAAATGAAGGTTTCATCATCAATATTCTTTACTGTAAGAGCAACTGTTTACTGTAAGAGTGAAAGTCTCTGCCACATGGTGTTGAATTGGTTGATTCTCTAAACAAGTCAAAGGAGGTTCTGGATGCCTTTATTGAAAGTAATAATATCACACGTCATGCATGGACTTTAGATTTCTGGAGATAGGATGCTGACCTAGTGATTTATTATGATTGCCATTTTTGGAGTCTGGAAGGAATTTTATTGTAATATGGGAATTTTCTTTCCTCTCTTGGTTTATTTAATCTATTATCTAACTATGTATGAAACATACTGTAGAATTAATCAGCATAAAAAGTTCAGTAACTTATGCATTATATTATTTATCTTGTACTTATTCCGAGTTACAGTCTTTTTTAAGCTGGCCATACACAAGACTAAAGCTAGTCAAAATGGCCAATTTCTGCAAATTTTGGTTACAAATCGTTTGACAAAAATCCATCATTTGCGATGGCTGACAGAAGACCTCTGTCTGCCAAAAATATGATCAAAAGGTTAGTACATTTTGGCTGTTGTCAGATAAAATAATAAGTGTATGGTATGATCAGCCAAATATGGCCAATCATTAGCCATTGTGCCAAACGACAAAGGAGTTTAGTAGTCTGGTATTTTGCTGTTGGGGTTGTTCATACAAACGACCCTATGGGTGACTGGTCACTCACAATACAGCTATTCATTCTCTCATGTGGCAGGCTTTACACTAAATGGTAAAGAGTTTAACCACCTCCGGACCGCCTAACGCAGATCTGCGGTCCGGAGGTGGCAGCGCTGCGCACAGTCACGCATATACGCGTCATCTCGCGAGACGCGAGATTTCCTGTGAACACGCGCACACAGGCGCGCGCATTCACAGGATCGGAAGGTAAGCGAGTGGATCTCCAGCCTGCCAGCGGCGATCGCTCGCTGGCAGGCTGGAGATGTGATTTTTTTAACCCTTTACAGGTATATTAGACGCTGTTTTCCTCTAGTGGTCCCTTTTGTTTGGATCGACCACCAGAGGACACAGGTAGCTGTGCAAAGTAGCACCAAACACCACTACACTACACCCCCCCGTCACTTATTAACCCCTTATGAACCCCTGATCACTTCATATACACTCCCTGATCACCCCCCCCCCCCGTCATTGATCACCCCCCTGTCATTGATCACCCCCCTGTAAGGCTCCATTTAGACGTCCGTATGATTTTTACGGATCCACAGATACATGGATCGGATCCGCAAAACAAATACGGACGTCTGAATGGAGCCTTACAGGGGGGTGATCAATGACAAGGGGGTGATCACGCATATAGACTTCCTGATCACTTCCCTGTCATTGATCACCCCCCTGTCATTGATCACCCCCCTGTAAGGCTCCATTCAGACGTCCGTATGATTTTTACGGATACATGGATCGGATCCGCAAAACACGTACGGACGTCTGAATGGAGCCTTACAGGGGGGTGATCAATGACAAGGGGGTGATCACCCATATAGACTTCCTGATCACCCCCCTGTCATCGATCACCCCCCTGTAAGGCTCCATTCAGACGTCCGTATGATTTTTACGGATCCACGGATACATGGATCGGATCCGCAAAACACATACGGACGTCTGAATGGAGCCTTACAGGGGGGTGATCAATAACAAGGGGGTGATCACGCATATAGACTTCCTGATCACTTCCCTGTCATTGATCACCCCCTTGTCATTGATCACCCCCTGTAAGGCTCCATTCAGACGTCTGTATGATTTTTACGGATACATGGATCGGATCCGCAAAACACGTACGGACGTCTGAATGGAGCCTTACAGGGGGGTGATCAATGACAAGGGGGTGATCACGCATATAGACTTCCTGATCACTTTCCTGTCATTGATCACCCCCTGTCATTGATCACCCCCCTGTAAGGCTCCATTCAGACGTCCGTATGATTTTTACGGATCCATGGATACATGGATCGGATCCGCAAAACACGTACGGACGTCTAAATGGAGCCTTACAGGGGGGTGATCAATGACAAAGGGGTGATCACGCATATAGACTTCCTGATCACTTCCCTTTCATTGATCACCCCCCTGTCATTGATCACCCCCCTGTAAGGCTCCATTCAGACGTCCGTATGATCTTTACGGATCCATGGATACATGAATCGGATCCGCAAAACACGTACGGACGTCTGAATGGAGCCTTACAGGGGGGTGATCAATGACAAGGGGGTGATCACGCATATAGACTTCCTGATCACTTCCCTGTCATTGATCACCCCCCTGTCATTGATCACCCCCCTGTAAGGCTCCATTCAGACGTCCGTATGATTTTTACGGATCCATGGATACATGGATCGGATCCGCAAAACACGTACGGACGTCTGAATGGAGCCTTACAGGGGGGTGATCAATGACAAGGGGGTGATCACGCATATAGACTTCCTGATCACTTTCCTGTCATTGATCACCCCCTGTCATTGATCACCCCCCTGTAAGGCTCCATTCAGACGTCCGTATGATTTTTACGGATCCATGGATACATGGATCGGATCCGCAAAACACGTACGGACGTCTAAATGGAGCCTTACAGGGGGGTGATCAATGACAAAGGGGTGATCACGCATATAGACTTCCTGATCACTTCCCTTTCATTGATCACCCCCCTGTCATTGATCACCCCCCTGTAAGGCTCCATTCAGACGTCCGTATGATCTTTACGGATCCATGGATACATGAATCGGATCCGCAAAACACGTACGGACGTCTGAATGGAGCCTTACAGGGGGGTGATCAATGACAAGGGGGTGATCACGCATATAGACTTCCTGATCACTTCCCTGTCATTGATCACCCCCCTGTCATTGATCACCCCCCTGTAAGGCTCCATTCAGACGTCCGTATGATTTTTACGGATCCATGGATACATGGATCGGATCCGCAAAACACGTACGGACGTCTGAATGGAGCCTTACAGGGGGGTGATCAATGACAAGGGGGTGATCACGCATATAGACTTCCTGATCACTTCCCTGTCATTGATCACCCCCCTGTAAGGCTCCATTCAGACGTCCGTATGATTTTTACGGATCCATGGATACATGGATCGGATCCACAAAACACGTACGGACGTCTGAATGGAGCCTTACAGGGGGGTGATCAATGACAAGGGGGTGATCACGCATATAGACTTCCTGATCACTTCCCTGTCATTGATCACCCCCCTGTCATTGATCACCCCCCTGTAAGGCTCCATTCAGACGTCCGTATGATTTTTACGGATCCATGGATACATGGATCGGATCCGCAAAACACGTACAGACGTCTGAATGGAGCCTTACAGGGGTGTGATCAATGACAGGGGGGTGATCACCCATATAGACTTCCTGATCACCCCCCTGTCATTGATCACCCCCCTGTCATTGATCACCCCCTGTAAGGCTCCATTCAGACATTTTTTTCGGCCCAGGTTAGCGGAAATAGTTTTTTTTTTTTTTTCTTTTTCTTACTTAACCATACCCCTCACGGAATCCAAATGCGTAAAAAAATTTTGACAATTATATTTCAGACTTCTTCTCACGCTTTAGGGCCCCTAAAATGCCAGGGCAGTATAAATACCCCACATGTGACCCCATTTTGGAAAGAAGACACCCCTTTTTCTTACTTAACCATACCCCTCACGGAATCCAAATGCGTACATTTTTTTTGACATTTATATTCCAGACTTCTTCTCACGCTTTAGGGCCCCTAAAATCCCAGGGCAGTATAAATACCCCACATGTGACCCCATTTCGGAAAGAAGACACCCCAAGGTATTCCGTGAGGGGCATATTGAGTCCATGAAAGATTGAAATTTTTGTCCCAAGTTAGCGGAAAGGGAGACTTTGTGAGAAAATACCAAAAAAATCTATTTCCGCTAACTTGTGCCAAAAAAAAAAAATTCTAGGAACTCGCCATGCCCCTCACGGAATACCTTGGGGTGTCTTCTTTCCAAAATGGGGTCACATGTGGGGTATTTATACTGCCCTGGCATTTTAGGGGCCCGAAAGCGTGAGAAGAAGTCTGGGATCCAAATGTCTAAAAATGCCCTCCTAAAAGGAATTTGGGCCGCTTTGCGCATCTAGGCTGCAAAAAAGTGTCACACATGTGGTATCGCCGTACTCAGGAGAAGTTGGGAAATGTGTTTTGGGGTGTCATTTTACATATACCCATGCTGGGTGAGGTAAATATCTTGGTCAAATGCCAACTTTGTATAAAAAAATGGGAAAATTTGTCTTTTGCCAAGATATTTCTCTCACCCAGCATGGGTATATGTAAAATGACACCCCAAAATACATTCCCCAACTTCTCCTGAGTACGGCGATACCACATGTGTGACACTTTTTTGCAGCCTAGGTGGGCAAAGGGGCACACATTCCAAAGGGCACCTTTAGGATTTCACAGGTCATTTTTTACACATTTTGATTTCAAACTACTTTGCACACATTAGGGCCCCTAGAATGCCAGGGCAGTATAACTACCCCACAAGTGACCCCATTTTGGAAAGAAGACACCCCAAGGTATTCCGTGAGGGGCATGGCGAGTTCCTAGAATTTATTTTTTTTGTCACAAGTTAGCGGAAAATGATGATTTTATTTTTTTCTTTTTTTTTCTAACAAAGTCTCATATTCCACTAACTTGTGACAAAAAATTAAATATTCTAGGAACTCACCATGCCCCTCACGGAATACCTTGGGGTGTCTTCTTTCCAAAATGGGGTCACTTGTGGGGGAGTTATACTGCCCTGGCAATTTAGGGGCCCATATGCGTGAGAAGTAGTTTGAAATCAAAATCTGTAAAAAATGGCCGGTGAAATCCTAAAGGTGCTCTTTGGAATGTGTGCCCCTTTGCCCACCTAGGCTGCAGAAAAGTGTCACACATCTGGTATCGTCGTACTCAGGAGAAGTTGGGCAATGTGTTTTGGGGTGTCATTTTACATATACCCATGCTGTGTGAGATAAATATCTTGGTCAAATGCCAACTTTGTATAAAAAAATGGGAAAAGTTGTTTTTTGCCAAGATATTTCTCTCACCCAGCATGGGTATATGTAAAATGACACCCCAAAACACATTCCCCAACTTCTCCTGAGTACGGCGAAACCAGATGTGTGACACTTTTTTGCAGCCTAGGTGGGCAAAGGGGCACACATTCCAAAGTGCACCTTTCGGATTTCACCGGTCATTTTTTACAGATTTTGATTGCAAACTTCTTCTCACACATCTGGGCCCCTAGAATGCCAGGGCAGTATAACTACCCCACAAGTGACCCCATTTTGGAAAGAAGTCACCCCAAGGTATTTTTTGATGGGCATAGTGAGTTCATGGAAGTTTTTATTTTTTGTCACAAGTACCCTAATAGATTATCAAAATTAGGGTTATTCACTTTAGAAAAAAGATGACTGAGGGGAGATCTAATAACTATGTATATATATATCAGGGGTCAGTACAGAGATCTCTCCCATGATCTATTTATCCCCAGGACTGTGGCTGTGACGAGGGGACATCCTCTGCGTCTGGAGGAAAAAAGGTTTGTAAACAAACATAGAAGAGGTTTCTTTGCGGTAAGGGGAACTCTCTATCTGAGGAGATGGTGAGAGTGAACTCATTAAAGCTCTGTCACTAGGATCAACCCTATTAAACCAGACATAGTGGCTGCTAAGACTCATGATGCTGACTAAACAATACCTTTCATTTGTCTGTTTGCTAAACAGCTGCAGAGAAATCTGTTTTTATCCATATGCAAATTAGATGTTTGAGCACTAGGAGGCGGGGTTGAATCCTTTGAGCACTAGTTTGTAACACCCCCTGTGCTCTGCACAATCCCCCTTCCCTTAATTAACAGGGCTAGACATGCTGAGGGCAGAGCTGTGTCAGCATCTACCTATCATATACACTATATACTATAGCTTCACAACACTGAGATGTGCTCAGATTTTTTCACAAGCACAATGTATGATTATGAAGACAGCAGTAATATGTGTTAGCTTATAAGTAGAGTTGAGCGGACACCTGGAAGTTCGGGTTCGGACGAACTTCGGAAAAAAGTTTGAGTTCAGGACCCGAACTTGACCCCGAACCCGAACCCCATTAAAGTCAATGGGGACCCGAACTTTGGGAAAGGGCTAGAGGGCTGCAAAAGGCAGCTAAATGTGGTTAAGAGCATGGCATGTGCTCTGCAAACAAATGTGGAAAAGGAAATTACTTCAAATAACATAAAATACATAAAAAAATAAATAAAATCTTTATCTAGGAGGAGGAGGTCCATATGAAGTAGGAGGTTGAGGTGGCGGTTTAGGTGGAAGCGGTGGTAAAGGAGGAGGAGGTTTTGTTTTGTTTTTTATTATTTTTTATTTTATTTTTGTTTAAATTTGGGTAGACCGCAAAACATTGGGAAATATAAAAAATAAAACAAAGAGAAAGTGCGCTGGAGTACAACAATGGCTGGGTAAGGCCGGTATACATGTCTATTCTGCAAAAGGTACGGACAAGTCCTGTGGGATCCCTGCCTAGTTCATTTTTAATGAATGTGAGCTTGTCCACATTGGATGTGGACAGGCGGCTGCGCTTGTCTGTGATAACCCCCTCGTGCCGTGCTAAACAAACGTTCAGACAATACACTGGCTGCAAGGCAGTCCAGCACCTCCAAGGCGTAAAGGGCAAGCTCAGGCCATGTGCCCAATTTGGAGACCAGAAGTTGAAGGGGGCAGACCCATCAGTCAGTACGTGTAGGCGTGTGCACACATATTGCTCCACCATGTCGCACGTCCCCATGAAGTCCATGATCCAATTGGATATTTCCCTTATCAACTTTCAATGTTCTTTTATTCGCCTACCATGGTAATCACAGGTAACGGGGAATCAGGGTTCCATGCCTGAGAGGGAGCCTGAGAAAGGGATACCACATCCAAGGGAGGTCAATGGCTGAAATCTGATTGGGTGGAGAGGGTGGGTCAAGTTATTAAAGTGGAAGATTCTAAGGAAGGCAGGAGGCGCATGGCAATTACCCACTCCCGACTCAGGGAGGTAGTGACGATAAATAACAATACAGGACACTTAAGATGCCCTGTGATTGGAATGAGTAATAAAAAATTACAAGGAATGTCACTGCGGTATTTTGGATGAGGAAACGTTATACAGGAGAGGCCCTGCTACCGCTTTGTTGACTCTAGATAACTTCTGCCTGATCGCACGTCCCCGTGAAGTCCACGATCCAATTGGATATCTTCCCTATCAACTTTCAATGTTCTTTTATGCGACTACCTGTCACGCTGGGTAGGATACAAGATACAATAGCAACACAGAAAACCATAAAACAAGTGTCTAGGCCAGAAGCTGTGGAAAAAGGTCAACTCCTAGCAAATCCCTACCAACTCTCCCTGGACTTCTGTGCCCACGTTCAGACCCTGAAGGTGGGAATAAACGTGCCCCGTGCCTAAGGCTGAAGAAACCCTAAGATCCCTAAGATAGTGGAAAAGGGAAAAAGAGACAGCCTGCTTCCTCAAGCAAGGAGGGAGCAGGTGTCTCCCTAACAGCCTAGACAGAACACAAGAGAGAAACAAAACCAACTTATCTGTCGCTGAGCAGAAACAGCAATTCCTTCCTTCCTTCCTCAGAGCAAGCTAGAAGCTATAACCCGCACAGGACACTGGGAAAGGGAGTAATTAAAACTCATACAAACGACCCCACCCAGTGCACCTGGAAGGAGGCGGATACAGCTCAAATCCAAACCCAAAACACAACAGACTACACATGTGCTGCTAGCCTGGCAGACCTCCGCACATCACCTGAGCAGGGCATTACAGTACACCCCCTTCTACGGGTGACCTCCAGACACCCCGGCCCAACTTTATCCGGGTGGGCCCTGTGAAAGGCCCTCACCAGTCGGCTGGCACTAACATCCACAGCCGGAACCCACATCCTCTCCTCGGGGCTGTATCCCCTCCAGTGCACCAGGTACTGAAGGGAACCCCGAAGAACACGTGAGTCGAGAACCCTAGAGATCTCGAACTCTAAATTTCCATCAACCAGAACAGGGGGAGGGGGCAATGGCGATGGTTCCACCGGTTTCACATATTTCTTCATTAAAGACCTGTGGAACACATCATGGATCCTCCAGATCTGCGGAAGATCCAGACGAAACGCCACTGTATTGACAACCGCAGATATTTTGTAAGGTCCAATAAATCTTGGAACCAGTTTCCAAGATGGCACTCTCAGTTTAATATTTTTAGTAGATAACCACAACAGATCACCCACACACAGGTCCAGACCAGTCATACGTCTCTTGTCAGCCATTCGCTTATACCTCTCACCCATCTTCTCTAAATTCACTTGGATCCTCCGCCAGATAGAAGACAAAGCAGAAGAAAATCTCTCCTCCTCTGGCATCCCAGAGGAACTAGTCCCAGAAAAGGTACCAAACTGAGGATGAAAACCGTATGCGCCAAAAAATGGCGACTTACCCGTGGACTCCTGCCTGCGGTTATTCAAAGCAAACTCTGCTAGGGATAGGAATGAGGACCAGTCCTCCTGATTCTCAGCCACAAAGCACCTCAAGTAGGTCTCCAGGTTTTGATTAGTACGCTCTGTCTGCCCATTCGATTGCGGATGAAAAGCCGAAGAGAGCGAAAGTTGAATGCCAAGCCGACAGCAGAACGCCCTCCAAAACCTGGAAACAAACTGCGTGCCCCTATCAGAAACCACATCCGAGGGAATGCCATGTAATTTCACAATGTTATCAACAAAAACCTGAGCAAGAGTCTTGGCATTGGGCAAACTAGCTAACGATACAAAGTGAGCCATTTTACTAAAACGGTCAACAACCACCAGAATCACTGTTTTCCCGGAGGAACTCGGCAGATCCATAATAAAGTCCATAGACAAGTGCATCCAAGGACGAGATGGAATAGGCAAAGGAAGAAGTGAACCAGAAGGTCGAGTGTGAGCAACCTTTGACCGTGCACAGGTCTCACAAGCTGCTACGTAATCCTCAACACTCTTACCTAACCCGGGCCACCAGAACCTCCGGGAAATAAGATCAAAGGTGGACTTGCCACCAGGATGTCCAGCAAGGACAGTATCGTGATGTTCCTTGAATACCTTGTATCGCAGTCCATCAGGAACAAAAAACTCCCTGGGGGACAAGAATCAGGGGCCCCCTCCTGGACTCCCAACACCTCCATCTCCAATTCGGGGTACAGAGCGGAGACCACCACCCCATCAGCTAAAATCGGAGCAGGATCCTCTGAATCACCTCCCCCAGGAAAACTACGAGACAATGCATCTGCCTTGACGTTTTTAACCCCAGGGCGAAAAGTAACCACAAAATTGAACCTAGTAAAGAACAGTTACCATCTAGCCTGTCTAGGATTCAGATGCTTGTCAGATTGCAGGTAAGCCAAATTCTTATAATCAGTATATACCGTAACGGGATGAGACGCCCCCTCCAACCAGTGATGTCATTCCTCAAAGGCCAATTTGATGGCAAGCAATTCCCTATTTCCTACATCCTAATTCCTCTTGGCGACCGAGAGCTTCTTGGAAAAAAAAGCACAAGGAACCCATTTGCCAGGAGATGAACCCTGCGACAACACTGCTCCAACCCCCACCTCTGATGCATCCACCTCCACCACAAATGGCTGAGACACATCGGGCTGCATCAGCATGGGAGCAGACGCAAAACACTCCTTAATAGCCGAAAAGGCCTGCAATGCCTCCTCCGACCAGACAGAAAAGTCAACGCCCTTCTTAATCATATCGGTCAGAGGTTTTACAATGGAAGAATAGTTCAAGATAAATTTTCTATAATAATTGGTAAACCCCAAAAACCGCATCAAAACTTTCTGATTCTCCGGTTGGTTCCATTCCAGAACCGCCCGGACCTTTTCGGGGTCCATACGAAAACCAGAGTCAGAAAGCAGATATCCCAGAAACGGAAGCTCCTGCACAGAAAACACACATTTCTCCAATTTGGCATATAATTTATTCTCCCGAAGGATTCACAAAACCTGTCTCATGTGATCCTGATGGGTCTTCAGATCAGGAGAGTAAATTAGAATGTCATCCAAGTAAATTACCACGAACCTTTCCACAAAATTATGGAAAATGTCATTGACAAATCACTGAAACACTGCTGTCGCGTTAGTTAACCAAAAAGGCATAACCAGTTTCTCGAAATGACACTCGTGCGTGTTGAAGGCCGTTTTCCACTCATCCTCTTCCTTGATTCTGATCAGATTGTAGGCCCCTCTTAAATCTAACTTGGAGAACACCTTGGCTCCAACAATTTGATCAAAAAGGTCAGAGATAAAAGGAAGGGGATACGGATCACAGACCGTAATACGGTTCAATTCCCGGAAATCCAAACAAGGTCTAAGCGATCCATCCTTTTTCTTTACAAAGAATAAACCAACTGCAACCGGAGACTTAGATGTCTAATGTGACCTTTTGCCAAACTCTCGGCAATATACTTCCGCATGACCTCTCTTTCTGGTTGAGAAAGATTGTAGAGCCGAGACTTTGGCAACTTAGCCCCTGGGATGAGATTAACTGAACAATCATAGTCACGATGAGGAGGCAATTCCTGAGCCCCACCCTCCGAAAAGACATCCGCAAAATCTGAGAGATACTGAGGTAAAACCGTAGTAGACACACCAGAGATAGATGTGCCAAGACAATTGTCCGAACAAAATTCACTCCAACCAAAGATCTGTCTTGCCTGCCAATCTATAATTGGGTTATGTTTTGTCAACCACGGTAACCCTAAGACTATAGGAGCGGGCAAGTCCTTCATGACAAAACAAGACATGATCTCAAGATGTGAATCACCCACCCTCAACTGAATACCATGAGCAATATGAGTGAGACTCCTTTGAGAAAGAGGGGAAGAGTCAATTGCAAAAAACGGAATCTCTCTTTCTAAAGTGCAAGTCATTAGGCCCAGATTTTGAAGAAAAAGAAAATCAATAAGGTTTACCCCAGCACCACAGTCAAGGAATACTTCAACAGTACATTTTCTTGAGTCTAGCGCCACCATAGCTGGAAGGAGAAAACGAGTATTACAGGAAGCTTGCATACCTGCTTGCTCCGCCACCCCATTCACACTACCAAGAGTCAGAGATGTTTTTTTTTTTTTCTTTATGTAAACCTCTTTGTGATTCTTTATCATCAACATGCGGTTTAACTAAAGGACAAGCAAAAATAAAATGACCACTTTCTCCACAGTAATAACATAGCTTATGGAACCTCCTAACATAGCTTATGGAACGGAAAGACACCTGACCCAGCTGCATGGGTTCCTCCCCTACCCCAGAGTTACATGTTATATCACCCTTGGGAACAGGTGAGACGAAACCACTCACAGAAGGGATCCCTCGCACGGAGGGAACCTTACACCTCTCTCTAATACGTCTATCTAACCGTACTGCCAAAGACATAGCATGCTCCAATGTATCCGGGTACTCATGAAAAGCAAGGGCATCTTTTAATCTCTCAGACAACCCCTGACAAAACTGACTATGTAGCACAGGGTCATTCCACTCTGACTCAGTAGCCCATCTCCTAAATTCAACGCAGTAAGCCTTTGCAGTATGTTCACCTTGTAATAAATTACGCAATTTAGATTCCGCCATCGAGACCCGATCTGGGTCATCATAAATTAATCCCAAGGCTTTAAAAAATTCTTCCACTGACTGGAGGGCCAGAGAACCAGGCGGCAGAGAAAAGGCCCAGGATTGCGCATCCCCTTTAAGCAGGGATATGATTATCCCTACCCTCTGACTCTCATCACCAAATGAAGATGGACGCAGCCGAAAATACAGCTTGCATGACTCTCTAAAGCGGATAAAGTCATCCACACCCCCTGCAAATCTATCAGGGAGAGCGACTCTAGGCTCCCTAAAAATTTTACTTCCTCCTATTGCACCTGATGCCAGAGCATTCTGACACCATGTGACCGAATTACGCAGATCAGCAACCTCTAGGGATAATCCCTGCATGCGATCAACTAGCGCATCCATTGACTCCATCTAAAAGCAGCTGAGAAATGGCAGTCTAAGTATTGGCGGGTTATAATGTCACGCTGGGTAGGATACAAGATACAATAGAAACACAGAAAACCATGAAACAAGTGTCTAGGCCAGAAGCTGTGGATAAAGGTCACCTCCTAGCAAATCCCTACTAACTCTCCCTGGACTTCTGTGCCCACGTTCAGGCCCTGAAGGTGGGAATAAACGTGCTCCAGTGCCTAAGGCTGAAGAAACCCTAAGATCCCTAAGATAGTGGAAAAGGGGAAAAGAGACAGCCTGCTTCCTCAAGCAAGGAGGGAGCAGGTGTCTCCCTAACAGCCTAGACAGAACACAAGAGAGAAACAAAACCAACTTATCTGTAGCTGAGCAGAAACAGCAATTCCTTCCTTCCTTCCTCAGAGCAAGATAGAATCTATAACCCACACTGGGAAAGGGAGTAATTTAAACTCATACAAACGACCCCACCCAGTGCACCTGGAAGGAGGCAGATACACAAAACACAACAAACTACACATGTGCTTCTAGCCTGGAAGAACTCCGCACATAATCTGAGCAGGGCATGACACTACCATGGTGATCACGGGTAACAGGGAATCAGGGTTCTATGCCGGAACGAGAGCCTGAGAAAGGGACACCACATCCAACGGAGGTCAATGGCTGAAATCTGATTCGGTAGAAAGTGTGGGTCAAGTTATTAAATTCAGCACATGCGCCAGGCAAGGGATGTGTGTCACACCTGCTAGGCCCAGAGCTGCTACGAGATTTTGCCTATTATCACACACCACCAGGCCGGGCTTGAGGCTGATTGGCACCAACCACTCATTGGTCTGTTGTTCCATGCCCGTCCACAGCTCCTGCGCGGTGTCGGGTTTGTCCCCCAAACAGATGAGTTTCAAAACTGCCTGCTGTCGTTTACCCCTGGCTGTGCTGAAGTTGGTAGTGAAGGTGTTACGCTGACCGGATAAGGAGGCGGTAGAGGATAAGGAAGCGGAGTAGGAGGAAGCAACAGGAGGTAAAGAGAAACGCCCTGCAATCCTCGCTGGTGGAAGGACCAACTACTATCCGCCTCAGGCCCAGCCGCCACTGCATTTTCCCAGTGTGCTGTTAAGGAGATATAATGTCCCTGACCATGCTTACTGGTCCACGTATCCGTAATTATGTGGACCTTGCCACAGATGGCGTTTCGCAGTGCAGACCTGATTTTGTCCCCCATGTGGTTGTGCAGGGAAGGGATGGCTCGCCTGGAAAAGTAGTGGCGGCTGGGCACAACGTACTGTGGGACAGCCACTGACATCAGATTCTTATTCCTGGGTGGGTAGGGGGGTACTTCCTCTTCTAGGTGGGAACTTCCTAAGGGAGTAATTTAAACTCATACAAACGACCCCACCCAGTGCACCTGGAAGGAGGCAGATACACAAAACACAACAAACTACACATGTGCTGCTAGCCTGGAAGACCTCCGCACATAACCTGAGCAGGGCATGACACTACCATGGTGATCACGGGTAACAGGGAATCAGGGTTCTATGCCGGAGCGAGAGCCTGAGAAAGGGATACCACATCCAACGGAGGTCAATGGCTGAAATCTGATTCGGTAGAGAGTGTGGGTCAAGTTATTAAATTCAGCACATGCGCCAGGCAAGGGATGTGTGTCACACCTGCTAGGCCCAGAGCTGCTACGAGATTTTGCCTATTATCACACACCGCCAGGCCGGGTTTGAGGCTGATTGGCACCAACCACTCATTGGTCTGTTGTTCCATGCCCGTCCACAGCTCCTGCGCGGTGTCGGGTTTGTCCCCCAAACAGATGAGTTTCAAAACTGCCTGCTGTCGTTTACCCCTGGCTGTGCTGAAGTTGGTAGTGAAGGTGTTACGCTGACCAGATAAGGAGGCGGTAGAGGATAAGGAAGCGGAGTAGGAGGAAGCAACAGGAGGTAAAGAGAAACGCCCTGCAATCCTCGCTGGTGGAAGGACCAACTACTATCCGCCTCAGGCCCAGCCGCCACTGCATTTACCCAGTGTGCTGTTAAGGAGATATAATGTCCCTGACCATGCTTACTGGTCCACGTATCCGTAATTATATGGACCTTGCCACAGATGGCGTTTCGCAGTGCAGACCTGATTTTGTTCCCCACGTGGTTGTGCAGGGAAGGGATGGCTCGCCTGGAAAAGTAGTGGCGGCTGGGCACAACGTACTGTGGGACAGCCACTGACATCAGATTCTTATTCCTTGGTGGGTATGGGGGGTACTTCCTCTTCCGCTCCAGTGTTTGGGAGATGGAGAGTTGAACGCTTCCATGGGACAATGTGGAGATGCTTGGTGACCGAGGTGGTGGCGTTGCTGGCACATCCTCTGTTTGCGGGGTGGCAGGTGCCACTGTCACTCCAGAGTGGGATGAAGAGGTGGAGACTGCAGCAGAAGAGGAAGCAGGTGGAGCCAGAGACCTTTCTTGTTTTTTGAGGTGTTTACTCCACTGCAGCTCGTGCTTTGCACTTAGATGCCTGGTCATGCAGGTTGTGCTCAGGTTTAGAACGTTTATGCCTTGCTTCAGGCTCTGATTGCACAGCATGCAAACCACTCGTGTCTTGTCGTCAGCACATTGTCTGAAGAACTGACACGCCACGGAACTCCTTGGAGCTGGCTTTGGTGTGCTCGGTCACTTGGTGCGGTGGGTAGTAGCAGGCGTACTATCTAGGGGACGGCTGCTCCGCTTTTGCACCCTGCTCCCTCTTTTGCTGTGCTGGTGGTTCTGTGCGACTACCGCCTCTTCTTCCAAACTACACAGGTCACTCGCATGACCTTGATTCCATCTGGGGTCGAGGACCTCATCGTCTTCCACATCATCTTCCACCCAGTCTTCACCCCTGCCCTGCTTGTCGGTCTGCACACTGCAGAAATCCGCAGCAGGTTGGCACCTATGTTTCATCATCATCCAAGACGTGCTGCGGTGGTCCTCCCATGTACTCATCCTGAAACACAAGTTGTTGGGCATCGGTGCCATCTCTTCCACTTCTGGGGCAGGGCTATGTGGATGGCCCTGGAAAACCCTGCCAGCAGAGTCATCAAAAATCAGAAGAGACTGCTGCATGACTTGGGGCTCAGACTGCTTGGCTGATTTGCAGAGGGGTGAGGTGAAAGCCTGATGGCCATGGGCTGCAGGTGCCAACTCTGATCTTTCAGCAGGGGACTGGGTGAGAGACAATGTGAAGGAACTGGAGGCACTATCAGCCACCCAATCTACTATTGCCTGTACTTGTTCTGGCCTCACCATTTGTAGAGCCGCATTTGGCCCTACCAAATAACGCTGAAGGTTCTGTCACCTACTCGCACCTGAGGAAGGTGTTTCACTTGGGAGTGTAGCTGGCACAGATCGACCACGTCCTCTTACTACAACAGGAGCTCCACCAATACCAGCAGCACCACGACCAGGGCCTCGTCCCTTGTTTGACGCTCTCCTCGTTTTTTGCGGTCAGACGTTTTTACTAAATTAAGTTCCTTGTGAACAATGCAGAGCAGGTTTTTTCTGACGGTCAAAATGGGTTAATGTTATCCAACAATAGAACAGACAAGTTTTCTAAACTTATAGCTCGGTCTGCTATGCAGAAGGTACTTTATTGCCCCCAAAATTTTTTTTTCTCAAACACAATGAAACAGATGGATTTAACAGTTTTTCTTTATCTACCAGAAATGCAGCACAGGGCTAAAAGGTACTTTATTGCTGTAAATAAAAAAATTTTTTTAACCCTAAATGAAATAGATGGATTTAACTGTGATTATATTTTATTCTCACAAATGAAGCACAGGGGTTTTTAACATAAAAAATGGTGGATATGTCCCCCTACAATGAAACAGATGGATTTTCTGAATTTATGTGCCTGCCTGTCACATATGCAGTGCAGGCCTTGGAGGTACTTTACACCCAAAAATGTGAATTAGAAGCCCAAAAATGTAACAGTATGTATTTCATGGTTTTATTTAACTGACAGGAACGCAGCGTAGGCCGCAAATGTACTTTTATAGCAACAAAAATTTGAATTTTTCAGCAAAAAATTTAACTGCAGTATTTGGCGGTTTTAGTGGACTGTCAAAAATGCAGCACAGGGCAAAAAGGTACTTTATTGCTCCCAAAAAAAAAGTGTTTTTTTAAACCCTAAATGAAACAGATGGATTTAACTGTGATTATATTTCACTCTCACAAATGAAGCACAGGGGTTATTAACATGATTACCACCCAATGATGTTTCACATGAAATGATTGCAAATGATTTTAGCATAAATAACAACAAAAGTGACCAGCGTATATTTTTTGGGCATTGTATTGAAATCGGCCACTTAAAGGGAACCTGTCACCGGGATTTTGTGTATAGAGCTGAGGACATGGGCTGCTAGATGGCCGCTAGCACATCCGCAATACCCAGTCCCCATAGGTCTGTGTGCTTTTATTGTGTAAAAAAAACTATTTGATACATATGCAAATTAACCTGAGATGAGTCCTGTACGTGAGATGAGTCAGGGACAGGACTCATCTCAGGTTAATTTGCATATGTATCAAATAGTTTTTTTTTACACAATAAAAGCACACAGAGCTATGGGGACTGGGTATTGCGGATGTGCTAGCGGCCATCTAGCAGCCCATGTCCTCAGCTCTATACCCAAAATCCCGGTGACAGGTTCCCTTTAATGATATCAGCACAGTTAACAGCAAAAGTGACCTGTGTATATATTTATCTTTTTCCACACATAAAAGACAATAAAGGCTTTTCAACATAGCACTTACACCCCAATAACTAGTTGCTGGAATGACAGAGCCGTATTATGAGACTATCTGGATCCCCATTTAATGTTTCCCTGCACTTGTAAATCGCTGGTTTTCACAATGTGGAAATTCTGATGACTCTCCCTAACATCTGCACACGTCTCTCCCTGCCTGTAAAATGATTCCTCTCACTATCCTTTCCCTGCACTAGTAAATCGCATCTTTCCTCTTTTTTTTTTTTTTTAAACAGTTTTTCTTTTACTCTCCCTAAAGCCTGCATACACGTCTGTCCCTGAACAGTGTACGATGGTGAATGGCAGCATCTATTTATAGGGCTGTGAGATCACTGGCTGGCTGCTGATTGGCTGCATGCATGGCATTATGGGTCATCCTGCCTTCCCAGAGTTCCTTGCCCCATGTCCACACATGTGTAGCCGCTATTTTAGATGCCATTTTAGGAAAAAACGCGATTCGTTACCACAAAGCGTGAGGAAATTCGCATTCGTTCAGAATCCAATTTTTCCTTAAATTCTGAATGAATTCGACTTAATCAGATTCCATTCGCTCATCTTTAATCACAACAGTTTCAATTAGTTGTTTCCAATAGCGTTTGTCCCTCTGTATAGCTGCGGTATCTCAGCAGAACCGCACACAACTGCTGCACAATACAAATGCAGTATAATATACTTTCTATGTTAGAAAGTATATTATAAGTATATTTCACCCCTCAGTTGTCACATCTATTGATAGCGCACCTATACCAGTCCTCAAAAGGACTTTTTTGGCCCTATTAGCTAGAGTTTGGTGTCTCTAACAGTCTGTCCCTGCTCCACACAGCAACCTCTCCCTACACTAGCAAAAGACTGAATGTAAAATGGCGGCCAGATCAGGTTTATTTATAAGGTAGGGGTTCTGTCCATGTGCTGAAATGTCTCAATTGGCTGTCCTGTACCACCTGATGGATGTGTCATGGGTCAAAGTTCTTCACAATGTAAAAGAATATGGCGCCGGCGGACATCGCCATATGTTCGCCCATTCGGCGAACCGCGAACGAGCAAAGTTCACCGTGAAACAACCACCGGGCGAACCGCAAGGCCATCTCTAATTGCAGGTGTAGTTTGATTAGAAACTGGGGCTTGCCAAAATGCTTCCCCTGCTGCCCTTTAAAAAGGCTCTCAAAGGGTACTTTTGAGTAGTATACCTCTTGGTGAGACATTGCTGACTGCTAGACATGCCTCTGTGCCCTGTTGACAAACTTAGAGGGGAAGTATAATTGGACTGAGAGAAGCAGGATGGTGGTTTCAATGAACTACCCATCATCTATGCCATTCTGACTTAGCAGTTAGGATGAGTTGGCAGTAGTGGTTACATGAGCGCAAAGGCACACATGGCGAAAAGGCCTTAGATGGCCCAGACAGACGACCAGTAGATAGAATCGTTTGATCTGCCAAAAATATAAGCAGCTCCCACAGTTTCATTGTCCACCATCCAGACACAGGTGGCACCTTCATTACACACCCCTGTCTCTGCCCAGAACATTTCCATGTGGTTAGCGGAAAGAAATTAGGTGTCATGCATCCATAACGTGTCCTGCCATTGACAGTCAGCTACTGTTGCATTTATTTACAGTTAGGGTGGCCACTGGCTTCACCCTAGAAAGCCAGACCTCACCGACCACGCCCCAAACCACGCCCGCAATGTCCCAAACCACGCCCCAAGCCCCATGAAGCCACGCCCCTGCATCCGTGAAGTCACGCCCCCACCACTAGCCATAAAAACACAGGGGAGGAGAGGGAAGAACTTTGTGAATTGAAGGTGAGCTGGGGCAGCCCGGGGCACTTCTCCCCACCTCAGTCAGCCACAGGGAGCCATGTCTGTGGCTCTAGTGACTGACTGGGGGTGAGAGATGCCTCAGTCCGTTGCTGCAGCTCACGCTCATACAGCACAGTGCTGCTGTCTGAGCGTGAGCTACTGAAAAGGAGGACATCCCTGTGTCCGTCCAGGCCCTGCGCCGGACGGAGGACAGGGAGCCAGAAAACCGGACTGTCCGGCCTAAAACCGGACGTCTGGCCACCGTATTTACAGTGGTGTCATGAACAAGAAACCTGGACTGCTACAGAGTGGAAAGATATCGTCTTTACTGGTTCTGTTTGGGATCCCACAAAGGTTGGGTTCAAGTAACAGCTGGTGGGCATAGCCGCCGCCTTCCTCACTCATTTTATAGCTTCAGGGCCAGACCGTCCTGGCTGCTGGAGTAACAATGCTCCTTCTCTGCAGGCTGAGGCCTGCTTCCTGCCTGCAGTGCTCTTGATTCTCATAAGGCACATGCCCACTCTCTTGGCTCTTAAAGGGCCAGCATGCACCCTAATCTTCCCTAGCCAATCCAACGACAGGTCACCCTGGGGTATTTCAGGCACCTTCTTCTATGGAATAGGGGTTTTACCAATAGGTTTTAGTTTGCTAGTTTTCTACTAAGGAGTGCCGTGTGTGCATTTGCCTGTTTTGGATTTTACATTGTTACCTGTTAGACCCAGGATTTTCCTTCCCTGCCTGGATTTCTCATATGATATATCACCTGGAGTGGTGAGCTAATTACTTTCTTTACACTTTCAAAAGGACGACACAACGTGATCACGCTGTCTGCGTGTTGTGATTTCATGTTGTCAACACGTGATCACACTGGGTTTCCGTGGTGATGTCTTCACGCTCTCCACAGGTCCTGTTTCTTCAATCAAGATAGGAGCGGTCGGCTTCTCCGCAATCAAGTGAACGAGGTAAGTATAATCTTTTTACTTCTAGCCAACATTTTAGGAAAAATTGATTGGTTACCACAAAGAGCTTCGTGGCTTCGTGACCAATCAAATTTTTCCTTAAATTCGGATGGAAGTCCACTTTGGATACTTTGATTCGATCAACACTAATGAAGATGTCATCACAGGTACTAGAGCTCACATAGCCTCAGAACTGCACTAATGCTGCAGGATTGGCATCATGTGTTTATTTCCTGTTTAATCATGTCAGATGACAGATCGCCCAACCAGGAATCTGCCTGGTAGGTCTCATGACCAGTTTGGGCCTCTATATATATGTGACAACTTTCTTTTTCATTCTCTCTGTTCGTAAGGTTTAATGGTATATAGAGTGTGGAGTTGTTTTTTATATTGTGAGTCCTGGATTTTGTTTTTCTGTCATATTTGAAATAAAAAAAACAACAAAAAAAACTAAACAGAATACACCAGTAAGGTTTTGCCTTTTTATTATACACCAATATGTTTTCATTGAAACCTTTAATACAAACCTATTCAAAGTAGAGATTAAATCAAAGGGTCATTGAAATATTCCACAATGGTCTCATTATAGTCCTTGGCATATATGAATGCAATATTGGTATCAACATTGAATAATTAAATAAGGATAATGACAAAGGGTGAAATGCAATGTTCCACCTGTTGCACTTCACCTGCATACCCCGGATATCTGCCAGCCCCTCTCAGCTGTTTCTGAAATGCGAGGCCAACAATCTATATTGAATTCCCAGGAGTTTATTAGAAAAACAGTAACATGTAATTTGAAGCGCATAGTGAAACTCAATGCCAGTGACCCAGGTAATTCTATCAATATTAGTCATTGGCATTGCTTTGTAGCATTTTCCTTGTTCGCTTCCAAGAAGAAAAGGCTGAGACCGAAGTTCATGTGATCTCTGCCTTCTGTTCTGACATTTAGATCTGGCACATAGCAGAGAATACAAATCTTCAAAACATTTTACAAAGTCTCAGAACAGTAAAAACAATGCTTTACAAAATTAAAGAGGACCTTTCACCGCTCCTGACATGCCTGTTTTAATAACGTCATGCATTTCCCATGTAATAACAATTCTGGGACATTTTTTCTTATGGCTCTATGTTGTGCCATTCCTGTGTTATTTCTAGTAGAAGTTATGAAAGACTTGCTAGCAGTCTGCAGTACAGAGGGGAGGTAACCAGTTAGGGGTGTGTCCCTGCACAGTCTGAAAATGGCAGCACTGATTGGACAGAGTAAGTCTGTGCAGGGACACACCCCCAAGTGGTTACCACCCTTCTGTACCCTTACTGCAGACTGCTAGTAATTCATTCATAACTTTTAGTAGAAATAATACAGGAATGGCAGAACATAGAGCCATCACAATAGATGTCCCAGAATTGTTCATACATGTGGAATGCATTAGGCTATTAAAACAGGCATGTCAGGAGCGGTGAAAGGTCCCCTTTAAGTCACTAGTAAAACAATGAAAACATATAGGGTCATTTATTAAGACCAGCGTTTTAGAAGCCGGTCTTAACAACCTCTGCACTGGCCGTGGATGCCGCGAAGTTATGTAATTTAGACGCATCCACCGACAGTCTAAATCTTCAACAGCTCCCTTGCTGGCGTAGATTTAGATCATGTTTTCTACTTGAAACAGGCATAGAAAATGATAAATAAGACCAGTGAGCCGGCATGGGCAGGGAAAAGTCACAGACTCAGCCGCAAATCCCCTTATGAATGAATCTGCAACAGATATACAGTATACCAAAATTGGCGTATATCCGATTTTAAAAAATGACCCCCGTAATCTACAATTAACATCTAGCAGTAATTTGTGATGCAGATTGTTTTGTTGTTTTTGCTCTTAGTGTTATATTAGTTACATTATTATTATTATATTTTCTGTAGTTACATAAAACTTGCTATATGTCATAGTCACCAGTGAATAGACCATGAGTTGAGCACTTTTATAAAGTTGCTAGTTTTATTTAGCCATTTATTAGTAGTCAGAGTAGCAGGGTAACAACGAATACTGCAATAAGGGTTGCTGTGATACATAGCTCACTGGCTACCAGCTTTCCTAGAAACAGATGTAACTAAGAACCAACTGGGCAGGTTTTTTGTGAACTCATTATTAGTTGGTCTTGAACCCCAAATGTTCTGTAGCTTTCAAAGAACTTCTTAAAATGGTATATTACACATTTGAAATCATAACACCCCCAGATTCTGAAACTTTACATTTTGAAAAATTTGGGGTTTGTTAGCTTTAGGGGCCATTCACACGTCCGCAAATGTTTTGCGGTCTGCAAATTGCGGATCCGCAAAACACGGACACTATGATAGAAATGCCTTTTCTTTTCCGTGGCTGCGGACAAGAATAGGACATGTTGAAAATTGAATAGGTCGGCACCCGTTCCGCAAAATTGCGGAACGGATGCGGACCCATTTTGCAGACGTGTGAATGGACCCTAAAGGGAATGTCTCGTCAGAGAATGATCTATTTGTGATATAAATCACATTTTTATATATTAAAATATATTAAAATATATTAAAAATATTTTTTAGAATGTTTAGTGATTTTTGCTTTATTCATTTTCATATCATTATCTAAATAAAAAAATGTGCAATTTTTGCACTCACCATTAAGCCTAAAAATACGGTGAAACTTCCCGTTCTGTACTAGTAACTTTTCAGTAGCCATCACATTATCATGACAGGCAGAATTACAGTAACTATCACCTTTGTATGGATAACACAGAAGGGACCATTCACAATTAGTGATATCACAATTTATCTATTCCCTTCTTACCTCTGCACAGGTCACGGAGCATGCCTAAAACTCTCCCATAGAAGTCATTGAGGTCTCCTCCAGTCTACTTTGGCTGCTTTGAAAAAAAAAAGGAAGATTTAAAGTAAAAACATGGTATCTGAGCTGCGGGCGGCACGTTAGAGAGCGGAGGATCTGAGTGGACTGATAAGTAGTTTTATATAAAAATATTTTGTGTAACTTGTATTTAATGTATTTCATTTCAGATTCATTTTTGGCTTTGAAGTCCAGGAGGCGGTCCTATCAGTGATTGACAGCTTCCCTCTATGACTGTGTATACACTACGTGCAGAATTATTAGGCAAATGAGTATTTTGACCACATCATCCTCTTTATGCATGTTGTCTTACTCCAAGCTGTATAGGCTCGAAAGCCTACTACCAATTAAGCATATTAGGTGATGTGCATCTCTGTAATGAGAAGGGGTGTTGTCTAATGACATCAACACCCTATATCAGGTGTGCATAATTATTAGGCAACTTCCTTTCCTTTGGCAAAATGGGTCAAAAGAAGGACTTGACAGGCTCAGAAAAGTCAAAAATAGTGAGATATCTTGCAGAGGGATGCAGCACTCTTAAAATTGCAAAGCTTCTGAAGCGTGATCATCGAACAATTAAGTGTTTCATTCAAAATAGTCAACAGGGTCGCAAGAAGCGTGTGGAAAAACCAAGGCGCAAAATAACTGCCCATGAACTGAGAAAAGTCAAGCGTGCAGCTGCCAAGATGCCACTTGCCACCAGTTTGGCCATATTTCAGAGCTGCAACATCACTGGAGTGCCCAAAAGCACAAGGTGTGCAATACTCAGAGACATGGCCAAGGTAAGAAAGGCTGAAAGACGACCACCACTGAACAAGACACACAAGCTGAAACGTCAAGACTGGGCCAAGAAATATCTCAAGACTGATTTTTCTAAGGTTTTATGGACTGATGAAATGAGAGTGAGTCTTGATGGGCCAGATGGCTGGATTGGTAAAGGGCAGAGAGCTCCAGTCCGACTCAGACGCCAGCAAGGTGGAGGTGGAGTACTGGTTTGGGCTGGTATCATCAAAGATGAGCTTGTGGGGCCTTTTTGGGTTGAGGATGGAGTCAAGCTCAACTCCCAGTCCTACTGCCAGTTTCTGGAAGACACCTTCTTCAAGCAGTGGTACAGGAAGAAGTCTGCAAGGTAAGAAAAACATGATTTTCATGCAGGACAATGCTCCATCACACGCGTCCAAGTACTCCACAACGTGGCTGGCAAGAAAGGGTATAAAAGAAGAAAATCTAATGACATGGCCTCCTTGTTCACCTGATCTGAACTCCATTGAGAACCTGTGGTCCATCATCAAATGTGAGATTTACAAGGAGGGAAAACAGTACACCTCTCTGAACAGTGTCTGGGAGGCTGTGGTTGCTGCTGCACGCAATGTTGATGGTGAACAGATCAAAACACTGACAGAATCCATGGATGGCAGGCTTTTGAGTGTCCTTGCAAAGAAAGGTGGCTATATTGGTCACTGATTTGTTTTTGTTTTGTTTTTGAATGTCAGAAATGTATATTTGTGAATGTTGAGATGTTATATTGGTTTCACTGGTAAAAATAAATAATTGAAATGGGTATATATTTGTTTTTTGTTAAGTTGCCTAATAATTATGTACAGTAATAGTCACCTGCACACACAGATATCCCCCTAAAATAGCTAAAACTAAAAACAAACTAAAAACTACTTCCAAAAATATTCAGCTTTGATATTAATGAGTTTTTTGGGTTCATTGAGAACATGGTTGTTGTTCAATAATAAAATTAATCCTCAAAAATACAACTTGCCTAATAATTCTGCACTCCCTGTACAGAGACAGCTGTCAATCACTGATAGGACCGCCTCCTGGACTTCAAAGCCCAGAATGAGCAGGATTTCCAAATGAATGAAATACAAGTTATACTGAATCTTTTCCCAAAAACAATATATCAGTCTGCTCAGCTCCTCCTGCTCTATAACCCGCTGCCTGCAGATTATTTGGGTAGAAAGTTCCAAATCTGTAATGGGACTAAATAGAAACTCTTGCTTGGGGTTTCTGGGATCAGCATATTGATAATGTATAGTCAGGATAGACCTTAAAAATCATGGTGGGGGCCCAACTCTTGACCCCTCACCAACCAGCTGAAGGGCTGCAGTGCTTGTACTAGCTCTAAGCTTTTTCAGCGCTTACCTCCGTCTGTCTATCTACACGACATGCGCTTTATGGCAGTGGTGCAGAGTACTGCAGCTTGGAAGTGAATGGAATAAAGCTGCAATAATGTGCACTGCTGCTACAAAGTCGATGGCGGGCACCTAGACAGACCCAGGTAAACTCGGAAGCTCTTGTGAGCATGGCAGCCCTTTCAAACAGCAGACCAGCAGCAGGTGCTGAAGTCGGACCCCCACCAATCTGATATTGATTGCATATGCTGAGTCGCTGACAACAGACTATTAATATGCTGATCCCGGAGAACTTTTTAACCAGACCCAGTTCACACATTAGTTATTTGGACAGTTATTTCCATCAGTTATTATGAGCCAAAACCAGTAGTGAAGCCTACGCAGAGATCAGGTATAATGGAAAGATCTGCACCTGTTCTGGGTTTTTGACCCACACCTGGTTTTGGCTCACAATGAGGGTTTATGCACACGACAGTATTTTGCGTTCAGTATACTGGCCGTTTTTTTAGTTCAGTATGCGGTACATATACTGAACCTCTCATTTCAATGGTTCAGCAAAAAAAACTTAGGGGTCTCCATGTGCATTCCGTTTCAGTATTTCCGTACCATGAAAAGATAGAACATGTCCTATTCTTGTCCGCAAATCACGGTGCTTGGCTCCATTCAAGTCAATGGGTCTGCAAAAAAAACTGAACACATACAGAAATGCATCCGTACGTCTTCCATATCCATTCCGTTTTTGCTGAACCATCTATAAAAAATGTTATGCCTAACCCAATTTTTTCTTTGTAATTACTGTATACTGTATATGGCATACGGAAAAAACAGAACGGAAAAACGGAAACGCAACGGAAACAAAAAACGGAACAACGGATCCGTAAAGAACAGACCGCAAAACACTGAAAAAGGGTCCATTCACACATGCATGTGTGTTTTGCGGATCCATGTACCCGCGGATCCGCAAAACACGCATAGCGGCAATGTGCGTTCCGCATCTTGCGGACCGCACATTGCCGGCACTAATAGAATATGCCTATTCATGTCCGCTATTGCGAACAAGAGTAGAACATGTTCTATTTTTTTCAGGATCGTAATTGCGTACCCGGAAGTGCATAGAAATGAATTGGTCCGCAATTCCGTTCCAAAAAATGCGGAATGGAATTGCGGATGTGTGAATGGAGCCATAGCCATACTGTCGTGTGCATGAGCCCTAACTGATGGAAATAACTGATCAAATAATTGAAGTGTGAACTAGGCCTAAGGGCTGTTTCACACGAGTGGATGCCACGCTTGACATCCGCTGCGTGAATGACAGCCGAGACCCGCTGCGGACAGCAGAAGCACGGAGTAATAGGGTCCATTCACATGTTCGTAAGTGTTTTGCGGATGCACAAAACACGGACACCTGCAATGTGCGATACGCAATTTACGGACCACACATCACAGACACTGTAATAGAAAATGCCTTTTCTGGTCCGCAATTGCGAACAAGAATAGGACATGTTCTATTTTTTTCAGGAATGGAATTGCGGATCGTGAAAAAAAGCATGCGGATCCCGGAAATGCGGATTCACATTCGTTCCAGCCCCATTGAAAGTGAATGGGTCCGCAAATTGCGGAACTAATGCGGACCCAAATTACGGACGTGTGAATGGACCCTAACATGACTGATAATGCTCCGTGCCTCTCTGTGATCTTTTTACTACAAAATCACAAGACAACTTTATCTCACTGTGATTTCGTAGTAAAGAGATCACAGAGAGGCACGGAGCATTATCAATCATGTTAATGCTCCGTGCTTCTTCTGTCCGCAACGGGTCTTGGCTGTCATTCACGCAGTGGATGTCACGCACGGCATCCGCTCGTATGAAACAGTCCTAAGGGTGACTTTTTAAACTGCATAATTAGCCAAACGACCATTTGCCTACTTACTATAGACACCCATTATATCAGAGCAGTCTTGACAAGTTTTAGGGTAGGTCTACACGACGACGACATTTGTCGTGCGACAATTTTTATAATGGTAGTTTATAGTGTCGCACTGTTGCACTGCAACACCATAGACTACCATGACAGAAATTGTTGCGGTGTAGTTGTGCCCTATGTGTCACGTAGCACATGTCGTCGTGTAGACCTAGCCTTACTGCTAGAGCAGTTTCCATCATCCTCTATTCCCCATAATACTGTATATTTTTCGAGTTTAATTTAGGTTCCTACTCATTAGTATTTTTGTCCTGCCATTAAATATGCATTAGATGGCGGATCAACAGACTTCCTATCAATGTGTGAAAAAGAAATGTTGCACAATAGGTAAGGTGTGATATGCGGAGCCCTTCATTCCTGTCTGCATGGTGCACAGGTCAAAATCATCAGTGATCTGTACCGAGTAGATGTATCAGGTAGTCATTTAATTGGACTAACACAATGGGATGTCATTATTCAGAAAATGAGCTGCACAACGGTTACAGAAGAACATTTCAAAAAACTGATCTGAAATAAATATTGTAAAATATATAGCCGCCAATTTGTCACTTTCTGTAAAGCCGGTCAATTAACGCTGAAGATAAAGAGATAAGGAGACGCTCTCGTCCTCTGTTGTGTCATTCCAGACTCTGGAACTTTTAATGATCTTAGAAGAATCCATCCCATTTGCTGCTATATTAACTATTAACATGGCTGTAAATTAGGTTCTATTTGATCTGTAAGGATTAGTGCTATGCTAATGTAAAAGGTAATTTATCAGCACACAGGCTTCCAGCTCCGTATTCTGGCAGCAGGACGGAGAGATGAGGTGGGAGCACTGGGACAACTAGCGCTAGCAGGATCCTTTTCAATACACCTGTGAATCGAAATACTTAAGGTCCACCTAAACTGTCAAGTGAAAAATCCTTTTCATAATATATGCTGTATCCGAATCCGATTCTTTTAAAAACTTTGCATCGCCGCTATCACGTGTCACTTTGTTTGCATAAATTACTGTATCAAAATACTAATCCAAACTTAACGAAGCCGATACAGTAAATTATGCAAATAAACCAAGTGACACGTATAGAGGCGAGACAAGTTAAGTTTCGTGATATTCGCTGAAACTTCGGAAGACCTTTGCGGAGGCAATACATTTTACAGTAGGATGGAGACGATATTCTGAACGTAGTTTTTTAAAGAATCAGGTTCTGATATAGCAATCCAAACCCGATTAGCTCAACCCTCGTCATAATCTCTTGACACGAGCAGTGTATAATGTGATAGAAAAATGAATCCAGCCAGTAAAGGAGGCAATATGGACAATCACAATCTTTATTTATTTTATGCACTTATATAGCGCTATTATATTCCGCAGCGCTTTACAGACATTATCATCCAACTGTCAACAATCAGTATGTCTATGGAGTGTGGGAGGAAACCCACGCAAACACAGGGAGAACATACAAACTCCATGCAGATGTTGTCCTTGGCCGGATTTGAACCTAGGTGCAAGGTGCCAGTGCTAATCACTGAGCCACCGTTCTGCCCATGTAAGTGCCTTCTATTAACTTTCTCTACATGATAAATGCCATTTGCTGAAGTGAGAAAAGCCCTTTAAACCCCTATTGCACTGTTCACAATATTTTAACCCCTGTTCCACCATTTACAGTATGTTAACCCCTACTGCACCATTTACACTATGTTAACCCCTGATGCACAATGTACAGTTGTGGCCAAAAGTTTTGAGAATGACACAAATATTAGTTTTCACAGCTTTTAAATCTTTGTTTCAGTTGTTTCTGTGATGTAGTGAAATATAATTACACGCACGTCATACGTTTCAAAGGCTTTTATCGACAATTACATGACATTTATGCAAAGAGTCAGTATTTGCAGTGTTGGCCCTTCTTTTTCAGGACCTCTGCAATTCGACTGGGCATGCTCTCAATCAACTTCTGGGCCAATTCCTGACTGATGGCAACCCATTATTTCATAATCACTTCTTGAATTTTGTCAGAATTAGTGGGTTTTTGTTTGTCCACCCGCCTTTTGAGGATTGACCACAAGTTCTCAATGGGATTAAGATCTGGGGAGTTTCCAGGCCATGGACCCAAAATGTCAAAGTTTTGGTCCCCGAGCCACTAAGTTATGACTTTTGCCTTATGGCACGGTGCTCCATAGTGCTGGAAAATGCATTGTTCTTCACCAAACTGTTGTTGGATTGTTGGAAGAAGTTGCTGTTGGAGAGTGTTTTGGTACCATTCTTTATTTATGGCTGTGTTTTGGGGCATGAGAAGCAACCCCACACATGAATGGTCTCAGGATGCTTTACTGTTGGCATGACACAGGACTGATGGTAGAGGTCACCTTTTCTTCTCCGGACAAGCCTTTTTCCTGATTCCCCAAACAATCGGAAAGAGGCTTCATCGGAGAATATGACTTTGCCCCAGTCCTCAGCAGTCCATTCACCATATTTTCTGCAGAAGATCAATCTGTCCCTGATGTTTTTTTTTGGAGAGAAGTGGCTTCTTTGCTGCCCTTCTTGACTCCAGGCCATCTTCCAAAAGTCTTCGCCTCACTGTGCGTGCAGATGCGTTCACACCTGCCTGCTGCCTTTTCTGAGCAAGCTCTGCACTGGTGGCACTCCGATCCTGCAGCTGAATCCTCTATAAGAGACGATCCTGACACTTGCTGGACTTTCTTGGACACCCTGAAGCCTTCTTAACAAGAATTGAACCTCTTTCCTTGAAGTTCTTGATGATCCTATAAATTGTTGATTGAGGTGCAATCTTAGTAGCCACAATATCCTTGCCTGTGAAGCCATTTTTATGCAACGCAATGATGGCTGCACGCGTTTCTTTGCAGGTCACTATGGGTAACAATGGAAGAACAATGATTTCAAGCATCACCGTCCTTTTAACAGGTCCAGTCTGCCATTTTAACCCAATCAGCCTGACATAATGATCTCCAGCCTTGTGCTCGTCAACATTCTCACCTGAGTTAACAAGATGATTACTGAAATGATCTCAGCAGGTCCTTTAAAGGGGTTGTCCAGGTTCAGAGCTGAACCTGGACATACCTCCATTTTCCCCCCGCCAGCCCCCCTGACATGAGCATCGGAGCAGTTCATGCTCCGATGCTCTCCTTTGCCCTGCGCTAAATCGCGCAGGGCAAAGGCATTTTTCTGAGTTCCGGTGACGTACCGGGCTCTCTATGGGGCTGACAGGCAGCCCGGTGACGTCACCGGCACTGATGGGCGGGATTTGGCTCTGCCCTAGCCAGTAAAACGGCTAGGGCAGAGCTAAAGCCGCCCCTCAGAGCCGGTGACGTCACCGAACACACTGCTGGGCGGAAGTTACCGCCCGGCAGTGTGTTATTGAAAACAAAAGAGCCCGTGCCCTGCGCGATCTAGCGCAGGGCACTGGAGCGCATCGGAGCATGAGATGCTCCGATGCCAGGCTCAGGAGGGCTGCCGGGGTGAAAATAAGGGTATGTCCGGGTTCAGCTCTGAACCCGGACAACCCCTTTAATGACAGCAATGAAATGCAGTGAAAGGTTTTTGGGGGATTAAGTTAATTTTCATGGCAAAGAAGGACTATGCAATTCATCTGATCACTCTTCATAACATTTTGGAGTATATGCAAATTGCTATTATAAAAACTTAAGCAGCAACTTTTCCAATTTCCAATATTTATGTAATTCTCAAAACTTTTGGCCACGACTGTACAGTATGTTAAAACCTATTGCACAGTATTTTAACCCCTATCGCACCATTTACCATTGTAAATGTTTTTGTTTCTCTAAATAAATGTTTTTTTATTCTTGTTTCAATTTGTCTCCGGTCTTTTATGTGGGTTTAGATGTGTTATTATTACTGCCTTTAAAGGGGCTGTGCAATGTCAGGATTTCATAGGATTTTTGCAAGGGTTGGACTCAAAGGGAAGTATACTTATCTGCTTCTCAGTGCTGACTCCTCGCTTCTTCTCTCCCCAGCCTCTTCTGCTTAGTTTCGCTCCCAGGATGTAAACTTCAGTTTTGATGCATCATGTCACCATTTGCCACGATTCAATGAGAGCAGGTCACTGCTGCCAGCCAGCGATTGGCTATAGCGGCATCAAAACGGAAGTTTACATCCTAGGAGTGCAGCTGAGGGGAGCTGGGGAGAGAAGAAGCTAGCACCAGGAATCAGGAAAATATGCTTCCCTTTGCAGGTCTGCCTAAGATGGGTGCCCCCCCAAAGGCACACAATCCCTTTAAATCTAGTGGGCTTTTCATTACATCAATCCCTTTTAACTTTGAGTCTGTATTCAGAGTTGTTCACCTCGTTCTGCTGGGGACTGAGATCAAAGAAATGATAGGATTAGGGGACACTGAAAGATGTAATTGGATTGTTTGCTATGGGCAACTAATCCAGTTTTCAGTTGGACGGGTTTTGTTTATAAGTAGTGATCCAAGATCCGAAGTCGATTTGCTCAAAACTTCATTTTAATGCTGTACAGAGGTCCATCTTCATACAGCATTAAAATGTATGGACTCTGGCGAGGTGAAATTCGTTATCATCGAATTCTTGCAAGACTTCGGTGAATAACTTCAGCATTCGATTTTTAAACTGGAAAACCGTTTTAAAACAGGAAAGCGAAGTCGGCTTTGGTACTGAGGTACCAGCAGGTACCGACTTCGGATCCAAGTTATAAAATGATTTTCAAGTTTTAAAATCAAAGTCCGAAGTTATTTACCGAAGTCCCGCAAGACTTCGGTGATAATGAATTTCCCTCTCCAGAGCCCGTACATTTAATTGCTGTATGGAGACAAATCTCCATACAGCATTCAAAGTTTTGAGCAAATCGACTTTGGATCTGGGATATGAAGCCTGATTCGCTCAACACTATTTCTAAGTTAAATTAATTACGAACCTACGTATTGAGACTTTATTAAAAGCCATGATTTTGCGGGTCGGATTGTGATGAGGTATTAGAAGGCATTTTATACCAATTCTAGTTCAAGCTGAAGTTGCTTAAATAACACATTATTTGCACACAATTAAATCCTAATAAATAGATTGAAAGTGGAATTTGGACAGTATGAAATACCTCAGCTCCTCATTCTCTCTCGAGTCACTATATGTCACAGCTGAGAAGCTCTGACCGACGTTCTTCAGAACCTCCTGCTTGAGGTTCCTTTGTTTTGCTTTCGTTTTCTCATCTCGTTAGCCTCTCTCAACTGTCATGTAGTTGCACTGATTGCATCCCTTTAATTCCCTTCCCATACTGCATCACTTTGTGGTTTATACAACTTCCTGGAGTGTGTACATGCTGGATGCTACAACTAATCCTTCTACTGCTTATTGATTTGTGTTTTCCTGTTTGCTTGATCCTAGGTGACCCTGACTCCCTCCGTATTAAGTGTAGGGAGCCGGTGGTCGTGTCCCCTCACTATTATAGGGTGTTCAGGTGTCATACAGTCTAGCCACGAGGGCATGCAATTTTCTATCATAGAGATCTTTGCATGGGCTGAGAAGACAGGGAGAGTTTCAGGGCTTAAATAGGGGTCACCATTTTGTTCCTTAGTTTTGGATCAAGCCAGTCGGATCCTTCTTTGTAACTTCTTGTTTTCTGTTACACCATCCGTGACACTATACTAGCCAACAGGGAAACTAAGTAACTAGAAAACCAGGTAAAGTGTCCACATCAGATGAAGTCAGTGACTGCCCGAGTCTGCCATGGCACTGCTTACTCAGAGCTGCAGAAGTAGTCCACAGAGTTCCCAAACAGCCAGTCCTGTTGTTCCAGATAGTTCATGTGGGGTCTGATCCAAACCTATAGCTGATGAGGTCAGATATTGGTCCAGGTCAGCATCCAAAGAAGTGTTGTGAATCCTGGTGAAGTTGTGCAAGCTTGAATCACATTGCATTGTCCAGATCCATCTCTAGAGATGACAGGACCACCTGTCTCATGGTGGTGTCCTGGAAGGTTAGGCCAGGACAATGGACCGCCAGCAGGATATCAAATGTCTTCACTGACATATGACAGAAGCTGTGGTACTTCTTTGGGTGCTGCCACAGGTCAGTGTACAGGGTATGGAAGTGGCCTTTCCTCGACCGCAAGAGGACAATGAGGTGAACCCAGTGCCTCCTCCTCCTCGGCTCTTTGTGCAGCAAAGTCTGCTGCAAAGTACTGCTGCGTAGTACTGAGAAAGAAGCCAGTACAGGAGTACCTCATCCACAGAGCTTTTCACCATAGTGATCAGCTAATGCCAGCCAATAAGAGGAATGTAACAGAGCTCTCTAGACTGTGAAAGTGACATTTAGTGACAATTTCCTCCTTCCATTTTTTTTTTGCGGTCTACAAAAAACAGATGACAAATGGAAACAACACTGCCATATTTTGTGGACTTTCAAAACTGGTACGGGAGCACAAAGGACAGAAATGTAGAATCACAGATCTGTGGTTTGCAAGTCACAAAACGGAAATGGTCATGTGCATGTATTAAAGAGGACCCGTAACCTCTCCTGACATGTCTGTTTTGGTAACTACTTGTATTCTCAATGTAACAGCAATTCTGGGGCATTTATTCTTACGATTCTATGTTGTCATCCCTCTGTTATTCCTTCTAGCAGTTTGTGAATAAATTGCCAGCAGTCTGCAATAAAGGTGTAAGGGTACTTTCACACTAGTGTCGCTGGATTCCGTCAGGCAGTTCCGTTGCCAGAACTGCCTGCCAGATCCGGCAATCTGTATGCAAACGGATACCATTTGTAGACGGATCTGGATGCGGATCTGTCTCACAAATGTATTGCAATACCGGATCCGTTTCTCCGGTTGTCTTCCAGAACATTAATGCATTTCAATGTAAAATAATGCCGGACCTGGCATTCAACAAGTGTACCGGAATTTTGGATGGAGAAAATACTGCAGCATGCTGCGGTATTTTCTCCGTCCAAAAAACGTACAGTGACTGAACTGAAGACATCCTGATGCATACTGAACGGATTGCTCTCCATTCAGAATGCATTAGGATAAATCTGATCCGTTTTTTTCTGGTATGAGCCCCTAGGACCGAACTCAATACCGGAAAAGAAAAACGCTAGTGTGAAAGTAACCTTACAAGTTGGGTGTTTCACAGTCTGACACTGGCAGCATAGGCTGGATAGTAACAAACTGTGCCTGGAAATGTTGGTAACAACCTTCTGGACCTTTATTGCTGACAGGTCTGAGGCATTTATACATTTACTACTTACACTCTGTATGCACACTAACTAGAGATGAGCAGACATACACACCTGCTATACAAGTCTATTTATGTTTATTTTCATCAATTAACAAAATGCAAATTGAATGAAGAAAATATATATGTAAATTAAATACATTTTTTATGTGACCACAGTTTGCCTTCAAAACAGCGTCAGTTCTTCTAGGGACACTTGCACTGGTTTTGAAGGAACTCGGCAGGGAGGTTGTTCTAAACATCTTGAAGAACTAACCACAGATCTTCTGTGGATGTAGGCAGGGGCGTAGCTATAGGCAGGGCCGTCTTTAATATTGATTGGACCCTGGGCAAAAATTTACTTGGGCCCCCTGGATCCCGCCTTCCCACACCTTAGCATGCAATCACGCCCTCCACCACAACACACACACAAAAATCCACACATCTGGTAGAGTCCAGTGAATGACTGTAAATACTTCCAGTTCTGAAGACTCTAGCGGCTCAGGATCAGTGCTCTGGGCAGCTGGGCTCAGGCTGGAAGTGGGCACCGCTCTGCAGGAAGGAGACCAGGGCTCGGCTCACCCTAGTGTTACAGTGCACCCCAGCACCCCACAGTATGCAGTATAGCACCCTATAGTATACAGCACCACACAGTATGCAGTTTAGCACCCCACACTATACAGTACCCCACAGTATATAGTAGAGCAGTATAGCAGCCCACAGTATACAGCACCTCACGGTATACAACACCTCACTGTATATACAGCACCCCAAACTATACACGATACAGCCCCCCACACTATACAGTACAGCAGTATAGCACTCCACACTATACCGCACCCACAGTATACAGCCCCCCACACTATACAGTACAGCAGTATAGCACTCCCCCCCACTATACAGGCCCCCCACAGTATACAGTCCACCACACAGAGTATACAGCCCACCACACAGTATACAGGCCACCCCCCCCCCCCCACAGTATACAGCCCACCACACAATATACAGCCCATTACACAATATATAGCCCACCACACAATATACAGCCCACCACACAGTATACAGCCCACCACACAGTATACAGCACCCCACTATACAGTAGTTTACAGTATATTAACATAACAGCCCCTGTCACCTTTTTCTGATGTAATCTTTACACAAAAAAGCTCCACAGTTAACTTCTGCAACACTCCTGATAGGACCTGTGATGACCTCATAGCCATGTGACCAGTAATTGCTAGGTTACTGGTCACATGGTAATGAGGTCATTAAGGTCCTAGATCAAAACTCATTAAGGTCCTAGAATTAAGATCATTAACACAGTACGATCATGATGCCTGTGTAGCCGACAGCCTGACACCTGGGGCAGTAGCTAGCAGGGCTCAAGAGGCAGCTGCCTTGGGCCCCCCAGGAGCAACTGGGCCCAGGGCAGCTGCCCCTTTTGCCCCTTGGTAAAGACGGCCCTGGCTATAGGGGGTTCAGAGGTAGCAGTCGCTACTGGACCCAGGAACCTGAGGGGCCCAAAGACTTATAGAAAGTTCATGCTGGTCAAGGTATACCTCTGGCTGGAGGAAAGGGGTTAGGTCAAGAATTTGGCATGGAGGGGTGATGTTTCAATTTTTGTCTCAGGCAGCACAAAGGCCATGTGCTCCTTTGCCCTTGGCAACAAAGCACTGAGGGAAGGGGGGCTGAAGCTGAACCCTTGCACCAGGGCCCATGAGTCTTTAGCTACACTCCTGGAAGTAGGCTTCCTCAAGTGTGATCCCAGACAGACTCGATGTTGAGATCAGGGATCTGTGGGGCCATATCATCACTTCCAGGGCTCCTTGTTCTTGTTTACGCTGCAGATAGTTCTTAATCACATTGACTTATGCCAAATACAATGCTTCTATACTGCCCGGATGGCAGACCTACTCCGGTTACACAATACTGTACCTAGTGGCGTACTGCCAGTATAGGCCGACCATGCCATTGCTATGGGGCCCGTGGCACAGGGGGGCCCGGAGCACATGGAAGGCTTCACCCCCTACTCTGCACAAGACAGTGACAGTTTGTTCATAATTTAAGGCGGCCCGTGGCCCGCCCACTTGTGTTCTTGAACTCCTCCCTTCGGCTCCAAATTTGCGCCCCCCCTCTCCCCCCTTTGGTTGACGCAACCCCTCTGTCTGACCTCCACCATGATTTGGGCTGTGGCTCTGTGAACCGAGAGCAAGGCAGGTGGTATGACTCCGCAACCAGAAAAGAGTGCGTACGCAGAAATCAAGATTAAGAAAATTGCATTTACTATCAATTAATAAAAGCAGGTTAACAATAAAACAGTATGAACAATTCAAGTCAAATACTACAACAATTTCCACCTTTGCTGTGTCTGTGTTCGCAGTGCGGACACTAAGGAATAGCAGTCCCAGGAACTATCCCTAGCTGACCCTAACTTTCAAGCGGGTGCGCACCCCCCTTATCCCTGTGGTCCAAGTGGACCTCTTACAGTTTGTGGCAGTGCACGGTGGGGCCCGATGTCGTCCTTTTCCTTTATAACCAGCGCAGGATCCGCAACAAAGAAGTCCTCCTCAGCAGGCCGGAAACCAGATGGATATAATCCAGAATTTTACAGTGACTGTCCGGTACCTCGACAGCACTGTGAGTCTCTTTACTGTTTGGGGCAATCCACTCAGTCCAATGTCGGCTCCACAGGTTAGCTGCTGCACACAGTCCTTTTTAACTTGGCTTCACTAAATGCACGGTCACTTTATACTCCATCCGTCTCTAGACTGAAGTTCACACAGCTTGGCTGCACAGGAACGTCCTTTAGTATATCCACACACGTCTTACACAGCACAGAACTTGCTTTCTATCTAGCCAAGATGGCAGCCGTTATAGTTTCAGTCCCTCTTCCTCATTCTTCCTGCTCACACTGAGGCAGGCTGACATCATAAGGGGCGTGTCACTTCAACACTTAACTGCTGTTTTAAAGAGCCACTATCACATTAATACACTTTCTCTATGGTAAACTCCAATGCAAATTGGTCCTATGCTGCCATCTACTGACCAAACGAATACTGCAGGCATTTACATTTATCTGTATTACTGGAATAGCATTATACATTACATACATTAAATTTTAACAGTTTACCAGGATAACGAAACTTAGACACATTACATGACTGTTTCTTACATATTCCCCCCCACTTTAAGATTGGCAGTCCCTGCCAATGACTGAATATCCAGAGGGCTGTACTCTTATATGTAGAGTGGTAATGTACCGTTGTATGGCAGGCCAAATAAACTCGTCCTGCGCATACCGAACAGGGGGAATGCCAGCATTTGGTCTAGTGGTGCGTCTGAGAACCACTGGTATACTCTGGGGTACTGTAGCCATAGGCTGAGAAGGACCAGCAGAATCCGCACCAGAGGGGGCACAGGCTGGGGGCACAATAGTCACAGGTGGAACATCCTCAGGAGCGGGGATTGGCCAACAATCATCCTCATCATCGTAAGCCCATTCCACACCACCAGTCTCGGACTGTGGGAGCTCGTTGACATTATCAGTTCCATCACAATTTGCTTCTTCAGATTGACACAGGCGCAACATATTTCTGTGAAGTACTCGGACACAATCAGTTCCTTCCTTCTGAACTTCGTACACAGGCCCATTTGCATACTTGCGGGCAACTACACGATACGGCACAGCCTCCCTCTGTGCAGTAATGTATTTCTTTTCTGTGGTTTTCAGTTCATTTTGCAAATTTGCCACTTCCAGAATACTAAGCTTTGGCTTCTCTCTAAAGTCCAAACTTTCCCTTTCAAGCAGAGAGAGCCTTTCTCGGTTCAGTTCAGCATAGTTTGGTAATTTATCTGCAAGTGCCAAATTGGTTTCTTCTTTGATAAAAACCTCCTCTTTGGTACTTCTGTGCTGAAGCTTCAACAATTCGGCTTTGGATTCTTGCTTTAACCCTGAAAGTTCTCCCTTCAGCCTTTTGACTTCAGCACTGACAACGGAGTTCTCTTCTGTCTTCACATTTAGCTGTTCGACTGTCTGGTTGTAATTTGCTTGTATTAAAGTTACTTCCAGTCTCAAATCACTCAGGTTCTGCTCAGCAGACTCCAGACTTTTTGTGCTTTTTCTGCAGTGTCTCTTTGAATGTTCCAAATCTTCTTGCAGCTTTGCTATCGTTTCCTCATAAAATTCGGCCTGCGTTGTGTAATATTTCATCTGTTTCTCTGCCGTAGAAACATTTAGGAGGAGGAGTTTCATCTGGGCTCGGGCTTCTAGTAGATCACTTTGAGAACTACTTTTCTCCTGTAACTGACGGATTTCATCTTCCAATCGTATTAGTCGATTTTCTTGCTCTTTAATCTCCCGTCTGGGTGGCAACGTAACTTTTGTATGCAGAGGGACCGAAATTCGAGCAAGAGGACACTGTGCATCTGAACTTTTCTGTAAGCCACATGTTCGGACCAGCCGCTGGAAGACCGTTTGAGTAGGCCGATGGCTAGTGGTTTCCCTCCAATAACCATGACCCTTCTTTTCAAAGAGAATCTGATCCAATTCTTTTAACACATTCATCCCCAAGATGACAGGGACCTTTACTTCATGTGACTCCTGTACTACCACAATGCCTTTCTTGCCTAGATCTTGGCCACATAATCTGACATTCATCCAGGCCACTCCCACCACCGGTACTGGTACCTGATTAGCTGCGACCACTCGTATGAACCTGTGTGAAGTTGGCACCCCATGTTCTTAAATTTCAAAAAGAAATACACCATTCGTTTGTGCTGCGTTTGTGCTGGTTTGTGCCGCAAAAATGAACGTTTGTGCCGGTTCGGTTCCTGAGATATTGCGTGTTAGATTTTTATGAAGCCCCGCCCATTTTCCACCCCATGTTCTTAAATTTCAAAAAGAAATACACCATTCGTTTGTGCTGCGTTTGTGCTGGTTTGTGCTGCAAAAATTAACGTTTGCGCCGCTTTGGTTTCCGAGATATTGCGCGCTTAATTTTCTGAAACCCCGCCCATTTTCCACCCCATGTTCTTAAATTTCAAAAATAAATACACCATTCGTTTGTGCTGCGTTTGTGCTGGTTTGTGCTGCAAAAATTAACGTTTGCGCCGCTTTGGTTTCCGAGATATTGCGCGCTTGATTTGCTGAAACCCCGCCCACCATTCGTTTGTGCTGCGTTTGTGCTGGTTTGTGCCGCAAAAATGAACGTTTCTGCCGGTTCAGTTCCTGAGATATTGCGCGTTAGATTTTTATGAAGCCCCGCCCATTTTCCACCCCATGTTCTTAAATTTCAAAAAGAAATACACCGTTCATTTGTGCTGGTTTGTGCTGCAAAAATTTACGTTTGCGCCGCTTTGGTTTCCGAGATATTGCGCTCGATTTGCTGAAACCCCGCCCACTTTCCACCCCATGTTTTAAAATTTCAAAAAGAAATACACCATTCGTTTGTGCTGCGTTTGTGCTGGTTTGTGCTGCAAAAATGAACGTTTGCGCCGCTTTGGTTTCCGAGATATTGCGTGCTTGATTTGATGAAACCCCGCCCACTTTCCACCCCATGTTTTTAACCCTGACTCTAGACCCCCCAGGTGTGCTGCAGCTTGCCCCCCTCCTGCCCCCTTTCACAACTTTTTTTGGGGCACAAGCATATTATATATTTTTTTCTGCGTACTCTGACTGTGGCCGGGACTCTTAGCGTCACTGTCAGCGCATCGCACGCCCCACCGCTGATCAACTTCGGGCGGTTGATCAGCGAGTTTGAATTTAAAAAAAAATCACATTTTTGGGCCTTTTTTTTATTTTTTTGTCTGTAAGGTTTAGGGTAAGTTCCCGAACACCCGTCCCCCCACACACACGCACACCAAATAAAGTTTATCACACACACACACTCCCCTATGGCCTGCCGGATGTTCTAGGCGGCATATGCCCAGCTTGCCTCCGAGTCCGAGAGCCCCAGTGAGGACGAGGATAACCCCACTTTCCTTTTGTCATCCGCGTCCTTCTCATCATCTAGCAATGATGATGAGACCCCAAGGCGGCGGAGACGCCGCCAGGTGGAGCAAGGAGACCGCCATGCTAGGGACCCTGTGGCCCACACTAGTACGAGAAGCTCTGGGGCTCGTACTAGTTTTCCGGCCCACCAGTTAAGTCCACCAGAGCCCCCTACCGGTGAACTTGTCTGGTATACCCCAGAGCGTTTTGAGCCCGTGATTCCTGATTTTGTAGGCCAACCAGGAATCCAGATTTCCACAGTGGGCTTCACTGAATGCGACTACTTTAGTCTTTTTTTCAGTGACCCCTTTGTGAATCTGATGTTGGAGCAGACGAACCTGTACGCCCCACAGTTCATTGCTCAACATCCGGGCTCCTTTTTGGCTAGGCCCGGTGGCTGGACTCTGGTCTGTGCAGCCAAGATGAGGACGTTTTGGGGCCTCGTGCTGCATATGGGCCTAGTCAAGAAACCTAGTGTCAGGCATTACTGGAGTGGGGACGTCCTCTACCAGACCCCACTTTACAATTATGCAGATAATGCAGCATGTCCCCCCCAAGGTGATCCTGCCTATGACCGCCTGTACAAAATCAGGCCGGTCATCGATCACTTTGGGGCCAAATTTGTGCAGGTCTATGTACCTGGAAGGGAAGTCGCGGTTGATGAGTCTCTCATTGCTTTCAAGGGGAGACTCATTATCCGCCAGTATGTTCCCTCTAAGCGGGCGAGGTATGGCGTGAAGCTGTACAAACTTTGTGGGAGTACCTCAGGGTGCACTTACAAGTTTTGTGTGTGTGATAAACTTTATTTGGTGTGCGTGTGTGTGGGGGGACGGGTGTTCGGGAACTTACCCTAAACCTTACAGACAAAAAAATAAAAAAAAGGCCCAAAAATGTGATTTTTTTTTTTAATTCAAACTCGCTGATCAACCGTCCGAAGTTGATCAGCGGTGGGGCGTGCGATGCGCTAACAGTGACGCTAAGAGTCCCGGCCACAGTCAGAGTACGCAGAAAAAAATATATAATATGCTTGTGCCCCAAAAAAAGTTGTGAAAGGGGGCGGGAGGGGGGCAAGCTGCAGCACACCTGGGGGGTCTAGAGTCAGGGTTAAAAACATGGGGTGGAAAGTGGGCGGGGTTTCATCAAATCAAGCACGCAATGTCTCGGAAACCAAAGCGGCGCAAACGTTCATTTTTTCAGCACAAACCAGCACAAACGCAGCACAAACGAACGGTGTATTTCTTTTTGAAATTTAAGAACATGGGGTGGAAAGTGGGCGGGGTTTCAGCAAATCGAGCGCAATATCTCGGAAACCAAAGCGGCGCAAACGTTAATTTTTGCTGCAAAAACCAGCACAAACGAATGATGTATTTACTTTTGAAATTTAAAAACATGGGGTGGAAAGTGGGCGGGGTTTCAGCAAATCAAGCGCGCAATATCTCGGAAACGAAAGCGGCGCAAACGTAAATTTTTGCAGCACAAACCAGCACAAACGCAGCACAAACGAACGGTGTATTTCTTTTTGAAATTTAAGAACATGGGGTGGAAAGTGGGCGGGGTTTCAGCAAATCGAGCGCAATATCTCGGAAACCAAAGCGGCGCAAACGTTAATTTTTTCAGCACAAACCAGCACAAACGCAGCACAAACGAACGGTGTATTTCTTTTTGAAATTTAAGAACATGGGGTGGAAAATGGGCGGGGCTTCATAAAAATCTAACGCGCAATATCTCAGGAACTGAACCGACAGAAACGTTCATTTTTGCGGCACAAACCAGCACAAACGCAGCACAAACGAATGGTGTATTTCTTTTTGAAATTTAAAAACATGGGGTGGAAAGTGGGCGGGGTTTCAGCAAATCGAGCGCAATATCTCGGAAACCAAAGCGGCGCAAACGTTCATTTTTGCAGCACAAACCAGCACAAACGCAGCACAAACGAATGGTGTATTTATTTTTGAAATTTAAGAACATGGGGTGGAAAATGGGCGGGGTTTCAGAAAATTAAGCGCGCAATATCTCGGAAACCAAAGCGGCGCAAACGTTAATTTTTGCAGCACAAACGCAGCACAAACGAATGGTGTATTTCTTTTTGAAATTTAAGAACATGGGGTGGAAAATGGGCGGGGCTTCATAAAAATCTAACGCGCAATATCTCAGGAACCGAACCGGCACAAACGTTCATTTTTGCGGCACAAACCAGCACAAACGCAGCACAAACGAATGGTGTATTTCTTTTTGAAATTTAAGAACATGGGGTGCCAACTTCACACAGGTCTCGTATGAATGTATGGGGATCATATTTCACATGTCGCTGAAAATACCGTTCGTAACAGTCTCTACTGAGGGTCGTTACTTGGGAACCCGTGTCAATCATCCCGGTAACCGGAATACCTTCCAATTCCATCTGTATGATGGGACTTGCAGCGATCAGATCCTCTTCAGGGCATTCTCCTCTCATAATCTCCTTTTCAGTTCCCCCTACTGCCAGCCCTACTGCAGCAGGGGATTTCAGTTTAACGGCGGTCTCTCATAAGCTTGTCGCTGCTCTGGACATCTAGCAGCAATGTGGCCCACGCGTCCACACTCCCAGCAGCGTACTTCCCGTCGCTCTGGCCATCGGTTTGGGCCCCTTCGGTAAGCCCCATCGTTCTCTCCTGAGAGTTGTACTACATTATTGGGACCCCTTCGGTAGGTCCTATCCTCATCCCTCCAGTAGGGTTGTGGGTGATGCTGACCTTCTTGGTATGAACGGCCCACCCCTTCGTCTCTAGTTTTCTGGAGGCCTGCAATTCTCATAGAATTCTCATTATAATTGGTTTGTAGGTGTTCCATTTGCTCTTGCAATTTCTGCATTACTGTAAGTATCTCTTTAACTGTCCCTTTTTCCACTGTTTCTGGGCCAGAGCTAGCCCCCTGCGACAATGTAACTCCAACTGCGGTCTGAGGCTTCTGAACCATACTATTGGCACGTGAGATGGCCTCCACCTGTACGTCATGAAATTTAGCATCAGTCTCCCGTCGTATAAAGTCCTGCATAGCAACAGTCAAACTGCCATCACGGATCCCCAGGACAAACTGGTCACGGAGTGTCCGATCAGGGTTACAGAAGGCTGGTGAGCCCCCTCTTTCCTTCCCTTTAATATCTCGGAGCAGTTCTTGTAGGGCATTTGCATACTGAGGGAGACTTTCATTCTCCTTTTGTACCCTCTGAAAGAACCGTGCCTGCAGGGACCCCAGCAATGCGGTTTCTCCATAAATAGTTTCTAGAATCTGGACAACTTGCTCAAATGTCTGTCTTTGTTCAAATGGCCGCAATATCACTGTAGTCTTAGCATCTCCTTGTAACGTCAATATGGCTAGCTCTACTAGTACTTCTGGTGCGGTCTGGTACATGCGCTGTACCATTCGTATCTGCTCTGCCCACACACTCACAGACATATTATTGCCATCAAACTTTGCTAACTGACTCATTACAGCCCCTGCTGGCATTCTTCCTCCAGCACCATCCCTCCTAACGGGTGCGTCGCCGTCCATTCTGGTAGGCGGATCCTGCCGACTACGCCAATTTGTGAACCGAGAGCAAGGCAGGTGGTATGACTCCGCAACCAGAAAAGAGTGCGTACGCAGAAATCAAGATTAAGAAAATTGCATTTACTATCAATTAATAAAAGCAGGTTAACAATAAAACAGTATGAACAATTCAAGTCAAATACTACAACAATTTCCACCTTTGCTGTGTCCGTGTTCGCAGTGCGGACACTAAGGAATAGCAGTCCCAGGAACTATCCCTAGCTGACCCTAACTTTCAAGCGGGTGCGCACCCCCCTTATCCCAGTGGTCCAAGTGGACCTCTTACAGTTTGTGGCAGTGCACGGTGGGGCCCGATGTCGTCCTTTTCCTTTATAACCAGCGCAGGATCCGCAACAAAGAAGTCCTCCTCAGCAGGCCGGAAACCAGATGGATATAATCCAGAATTTTACAGTGACTGTCCGGTACCTCGACAGCACTGTGAGTCTCTTTACTGTTTGGGGCAATCCACTCAGTCCAATGTCGGCTCCACAGGTTAGCTGCTGCACACAGTCCTTTTTAACTTGGCTTCACTAAATGCACGGTCACTTTATACTCCATCCGTCTCTAGACTGAAGTTCACACAGCTTGGCTGCACAGGAACGTCCTTTAGTATATCCACACACGTCTTACACAGCACAGAACTTGCTTTCTATCTAGCCAAGATGGCAGCCGTTATAGTTTCAGTCCCTCTTCCTCATTCTTCCTGCTCACACTGAGGCAGGCTGACATCATAAGGGGCGTGTCACTTCAACACTTAACTGCTGTTTTAAAGAGCCACTATCACATTAATACACTTTCTCTATGGTAAACTCCAATGCAAATTGGTCCTATGCTGCCATCTACTGACCAAACGAATACTGCAGGCATTTACATTTATCTGTATTACTGGAATAGCATTATACATTACATACATTAAATTTTAACAGTTTACCAGGATAACGAAACTTAGACACATTACATGACTGTTTCTTACAGCTCCCTCCCAGGCATATTGCGTCTGCATTTCACACTGGCCAATCAGCTTTTAGAAATGTAAGGATCCTGCTGCTGATTGGCCAGTGTATCAGGCAGCTGAAGCAGTGCAGGCACACATAGAGACTAGGGTGGCCACTGGCTTCACGGACCTCACCAACCACGCCCCCAAACATATAAACCACACCCACCTCTGCAAAGACACGCCCAGAAGATCAGGGGCGTGCTCCGGAAATACGTACACGGAGAGCACATAGTGTGCTCTCCTTATGCATTCCGTCCCCATAGAGAATGAATGGGTCCGCACCCGTTCTGCAGTTTGCGGAACGGATGCGGACCCATTAAACGGACGTCTGAATAGAGCCTTAATATAAAGTTCATATATGGTATTGGTTGGATATGGGTATGCAGCGTCCCATTCAGGACACGTGGGAACTGCAAAATTACTGTGAAACGGCATTATCCTATTGCATGTCATTTTGTACTACAACACCTGTTGTATCCCTGTTCATAGGCTGGTCTGGTGTAATTTATACATCCCACCACTAGATGGAGATAGCACTTAGGTTATATAAATACTTAGGTCAGGTCTAGTGGGATGGTTCTAAAGTCATTAGGAGGTTAGTGAAGAGCAGAGTCAGTGGTTACTCTGGGGCTACACACCACAGATTAGTGGGTGAAGCCAAATGCAGAAATGAGGTAGAGCGAAGGTATGAGGCGCAGGAGAGCGTTTTCCTCCTCTAACCCTCTTAGATCCTAGATCCTATAACCAGAAGATAGCGTTTTCATCCCTGGAAGAAGTTAACCAAGCTAAAGAGAGACATCAGTGATAACAGCCATTACCTAAGGCTTAATGGGCACCTTTGCACATAGAGGAGGACAATCTAGCTACAGGCAGCCTCACCATACATTGAAGAATACAGACTAGCTACCTGTTCAAGGGCTTGGAAGATTTAGAAACAAAAGAACTAAGCATACCAAATAAGTATTGCAGGCAACCTCACCAAATTACTCTGGTTTACAAGGGACCTGAAGCAAAGTCACCTACCAGAAATACTTATACAGAACCTTCAAGCTAAGCTAAACCCAGCCAAACCTATTAACAGTGGATCAACAGAATTCCTCTAAATTGCAAAAGACTGTATTCTGTCTAGATGTATATGCCGCAACTGGAACCAACATCAGTAAAAGTTGTGAGTTGTATCCTACTACTGTCTACTTCATTCTTACCACTGGTTGTACCACCATTAACGGTACTGGCGTCCCGACAAATAACACCAAGAGACCCAGCCGCCACAAGCACCCTAAACACCACTGCCACCAAGGGCACCTCGACCTCCATCTAGGCTGGTGCTTCCCTACCACAGAGTGTGCCCCGGAGGATATTGTGCTGTCTTCCTCAACACTGTGCTGCAAGCCCAGGGAGGCTTTCTGCTAACCGTGAGTAAACCGATGAACTGTGTTGTTATTTGGCCCCTCATCAGCCCACCATGCACCTCACGTGTTGCCCCTGTGGTTCTGGCTGGCTGCAGGTATTCTTGATGGGGAAGGGCAGCAGCAAGCAGTGGGGTTTGGGAGGAAGGGGGCCCTGTAGGATCATAGAGGACTCAGGAGGACAGTGTGCTTTCCTCCTACTTCTCCCCCACCGGGGGGGAAGCACACTGTCCTCCTGAGTCCTCTATGAGCCTACAGGCCCCCCCAGCACATCAGTCACCTTGCAGGGGGGGGGGGGGGAGAATATGATTGGTGGCTATGTGCACACTCAGCATCAGCAGCAAAGAGTTAAAGTTAACCCTATAATAACCCCCAAAAATGCCCGGGGTCGGGCACCTTACTTAACTCATTCCCCGGCACCCGCATTGCTCCTGATGCCCGCACAGCTGCCACTGCCTCCCTCCCATCACGCAGATGAATACATCCAGCAACATGGGGGTGCAGCCAATAGCAGGCCACAATAGGAACGAGCCTAGGGAGGCTCATTTCCGACGCAGCCTGCTATTGGCTGCACCCCCTCATCGGGCATAAGTATTATCTGTATGCGGTGCCTGGGTGTTTTGGGGGGCATAATAGGGGTTAGATAGCTCTTTAACCCTTAAGATACCAGAGGTTTTTAATTATACCACATATGTATAGGTTTTTTATGTCTAAATAGTGTAAAAATACATTAACACTTTGATTAAAAAAAATATATTTACTTTTTTGCATCACCATATTCTGACCCCCATAACTTTTTTTTATAGTTATATAATTTACTGATCTGTGTGGGGGCTCATTTTTTTGTGTGGGATAAACTGTAGTTTTTATTGATACCATTTTGGAGTGTGTGTGACTTTTTGTAAAAAATTTTGGGGTGAGAGAAGTGATGAAAAAATGGTGCCGGTAGCAAATGGGTTAGGATGTGGGGGATGGGCTGTGTCCGGCTTTAGCCCAGTGGACACAGGCAGGAGGAGCGAGGCTCCTGCCCTGCACTCGTTCAGCTGTGCTCGCATACATATGGCGCCCTGTGCCCACTCTGCTAAAGCCTGACATCACCCATCTATGCCGCCCGGCTTTACCAAAGCAGACAGGCGGGAGCAGTGATGTGTGCTGTACATGGCTCACTGCAGCCCCAGGGAGATCCTTACTCCGACACAGAGAGAGTACGGATTATAAAGCGCTATCGGCACCTGAATTCAGCACCTATTTCTTATAGGTTTCTGACGGTTTCAGTAGAACATGTCTACATTTCCCCTGACTGTACCTCTTCAATGTGCCTACTGTTTAGAAAAAAGTAATTTCATTTTTGTTAATGCCCTCAAGGCTATGAATCATATAAATACCCCCGAACACTGTGTCAGCTGCACATTAGACAATCTGAGATCCCTACATTTTTTCTTAAGCCTTCCCATACTCCTATTATACTGTATATTTTCAATTGTGACAGCTGAATGTTTAACCGTTACTACACGCGTTTCCATCCTTTTGCTTGAAACTTTTCAGTACATAATGTTTGAATAATTCAAAGGCAGCTGCCAGGTTCCTGAAAACTACTTACGCTGAAAATATAATACCCAGGCATATGGAGGAACAGTTTTGCTCATCTGCTGGGGCGAAAGCACTTTTTTTTTTATTTGGAGGGGGAGGGGGGTAATAGTTTTCAAAACAATTACCTTGCAAGCAGGTCACATCACACTTTGCTGTCACTGAATGTAAATGAGAAGAACAGCTTATACATGGCTATACATTTATCTTTATTATAAACAAGAGGTAAAGTATTTTATTTTATTATATTCTTTTCCCGTAGAGGACCTTGCAGCTTGCTTTGTCTATTATATTCAGTTTACACCATGTTCGCAGGTGGAAGGCATGGAGTACACTTCATTAATAGCTGCATTTTACGTAACATTACATTTTAGTACATTGTGTCAAAGGTCAGACAGTAGCTTCTGCACCGAAAGTGGAGCAAACTAGCAATGTTTGGTTAATCTAAGCACTGTACAGCTAAATTCTTCAAATATCAAGGGAAAATATTGCTAACATTAGCCATTACCCTCAGTTTCACTCCATTGCATGAGTTCTTAGCAGGCAAATACGTGTAAGCAGCTTTTATTTGTGTTGTATGTTGGTATTGAGTTATTTTATTATCCAGATCACAAAAACTAGATGGGAAAAATAATGGTGGTTGACCCTGTAAGCATTGTGTTAAAGTTTACAAAAAACAGGTACAATAATTATGATTTTTCGTCTGATCCTGAAGGCACGTCGAAATTGAACTACAGAACTAATTGTGAGCCAAGCAAAAAGCCAACGGGAGGACCTTGTGACCAGACACCAGGCATTGCTTTCAGCACAGTCCAAGGGAGGACACTCAGTCATGAATTTCACAAAACAAACAGAGCTAAAAAATAAATAAAAAAAGATACAAATGTCAACTGCATTTCTCCCTAAGGCCTCTTTCACACTTGCGTTGTCCGGATCCGGCGTGTACTCCACTTGCCGGAATTACACGCCGGATCCGGAAAAACGCAAGTGTACTGAAAGCATTTGAAGACGGATCCGTCTTCAAAATGCTTTCAGTGTTACTATGGCAGCCAGGACGCTATTAAAGTCCTGGTTGCCATAGTAGGAGCGGGGAGCGGGGAAGCGGCATACTTACAGTCCGTGCGGCTCCCGGGGAACTCCAGAATGACGTGTCAGAGCGCCCCATGCGATCACGTCATCCATGCGCTTGGGGCGCCCTGACGTCACTCTGGAGCGCCCGGGGTGCTGCACGGACGGTAAGTATGCTGCTCCCCCGCTCCCCACTACACTTTACCATGGCTGCCAGGACTTTAGCGTCCCGGCAGCCATGGTAACCATTCAGAAAAAGCTAAACGTCGGATCCGGCAATGCACCGAAACGACGTTTAGCTTAAGGCCGGATCCAGATCAATGCCTTTCAATGGGCATTAATTCCGGATCCGGCCTTGCGGCAAGTCTTCAGGATTTTTGGCCGGAGCAAAAAGCGCAGCATGCTGCGGTATTTTCTCCGGCCAAAAAACGTTCCATTCCGGAACTGAAGACATCCTGATGCATCCTAAACGGATTTCACTCCATTCAGAATGCATTAGGATAAAACTGATCAGGATTCTTCCGGCATAGAGCCCCGACGACGGAACTCTATGCCGGAAGAAAAGAACGCAGGTGTGAAAGAGCCCTAAGTTTCAATTACTGTACATTTGTATTCTGAAAAGTAGTGTTCAGCAAAGTGAAGCATTCAAAGTGGAATTCAGTCCGAAGTTTAGGAAAACTTTTTGCTTTTCGTGGTTACGAATCAGGTTTTCTAAAATGGCAACTGCCCGTGTTACAAAGCTAAACTAAGTGTAGAGGAGACAAGCCAGGGAACGCAAGATCACCCATAATGCTGTCCAGCCAGCCAATCCGCAGATAGCCATCCCCTGTGATGTCACAGCCCTATAAAATCCAAATTTCATGTGGTCGTCACCATTGTCCTGTGAGCGGAACAAATGGAGAAACATGGCAAATGCTTATGTGCTAGGGACAGTGTTTCTACGAATGATTAATAGAAGAATATCGGAGAGGGAGGAGCAAGGAGACTTATTCTGCGTCAGTTTTATTTATTTTTTCCTACATTTACTTATTCCTACATCAGCCGTAAACTAATATATGCAATTCAATACCAATAAGATGGAATCCTTTATTATTCCGGTGCCAGCGTGCCAACCAATACCACCAGGGCCAGATTTTAATGATGACTATCCTCATCTTTTGTTGGCTTTACTACCAAATCATCCTTCAAAGTCTCCATGTCCTAGAAAAGTTAGCAAGATGCAGAGAGAGGAGGAACTGGATGTTCCTGATGACATATTCTCATTGATATTAGATGATGTGGAAAAGGAGAAAAAGCAGATGGCAGAAGAAGGGCTCCCACCTGTAGGGCAGGAGAGCGCTGGGGTTGGAGAAGTGAATAACCTGCAGGAGATTGCAAGCCACAACAGCAATAATATGTATACTGTCCCTCCAACCTAACCAGCCAAACCCCATACCAGCAACAGCCGCTGTTTAAAGGTGCTGCATGGCCATTAACAATGAAGACTGATTATACAGAGCGGACTAATTCGTCGCTCGGTTCTTCATCACAGGATGACCACAAACTTCCCGCAGCATGGCCGCTCCATGTGGCTGAAACCTAAGGCAGAATGGCCTGGGTATACCTGATTTATAGTGATTTGTGACAAATTAATTCGGAACAAATTGAAATTCTTGGCAAATTTAGGTGAAGTTGCCAAATCTAATTTCTCAAAGGTTTGCTCATCTGTACTGAAAAGTACAAGTTTTTTAAAACTAAAGGTATTTATGTAGCCCCCTTCCATCACGTGTCCCATGTCCATAGTCTTTATCATTACTAGCGGACCTGTTCCTGTGACATTTTACAGCTCCCCAAAACTCAGCTACGATGTTAAGCCTTCCTCTGACAGTCAAAGGAAAATCTGCATGCCCAGAACATCAAGTCTTCCTCTTGTACTTTTCACATGCACTGGTTGGATGCTGGTATGTATCTAGTGCATTCTTACAAAACTAAGTTACTGGAATTTTAGTGCCACTGGTATCTAAATTAGAGCAATAGGGTTTTTGTCCCATGCTGTGCTTCATTATTTGGAACTAGTGATGAGCGAAGCGAGCTCCGGATGCTACATCCGAAGTCGCTTCGTTCAAAACTTCGGATTAATACTGTACGCAGATCCGTCTCCATACAGTATTAAAATGTATGGGCTCCGATGAGCCGCAGTCAGTTATTCACGAAGTTGAATAACTTCGGTAGTTGATTTTTAAAGTTGAAAGCCACTTTAAAACTTGAAACCGAACTCGACTTCAGTTCCGAGGTACCGGTCGGTCAGAGTTTGGTTTCATGTTTTAAAGTGGTTTTTCACTTTGAAAATTAACTAACCAAAGCTATTTAACAAAGTCACGCGCGACTTCGTGAATAACTAACTTAGGCTCATTGGAGTCCATACATTTTAATACTGTATGGAGACGGATCTCCATACAGTGTTAATCTGAAGTATTTAATGAAGCTACTTCGGGTGTAGCATTATTATTCTCGGAACTCATGTCATTGTGTCATTGGCTCAAGCCTGGGCGATACAATCCTGCATAGGCACTTGCCACTCAATAGCAAAAGGGACGAAGAATCTTATTGACTGCAAGCAGAGATCTGGAAAGCCATAATGAACCAACAGAAAGAAATCTAAATTTGAAACTTTTTTTGCTGAAACTATTATATCCCTTTAAGGACCACAAAGTAACAGGAAAAGCTGAGAATAGGACATTTCGTTTCAGAATGTTAGGATCTCACAGCACGCCGCTGTGTACCTTGCACTATAAAACTAGAGCAAATGGGGTCTGGGCGGGCCAAAGTCTTAATATCTTCTATTAACTTCAACTTTTGATGGTCCCTTTCTTCATAAACAGACTAGCCTGTTATATTTCTTCCAATCTGTCTTGTGCTGTACCAATAAAATTATAGGAATTGACATGGCATAGAAGTCATAAACTCTTAGCAATCCGGTTGAGAATCAGTTTTACCTGCCAGTGGGAATTTATATTGCCTTTGTCCCTCCTACAAATTTATTACCCTGCACAAAAAGGAATGTTTGCAGCAGTATTTTGTTATAATGTAAAACTTATTACCAATACAATGCCATTAGCGGTGGCAGGATAAAAGATTGTCAAGGTAAATGTCGTAAATCCCGGCAGAGTCAGACCGCTGACGCTGTTTATTACTTAATTAGAAGAAGGATTTAACCCATCCAAGAGCAGAAATATTTGTAAAAATGATGGTATATGGTGTTTACTATCCTGTCAGATGCAAATAAAGTGATAAACTCAGCTTTTTCCCCGGAAGAACCACTATTTGCACTGCCATTTATTATGTCATCAGTACAATATCACAATTCATTCTGGTACTATTGGACTGAAGTATCAGAAACTCCCCATTGCCGAAAAACATTGCATTCACACTGCATTTAGGGCGTCCATTCAACATCCTGGCACAAAATATGCAACCATCTGCCTACAGACCGCTGCAGCAGAAAACATTTTTGCAGTGTCTACCTATATAGGAAAGCTATACCAATGGTATACCAATGTACTCCAGCCAGCCAGATGCCAAAAGGACGTTTCATACGGGACCATATGACTACAGAGACGAGTTTGCGCTTAAGCAGAAAACATAGTGCGAACAGAATCTAGCACATACATGGCAGTGAAAATGTTTTTGTCCTCTCCCAGTTTCTTCTACTTTTGCATATTTGTCACACTGAATTTTTAAGATCAGCAAACTGCTTTTAATATTAGACAATGATATTTAAAGTAAACACAAAAAGCTGTTTTTAACCCATAGGATACTAACGCCGTACCTGTGCAGCGCTATGGAACAAACTTGAATCCCAGCGCTATACATGTATGACACGCACGGTAACCAGGGTTAGATGGCAGCCATCTTTAGTAAGGGTCTCCATATGTATTTCCGCCCCCTCCTGCAGCCCCGATTGCTGCGATTGGCCGGTCAGTGTAGACTGGCCCATCGCAGCTCTGGTTCTATTTTAACCATTTATGGAGCTGCAAGGTAGGTCATATGTAAGTGACTAGTGCACCATTGTCCAACGAGGTCATGCAGGGGACTTCAGTGTTTGGGGACCCCTGCCAGCGCTGCGATTGGCTGGAACAACGCTATTGACTGATCCTGTGCTTCTCTATGCTGCTGGTTGTCTTGCTGGGACCACTATCATGATCCACAGTCTTCACCTGTGAAAAGAAGAAAGAAGATTTTCTGGGACTGCAGCAGTGAGCATTTTTTTTTCATCTGCAGCAGTTTCAGATCCCTAATCCACCCCCCCCCCCTCCTCCCCCTTTCAATGGAAGCCAAACAATCCGTGACTGCTTATTTTCTCACTTTTTTTCTGCCTTTCTTTTTTCCCCGCTCTGCGTGACTTTTTCCGTGTGCGAGATGTGATGAATGCCAAGAGCTTATCAGTCCATACGACACTGAATCAGCACCTGTGCTCAGTTTTTGGCACATGATTATTTTTTTATTTTTTTTTAAATAGTTTGGGGTTTATATATTGTGGGGGTTCGCTCTGGTAGGAAGGGTGAGCGAACGCAGAACAGAGGCACAAAAACAGTTCTTAATCAGACTCCCGTATTTTATTCACACAAGCAGGTTTAACAGCTCAGTAACCAACTCACCTTAGTTGAAAGTCCTGGTGTTTAGTTCACACAATGCTGCAGGTCCTGCATAAAGAGTCCCAGTCCAGGCGTGTGTTCACACTCTGTGTCACAGTCACAATCTCTCTCACTCTCCCTCTCTCTCTTGCCTCCCTCTTTCTCTCCATCTCTAAATATGTTAATTTTTAGCTAGTGTTCTTTTTTTTTTTTTCTTGTGTTAATTTTTATACTGCAACTGCTGAGCTCAGTACTGTGCTTTTCACTGATCGCATCTGCTCTTTTTTTCTGAGGGTTTTTGCAGTTAGTGATAGTTCACTGATTCAATTCAGGAATCTTCACAAGATTCCTGAATTGAACCCCCAGAATGCCCCCCTGTCCTAAGAGTTAGAGGGAAAACAGTGTGGGCTTACTGTGCAACGGGCGCCTCCCCCTACGGCCCTCTACGTAATGTGACCCAGGTATATAAAATGTCCCTTTATGTGTGTCATGGTGCTTCTACCTGGATACGGCTGAACCCCAGGCTCTGGCTCCGAAGCAATAAACAGGGGGAATAATTAAGGGATTTAAAAGAAAGATTGAGTCCAGACCTTGTATATAGTTGAACAGTAAACGTTCATCAGAAATAATCTTCAAGCTTTGTCTTGGTCCCAGCAGGCTTTAGCATTGAAACTGGCAGGCAAACTTGACTTTGCTACATCGATTCTTGAGGCCAAGTCATAACCAGGAGCAACAGTGCAGGATAGAAGGATGAGGCAGAGGTGAAGTCAAACAAGCAATAGGTCAGGGCAGGCGGCACAGGTACAGGTCAGGCAATCCGGATCAGCAACAGGAGAGTCAAGGCAAGCAGGCAGGGATCAAACAGGTAGCGGAGTCCAGAAACACAAGCACGAGTCAAGTGCACAGGAACACAAGAGATAACAGCAACCTAGCAGGACACAAGGACCTTAACGCTGAAGCATCTGGGAAGGGGGCTGAGCCACTTATATATGTGCGGGAGATCACATGATCTAAGTAATAAAGCACAAGAAGTGACGCACGCTGGCCCTTAAGGAAGTGCTGCAGGAAACAAGCCGCAAGCATACTGTGGCCAGGGCTGAAAGGAAACTGTGGAGCGGATCCCAGAACAACAGTACCTACACGGACAGAGCCCAGGACTGCAGCGGTGAATGGGAAAGCACTGGCAGCAGATGACCGCTGAACATGGCGCCCAGGACCACGGCGCTAAGCAGGGGGGACCAGCGGCGCACAGCAGCTATTGTTACAATACCCCACCCCTTTCGCCCCCTCTTCTTAATTCCACGAGACAGAAAGCTTTTTGCCAAGTTCGGAGCATGAATGTTCTCCTCTGGTTCCCAAGACCTCTCCTCAGGAGCAAAGTCTTTCCAGTCCACAAGATAGTAGATCTTCTTGCCACGCTTCTTGATGTCCAGGATGTCTTTGACCTCAAATATCTCGTCAGAATCTCCAGATACCGGAGTTGGAGAAGAAATAGCCGTCGAGAAGCGATTAAGAACTACTGGTTTTAGTAAAGACACGTGGAAGGCATTAGGAATACGCAGAGAGAGAGGCAGACGTAACTTACAGTATATGTCACTTGGTTGATCCTCTCCAATACTTCAAAGGGTCCAAGGAACCTAGGAGAAAACTTGAAACTGGGAACCCTTAAGTGGATATATTTAGAGGAGAGCCATATGTTATCTCCTGACGAGAACTAAGTCAGTTTTCTTTTGTCTGCATACCTTTTCATGCGAGTCATCGCTTTGTTGATGCAGTCCTTGGTGTCAAGCCAAATCTTCAAAAAATCCCTAAAAGAGGAATCTGCAGCTGGTACCCCAGAGGATGTAGGAGCAGGAAGAGGAGTACGAGGGTGTTGTCCATAAATGACAAAGAATGGAGAGGATCCAGTAGATTTACTAGAGTCGTTGTTATAGGAGAACTCAGCCCGAGGTAGCAATTGCACCCAGTTGTCATGTTGGGCTGAAACAAAATAGTTCTATAATATTTGATTGACCAGCTCTACTTGCCCATTGGTCTGGGGATAATAACCGGAAGAGAAGTCCAGCTCAATTTTGAGCAGCTGGCAAAGAGCACTCCAGAGCTTAGAGGTAAACTGGACTCCACGATCGCAAACAATATGCCAAGGTAGACCATGCAAGCGGAATATGTGTTTCATGAACAGGTTAGCAAGTTCAGCAGCCGAGGGCAGTCCAGCCAAGGGAATGAAGTGTGCCATCTTAGAGAACCAGTCCACGACCACCCAGATAGCTGTACATCCGGCAGAAGAGGGCAGATCCGTAACAAAGTCAATGGCAATGTGTTGCCATGGGGCATCAGGAACAGGAAGCGGTAACAACAGCCTGGGTGGTTTGGTCATGGAGACTTTTCTGTGCACAGACAGTGCAGGCAGGCACATAATCACGCACATCCTTAGACAGTGTGAGCCGCTAGTAGTGGCGAGACAACATTTCTGAGGTCTTGCGGATCCCTGGGTGACCAGCCAGTTTGAAGTTGTGCCCCCAAGCTAGAATACGTTTTCTCTTGGCAGATGGCACGAATGTCTTCCCGGGAGGGATGCCTTTTACCAGGACACGAGCCACTGTGATCAAGCGAGCAGGATCTACAATGTACTAGGGCTCCTCCTGATGGTCGGAGAAGTCAAATGACCGAGACAGAGCATCCACACTGATGTTCTTCTCGGCCTGGGCGAAATTGAAGCTCAAAATCAAAACAGGAGAAGAAGAGTGCCCATCTGGCTTGGCAAGGGTTCAGACGCTGGGCCATCTGCAGGTATGTAAGGTTCTTGTGGTCGGTTAAGATTATCACCGGATGCTGGACCCCCTCTACTAGATAACGCCACTCCTCCAAGGCAAGTTTTATGGCCAGAAGCTCTCTATCTCCTATACAGTAGTTCCTCTCAGCAGGAAAGAAGAGCTTGGAGAAAAATCCACATGTAAACATCTTGCCCTTGGAACCTTTCTGTAGTAAAACAGCACTGGCCCCTATGGAGGAGGCGTCCACTTCTAAAAATAATTGGCAGGAGTCATCAAGATGACGCAGAACAGGTGCAGAAGCAAAGGATCCCTTTAATTGGATGAAGGCAGCTTCAGCCTCAGGAGTCCAGACTCTCGCATTTACCACTTTCTTAGTAAAAGCAGAGATTGGAAATGTCAGAGATGAAAAATTCGGGATGAACTGACGATAGAAATGAGCAAATCCAAAAAAGCACTGTATAACACGAAGACCCTGTGGGCGGGGCCAGCCCGTTACTGCATTCAATTTTTCAGGATCCATCTGCAATCCGGCATCCAAGATGATGTATCTGAGGAAAGGTATGGTAGATTTTTCAAAGATGTATTTCTCAAGTTTGGCATAAAGTCGATTCTCTCTCAAACACTGTAAAACTAAACGTACATGCCTCCGGAGAGTGGTCAGATCTAGAGAATAGATCTATATATCGTGCCGGTACACAATCACGCAGACATAGAGCAGAAGGTATCGTTTACCAACTCCTGGAATACCACGGGAGCATTGCACACACCAAAGGACATGACTAGATACTTGTAGTGACCGTCACGAGTGTTGAAAGCACTCTTCCACTCATCGCCCTTTCAAATGCGGATAAGGTTGTATGCGCAGCTCAGGTCTAATTTTGTGAAGACCTTAGCTCCCCGGATCCTGTTAAACAGTTTGGAGATTAGTGGAAGAGGGTATCGATTTTTAACCGTGACCTTATTAGACCTCGATAGTTGATACAAGGCCGTAAGGATACATTTTTTTTCTGCACAAAGAAGAACCCGGCACTGACTGGTGAAGTGGATTTCTGGATCCCCTCTCAAGATTCCTCTTGATGTAATCAGACATCACTTGGGTCTCGGGAAGCAAGAGTGTGTAGACTCTACCACAAGGAGGAGTGGCACCAGGCAGAAGGTCAATCGGACAATCATATGGACGATGAGGAGGCAGGGTCTCGGCCTCTTTATTATTGAAGACCTCCGCAAAACTGGCATACTGCAGCGGATGTCCAGGCAGGTCTACAGGTACAGTAGGCGAGGAAGCAGGTCAGACCTCTGATAAGTAGGTGGACTGACAGGATGATCCCCCCCATAGAATCTGACTGGAGTGCCAATCCAGAATTGGAGTGTGCTGACACAGCCAGGGAAGACCAAGGATAACTGGATTCACGGACGCTGGCAGCACATAGAAGGAGATCATCTCTGAATGCAGAACCCCTATTTGCAACTTAAGGGGCATAGTAACAGAATGCACAGCTTCAGTAAGTGGCAGTCCATTTACGGAAGCCACTGAAAAAGGCCTTTCTAGACCTCGATAGTAGATACAGGGCAGTAAGGAGCCTGTACTGAAGTTACCGGCTGACCCAGAGTCCAAGAATGCAGACACAGACAGCTTAACTCCCTTGTGAGAGAGAGTCACTGGAACAAAAAGTTTCAGAGAGGACTTCTCCTTGTCTAGGACCACCTCTCCAACTGATCCTAGACATTGGCGTTTCCCGGCTTCTGTGGACAATTACACACAAAGTGGGCCTTGCCTCCACAATACAGACACAGGTTCTCTGCTTTGCGGTGTAAATGTTCCTGGTCATACAATCGAAGGTGCTCTATTTGCATGGGCTCTTCAGGTGGGGTGGTCACTAGAGGAAGAACCGGCGTCTGGAAGGATGGAGCCAAGCGAGGTGGTCTTCTGGTGCATGCAACCTCTTTAGAACGTTCCCTGAAACGCATATCTATCCTTGTGGCCAAGGTGATCAGGTCATTCAGAGTAGATGGACGGTCACGACCAGCTAATTCATCCTTAATCCGGTCAGAAAGGCCCTCCCAGAACACCGCCAGTTGAGCCTCATTGTTCCATGCAAGTTCGGCAGCCAGGGTACGAAACTGGATGGCGTACTGACTCACAGACAAGGAACCCTGTCGTAGATGCAGCAGAGCTGATGCAGCAGAGGACGTGCAGCCGGGCTCTTCAAAGACCAGCCGGAAGGTAGCCAGGAAAGACTGCAGATTAGTGGTCTCTGGACCTCGATGTTCCCAAATAGAATTTGCCCAAGCAAGGGCCTCATCAGACAGCAGGGACACAATGAAGGCAACCTTGGATGGCTCCGTGGGAAACTTCTGCCCATGCAACTCAAAGTGGATCAGGCACTGGTTCAGGAAGCCACGACAGATTTTTGAAACTCCACCATAAAGTGATGGCAGAGGGAGTTGCACACCAGCGGCACACAAATCCGGATTCACCGGTATGGGTATTGCAGGGGTAGCAGCAACTGGCGACCCTGCAGTAGCTGGAGAAGAAATGGCATCCAATCGAGCACCAACATTTTGCATGAACTGCATCATGACATCATGATGTTTGCTCTGACGCCTCACTTCATGTAACAATTCCTGAAGGACAGGCTTAGTGTGACCAGCAGGGGCCATGGCCTCAGCATATTGTCACGACTGTGCCACATGTCCTACCTCCTCTAAGGGCGTTATCTAAGTGAACCCCTCGATTTTCACAGTACCCCTAATGGAGGGGATAGACTTTCTCGGGGGGAACATCAGGTTTCTACCTCTTGAGGAGGATTGGTACACAAGGCAGCTGGTCCAGGCGGACCACGAGGCACCTGAGCAAGGTACCAGAGGTACAGACGTAGTCAGCAGGACGTGTCGTAACCAGGAGCAACAGTGACCGAAGGATGAGGCAGAGGGGAAGTCAAACAAGCAATAGGTCAGGACAGGTACAGGTCAGGCAATTCAGACCGGCAACAGGAGAGTCAAGACAAGCAGGCAGGGATCAAACAGGTAGCGGAGTCCAGAAACACAAGCATGAGCCAGGTGCATAGTAACACAAGCAGCGATAACAGCAACCAGGACACAAGGACTCAAGGACCTTGACGCTGAGGCATCCGGGAAGGAGGCTGAGCCACTTATATATGTGCCGGAGGGCTAGGATTGGTCAGCGAGGTCACATGATCTAACCCAGCTGTTGTAAAACTACAAATCCCATCAAGCCCTGCTGTAGACTGATAGCTGTAGGCAGACTGGGCATACTGGGAGTTGTAGTTTTAGAACAGCTGGAGAGCCACAGTTTGCCCATCCCTGATCTAACCAATAAAGCACAAGAAGTGACGTGCGCCGGCCCTTAAGGAAATGCTGAAGGAAAAAGGAGCAAGCATACTGTGGCCAGGGCTGAAAGGAAACTGAAGCGGATCCCAGAACAACAGTACCTACATGGACAGAGCCCAAGACTGCAGCGGTCAATGGGAAAGCACTGGCAGCAGATGACCACTGAACACGGCGCCCGGGACCGCGGCGGTAAGCAAGGGAACAGCAGCCACTGTTACAATAGGTTAATCATGTCCCCCTTAGACGTCTCTTCTCAAGACTAAATAAATTAAATTTTTCTAATCTTTCCTCATAACTAAGACTATCTGCGCCCCTTATTAGTTTAGTCACTCTCTTTTGTACTTTTTTTTACCAGCTCCAGGTCATCTTTTCTATGGACTGGTGCCCAGAACTGAACTGCATATTCCAGATGAGGCAAAAATGCATTTTTGAATAAATCAGAGCTGATTTTTGGAGGCATATTTTAAAAATCCATCATGTGAATGTAGCCTAATATATTTTCCTCCTCTGTGTTGTTTACTTTGTAGAGCTCAGTATTTTTTGTAGATATTTAAATTTGACTGAAATACCTATACAGAGTTATGCCTGTCATTGGGAGCAAGTGTAAAATTAGTTAAGAGTTGAGAAACAGCTTGAAAAAGCTCTGCCAGTTTAAGCAGATTGATTTGTGTATGGCCCCAGTTCCGATGAACCTCCTGACTGGACGACCCAACCCTACTAGTACTTTCTACTGTAAATAGGGCACATGCTGAGGCTTCACAGTTGAGGGGATTCTAATGTCAGGATATGGCTGTTATGACATTCCTGACTGACAGGTCATTTGAACTGAATAGCTTGGAAAAAAAAACTCAACACAAAACAAATTAATATTAGAGGATAATATACAGTATATCACAGGTCAAGATATGTGCATCTGAAAATTATTGCTCACTCACATAATGGATCATGTTTCCAAAACAGGCGCACAGATGTCAATGCAGTGAGATAAACTTCCTTCATGCTATTTAAAGTACATTCAATGTGCTAATTGTTTGCTCCTGCAACTGTTCAGTGTGACATTACATGGTTTGAAATTGATTCATTTGCGGGTCTGCATTTTGTCATAGTGGGATCTGGCTGCAGTAATTCTTTCCACACCAGAGAGAAGCCATTTCTCAATACCCAGCATTACACATTTGGCTTTCATATTATCTGCACACTCATCTCCATTACTTTCATCACTGCTTCCAAATTTGAATCGTCATGTGTGTACCATGAAGGCTGTAGGCTCATATGAAAGAACTGCTGCAGGGTCCAAAGAAATGGGAGGGTACATGAGCCCTAAACATAATGATATGTCATAAAGTATATGAACAGGCCGTAGGATCATGTAATGGGATGATCCATAAATGGATAGAAAGAGGTGACAGGGAGGTCAGACCAGGCGTGCGGCAAAAACTACCGCAGACCTGCTCTAAGCACCAAGCCACATCACTGAAGGCAGGCTGAAAAAAAAAAAATATATATATATATACACTCACCTAAAGAATTATTAGGAACACCATACTAATACGGTGTTGGACCCCCTTTTGCCTTCAGAACTGCCTTAATTCTACGTGGCATTGATTCAACAAGGTGCTGATAGCATTCTTTAGAAATGTTGGCCCATATTGATAGGATAGCATCTTGCAGTTGATGGAGATTTGAGGGATGCACATCCAGGGCACGAAGCTCCCGTTCCACCACATCCCAAAGATGCTCTATTGGGTTGTGTTCTGGTGACTGTGGGGGCCATTTTAGTACAGTGAACTCATTGTCATGTTCAAGAAACCAATTAGAAATGATTCGAGCTTTGTGACATGGTGCATTATCCTGCTGGAAGTAGCCATCAGAGGATGGGTACATGGTGGTCATCAAGGGATGGACATGATCAGAAACAATGCTCAGGTAGCCCGTGGCATTTAAACGATGGCCAATTGGCACTAAGGGGCCTAAAGTGTGCCCAGAAAACATCTGCCACACCATTACACCCCCACCACCAGCCTGCACATTCTGTTTACGACAAATTCGGACTCTACCATTTGAATGTCTCAACAGAAATCGAGACTCATCAGACCAGGCAACATTTTTCCAGTCTTCAACAGTCCAATTTTGGTGAGCTCGTGCAAATTGTAGCCTCTTTTTCCTATTTGTAGTGGAGATGAGTGGTACCCGGTGGGGTCTTCTGCTGTTGTAGCGCACCTTTCTTTCCCATTCTGACATTCAGTTTGGAGTTCAGAAGATTGTCTTGACCAGGACCACAACCCTACATGCATTGAAGCAACTGCCATGTGATTGGTTGACTAGATAATCGCATTAATGAGAAATAGAACAGGTATTCCTAATAATTCTTTAGGTGAGTGTATATGGCCGGCGCTACCGTAGAATGCGGAGCGCCATGTTAAATAGCAACTAGGGGATGTACATTGGTGGTTCAGCGGTATGTGACAACCTCGGTGGGCGGTACTATACCCAAACGAGGCTTGGGATGCAAAGTGGCTGGCGCAGAGGGGATATGATGTGCACGTCATGTGACCCGTACGTCACGGGATCAGAGCCGAAAGGAAACGGCGTGCGCGTCACGTGACTAACACGTCACGTGAACGCGCCATCCGGCCTATTCAAATCAGATGAGCGGAACCACTGCTGAGTGGGGATGAGGATACGAATAGAGTAAGTGACGTGTCTGTCACGGAGTCGTACTATCCCACCAAATAAAACAATATAATGTGTATCAGTGGACATGTCACTCGACATAAGTCTTCTAACGCCATCAATTCAAATTGAAAAAACGGGGTAAAAAGGAAGAGGCGCATCTTCATGGCGCATACGCTAAACCCTAAGCATTCATTGGCAGTCATCTTAAAAGATGGCAAGATACAGGCATCAGGGGAGACTCATCATATTGCTAGATATAGCACAATAAATAGGTACAAAAACATGTGATTAGAGTATATACAAGGAAATGTGACCGTGAAACTATATACTTATAAAACCATATATAGCAATATATAACTCCAGAAGGTTGTAAGGTACACAGCCGGCGAATCTATGACATCTCTCTCTCTCGTAACACCGCCTGGCGATCACCTCCTCTTCACAGAGGAGGAATCCAGTCAATTACCTGAAATCATAATTGGCTGATGGCATGTTTGTGCCCAATTAAATGTTCGACTAGTGGAGTGTCAGTGTTTTTGGTACGAATATTGGACTTGTGCTGGCAAATACGTTCCTTAACTTTTTGGATAGTCTGACCTACATAGCCAAGCCCACAGGGGCATTTAATTAGGTAGATAACAAAGTTAGTTTGACATGAGAAGTGGCCCTGACATGAGAAGTGGCCCATGTTATACGTTTTCCCTGATGTAGGGTGGGTAAAAGTCGGGCCCTTGGTAACATTGCTGCATTGGGCGCATGAGAGACAAGGATACGTGCCATTAATAGGGGAGCCTGTGATGGTGGTCTGAAAAGGGCTGCAGTAAACAAATATTTTTGTAATCGAGTATTCTATCGATTATATTTCTCGATTCATCGAGTAATCTAATAAGAAAAAGCTACTTAAAATAACGTACGCAATTAGGTATGTATAAAGTTATTGGTTTGAAGGGGTTAATAACTTTATACATGCCTAATGCCAAGGTGCTTCCATTAACCCCTCCAAACCAATAACTTTATACATGCCCATTGGGTTTGGAGGGGTTAATGGAAGCACCTTGGCATTAGGCATGTATAAAGTTATTGGTTTGAAGAGGTTAATGAAAGCACCTTGGAGGTGCCTTCATTAACCCCTCTCTAAACCAATAACTTTATACATGCCAAGGTGGTGCTTGCAGCCTCCATTAACCACTCTCTCCATCTGCCTCCCCCCAGCCTCTGATCTGCTTGCCCCCAGCATCTGATCTGCCTCCCCCCCAGCCTCTGATCTGCCTCCCCCCAGCCTCTGATCTGCCTCCCCCCCAGCCTCTGATCTGCCTCCCCCCAGCCTCTGATCTGCCTCCCCCCCAGCCTCTGATCTGCCTCCCCCCAGCCTCTGATCTGCCTCTCCCCAGCCTCTGATCTGCCTCCCCCCCTCCCCCCAGCAGCCTCTGATATGCCTCCCCCCCTCCCCCCAGCAGCTTCTGATCTGCCTCCCCCCCTCCCCCCAGCAGCCTCTGATCTGCCTGCCCCCTCCCCCCAGCCTCTGATCTGCCTGCCCCCTCTGGTAACGCAACCCTCCCCCCCCCAGTATTAATCATTGGTGGCAGTGGCCACAGGGTCCCCCTACTCCCCCCCATCATTGGTGGCAGTGTCAGTTCCGATCGGAGCCCCAGCAGTGTAATGCTGGGGCTCCGATCGGTTACCATGGCAGCCAGGAGTCACGCTACTTTAGTCCTGGCTGCCATGGTATGTTAGTGAGCAGAGAGCAGCGCATTATACTCACGTGCGCTGTGGCCGGCGGTCGCTCCGTCTCATAGGTCTGTGCGGCGCATTGCTAATGCTGTAAGCATTAGCAATCCGCCGCACAGACAGAAGAAGGAGCGACCGGTGGCCACAGCGCACGTGAGTATAATGCGCTGCTCTCTGCTCACTAACATACCATGGCAGCCAGGACTTCAGTAGCGTGACTCCTGGCTGCCATGGTAACCGATCGGAGCCCCAGCATTACACTGCTGGGGCTCCGATCGGAACTGACACTGCCACCAATGATGGGGGGGGGAGGAGGGGGACCCTGTGGGATATGGCCGGCATATTCATTGGTGGCGCAGTGGCCACAATCCCTCCCCTCCTCCTCCTACTCTGTCCTCATTGGTCTTCAGCGGCAGCCGCGCACAGTGGGGAGGGAAAGACTCCCTCCTCCTCCCTCAGCTGTGCCGGCCGCTCAGTCCTGCCTCTCTGGCCTCCGGAGGACACGGAAGCGGTGAGTGAGACACTTAATTTCACTCCCGCTCCGTGATCACGTGATGTAAACGATTCCTCGATGCAGGGAAACTGCATCGATGAATTTTTTGACTCGATTTAATCGAGTTATTCGAATAATCGTTTCAGCCCTAGTCTGAATAGAGGTGCCCTTACTGCTCCCAAGATCGGATTTCACCAGTAAGTCTCTGATGTTTTTTGCCCTTTTGTAAGACATTAGGGGCATCTCCTTGAAGACATTGGGAAAATTATTAGTAAGAATATGCCAATGTTTGTTTACAATTCTTTTAATATCCATACTCTGGTGCAAGAATGTAGTCACACATGGGATACGTTTCTAAGTGGATGTTTGGTTACGCAGTTTAGGTGTCAGTAAATTACCTCTTGGGATATCTGTTACTTTGTAAGTATGTGTATGTAGGATATGGGCCAGAAAACCCCTCGCAATAAATTTTGTTGACATTTATTTTAGTCTTATATCTGCAATGGATGGATCCGACACAATATGTTTCACCCTCATCAACTGTGATCGAGGTAACGACCGGATCAGGCCTGGGGGGTGAAAGCTATTAAACCTAAGTAGACTATTTCTGTCCGTCGGTTTAGTATATAAGTCAGTGATGATAGTGTTATCTCTTACCTTGAGACAGACATCTAAGGAGATTTCCGCCCAGCTGAAGCTGAGAGAGAGAGAGATGGAGGAGACACTTGAATTGATGTCCTGGTGAAAAACAAGGAGATCTTCCTGTGTACCCTGCCAAATACAGAAAATGTCATTGATATATCGAACCCAACAATAGGCAAAATCATTGAACATAGCATGGGGGTAGACCACTTTTTCTTCGAATGAGTTCATATAGATAACGGCAATTGTAGGCGCTACGTTACAACCCATCGCTGTCCCGGATGTTTGTAAATAAAATTGGTCCTCGAATAGAAAGTAATTGAGTTTAAGGGACAAATGACAGCAGGGACAATATGAATTCCTGTTCACCCAGGGAGAATTCCACCTGTTTCAGCAAAGAGGTCCTGATGCACTCAATGCCTGCATCTGTGGGGATATTGGTATACAGGCTCGTGACATCCATGGTTACTAGGAATCAGGCATTATCATCTAGTTGTACCTTTTGGATTTTATTAAAAAACATGTGGTATCCTGGATATATGATCTACCACTAAGGGCATAGGGTCTAAGCATTTTTGCTGCTGCCTGGAACACAGAGTCGCACCTGGACACGATGGGTCTCCCAGGGGGGTTTTCACTATTTTTGTGGACCTTTGGTAGGGTATAAATTATGGGTATGCGAGGATGTTGAGGAATCTGGTATTCTACCATCTTACTGGTAAGGATACCATTTTTTAGGCATTTCCCACAATCACAGATACCTCTGTCAGGAACTCTTTAGTTGGGTCATGATCTAGTGGTAGATAAGTCCCATGGTCCCTCCGTGGTCCTAGAATTTCGTTTTTATACTTAGAGCGATCCATTATTACTACCCCCGAGCCTTTGTCGGCCGGCTTAATTACTATGTTCCTGTCACTAGAAAGATTCTTTAAAGCCCATTGCTGTCCCTTAGACAGGTTAAATCTCACCTTTCTTGAAGATGGTCTTTTTTCAAGGCTATTCACCACATCTTGAACCTTCAACATATATTTCTCAATCGTGTCATATCTTTTCGGTGGCATGTACTTGCTTGGTGTTTTGCATCCCTTGGTCCGTTCTTGGAATGGTGAAGATAGTGGTAGTTGGTCATTCATCCAAGATGGTTTCTCAATGTCTAAGTAAGCCCTTAATCTGATAGAACGGAAGAAGTAAGACATTTCTTTGTCCAGTAAGTATGGGTTAGTGAAATTAGTCGGGACGAAGCCTAGACCCAGATTCAGTGCAGACACTTCATCCGTCGAGAGGACTTTTTTCGATAGGTTCATGGTTAAGTCCTCAGAATATGAAGGGTATCTGTCTAATTCCTGTATGTTGATCTGGTCTGGATTGGTTCCCGTCATTGTGAGCGGAAATTCTGTCCGCCTCTTCCTATGTTTCTTCCCCGCCCTCCTTGGCGGCCTCTGCCTCTGTTCCTGGCGACGCCTCTGTCTAAAAAATCAGCAGCGTCACTGGCACTAAAAGAGCCTGAGGTAAGTGCAGTGGAAGTGCCTGAAGTGGGAAAATTCCGGGGAATCGTACGATAAACCTGGTTCGTGGTATAATCCTGGATATCTCTCTGGAACTTAGATTTCTTACGTTCTTCTAAATTATGTCTAAAGTGATTATTCTTTTGGGTGAGGTTGGTTCGAATTGTTGTTGCTTCTTCCGTAGGTGCCTCCTAGAATAGGTTATGTTCCAAAGTGGTGATTTCCTCCTTCGGCTTCTTAATCTCTTTGGTAGCACTCTCAAGAGTTAGAAGGATAATGTTGAACGATGCTTTGTTGAGTATTCTCTCAAATTGAAGACAAATTAATTAAGGTATCTTCAATTCACCATTGTTGCTATCACCAGTAGTGACATATATCATTTTTACATGGGTACATTATGCATCTACTTACTGTACATCATGACCACTTTTATATGTAGGAATAAATATTATTGTGGTAGTACTGACTACCTGAATACTATATTACAATGTGTAGGAGTGTTATATTATTTTGAAATATATGGTCCCTAAGACTGTTACATATGGCGGTATATTTTGAATTGGTATTTATCGGCATACCGATGTGTCCAATTTTACCTTTTCTCTTGGCCCTACATATTCTGAGATGTATGGCTTAAAAAACATGATTTTATGATACTGTGTCACAAGATGTCTATTCTACTGTGGGTCTGTGTGGCCACCCTGTGGTTGTGTTGTGAGCTACAGTCTGTCAGTGGCATTGCTAGCATGGTGTGGTATTATATTGTTTCATGAGAAACTGTAGTCTTTTTATTTTTATTTTTTTAATCTGAGCAAGAATGGAAACATCTGTAGTATGCTTTGTAATGGTGAGATCACAGACATCTATGTAAGCAACGTGCATTACACAAGTCTGGAATGGTGGCCCAAAAAAGGTGACGAAGCCTTGACGTAAATATCTTCATAAGAAGTGTAGGTTCGAGTTTGCAAAAAAATATGAACAGTGGACAGTAGAAGATTGGAAACACGTGATTTGGAGCGATAAACTGGGCTCTGATGGGTGCTAATGGGTCTGTAAGAAACCAGGGAAAAGGGGGCTAACTGTCACGGTGGGGAGTGGGGAAAACCCCCCACCGTACGATGACTGGGGGATAAGGAAAGCAACTAGGCCTGAACACCAGGATAAGGGAGCAGGTCACCTCCTAATGCATCCCTATACTTAGCCCTAACTCCTCACCATATGAGCGGACCTGGATACCTGAGTCGCCCTGAGAATCCTTCACAAAGGAGCTGAGGAGAGACGCCCGGTTCTTTCAGGACATGGAAGAACAGGAGTCTCAAAAGGCCTAGAAGCAGGGAAAGGGAAAGACCATATGCAGCAAGAGAATCGGAAGGTAAGAAAACAAGCACACTTTCCTGCCACTGCCACCACGACTGCAACCCGTGAATACATACCAGAGCCCTAACACCAAACAGGACACCATACCACCAACTCACACAGGTATCCAGCACCCCAGACTCCGTTAGGACCCCCATGCCGCAAGGTACATGGCGGCCCCAGGCGGCACTGCGTACAGGCTTGTGGTTCAATTACAACACACCAAATCATAACCACACACCAAACATACAACACATGTAAGGGAGGGAAGACATCGCTGGAGAACTCGATGTCCCACTAGGAGGCCCTCACTCTGGGAAATGGAAACATAAAGACCAGTAACATAACTCCAACACACACCATGGCTGGAGTACCACTGATTCCTGACCTCTAGCCACAGGTAAGATGAAGCACCTAATGACCACGCCCAACAAGGTGGTTAACCCCTCCAGCACCGGACAGAGGATGAAACAACTGACAGGGGAAGTGCACACACCAGCATAAAAAGCTACACGTTGCCGCAGGCAACAACATGCAAGGCAACCATGTCACGGCACACACCACAAAGGCCGTGACACTGCCCCCGCATGCTGAAACAGCAACACGTTGCCACAGGCAACAGCAAGCGTGGCATAAATGTCACAGCGCACACCAAAGGCCGTGACACTAACAGATCGAGAAATTGAAGGAACTGTCAAGTTTGGTGGAGGAAGCCTGATGATATGGGGTTGTTTCACAGCCAAAGGCATTGGATACTTGACCAGGATCGATGGTGGTCTTAATTTTGGGTTATATGTGAGTATCCTACAAGACCAGTTACTTTGTACACTTAAGTACTATGGGTATAAAAATAACGACGGAGTGTTCCGTCAGGACAACAACCAGATGCATACGTCGAGTTTGGTGAAGAAATGGTTCAATGACAATGAACTAGAGGTGCTGGACTGGCCCCCACAGTCCCCAGACCTCAACCCAATCCAACACTTGTGGAGTAGAGTAGAGTTGAAGAAAAAGCTGTATTCGTACCCAAGTGAGTCGACCAGTATGCACCAACATTGGGAACGTGTAGAAGAGATCTGGGAATAGATTTCAGTCGAGACATGCTTGAATCTGATCGAGATCATGCCCAGAAGGATTCAGGCAGTGTTGAAAGCCAAAGGTGGATTTACAAAATACTAACAAAATAATAAAAATTAAAATGTAGAATTTTAGGAGCAAAACAGCAACAATGCAGTTACATAACAAGAATCTGCATAACTAATCATATGCCAAATAGTTGCAAGTTCAATTTCTGTATGAGATAGCCAAGATGATTGTCTATAAAATGATGGTAGTCTCAGGTTCGAAGCTGTAGTGTACAGTAAGGAACAGAAGTATTTGAACACCCTGCGAATATGCAAGTTCTCCCACTTAGAAGGTGCATTCCCACTCTGAGAGACAGAATTAAAAATATGTATGATTTTTAAAATTGTATGATTTTTAAAATTGTATGATTTTTAAAGAATTTATTTGTCTGAACACCTGAGAGACAGCAAAAATTCTGGCTCTCAAATACCTGTTACTGTGCCTTTAAAAAGTCCACCACTACTCTACTTATTAATCTAACTTAGTAGCACCTGTCTGGGCTCTTTAAAGACACCTGTCCACCCCACAGTCAGACGCCAACTACTACCACGGGCAAGACCAAAGAGCTGTCAAAAGACATCAGAGACAAAATTGTGGACCTCTACAGGTCTGGAAAGGTCTATGGGGCAATTGCCAAGCAGCTTGGTGAAAATAGATCAACTGTTGGAGCAATTGTTAGAAAATGGAAGAGGCTAAAGACAACTGTCAGTCTCCCTTGGACTGAGGCTCCATGCAAGATCTCACCCCGTGGAGGCTAAAAATCAAAAGTTCAAAATATTGTTACCCTTTTGCTCATCAGTGTACATATTTTTTCTTCTGAATTTCTTGGTGCTCTCAGGTTGCAGTAACTTGATCCCATTTGACTAGTTGCAACACAGGCAGTGCTACACTCCCATTTTTGCTGATTCGTCATGTGTCACAGCCAAAGTCCCTGTGTAGACTTAATCTGAAATCAATCCATTCTCCCTTCATTTATTTTTCTCTACCTCTATTTTCTATTATTCTCCAAATTTCTTTCCTTACTCTAAGTGTCTCCTTCATACATTTATATTTAATTTTCGATTGTTTATCCCACAGCACAGTTCAGGAGGAACGCTGCACCTGCATCACATATTTATATGCATCATCACACTCCAACGTGTTTCACATACTTGATATCGTGCTCCTTCAATTTCTCCTGTCAATTGATATAATGCAGGAATGAAATCAGCATAATTCTACCTTAATCGTTGCCAGTCCCACGCACACCTTAACTATAGAAGCAGAGAGCAGAATTGTAGAAGATAATAGAGAAGCTGCTATTTGTCACCGCTTTTATTATTGTATCAAAGATTAATCCACTAGAAATGACCCTTTCTATTGTACCTCGGCTTTCTTGGCCCCTTCTTCCCCTCTTTTAGAAAGGGGGAGCCTGGTACAAGAAAGGAACATGAAAGACCTTCTTATCAATGTATGAATGAGCATCTTAAAAGCGGAGATCTTAGCATTAAGAAGAAACAAGAAGCCCTTTTCCCATATTAAATGAATACATTTTTATAGATTCTTTTCCACAGAGAGGAGTCAAGTTAGCAAAAGGTGAATCTGGAAAGATATTTTCTTCTGGTTGACTTTCATGTTCGTCTTACCTTCGTAGGGAACATGACACTTCTACCTGTGCCCTTTTTACCTCAGCAAACCGAAGAGAAAAACAAACTTTAGACTACCAATTAGGCTGCCTTTATGCAGTTTCAATTATTAGACTGTATATAAAATAGCATATTTTTGACATAAATCCCTGTTAGTTTCTGATACAGAGTACAGGGTTTTGGAACAGAATAGAAATGTGTGCAATTGCTTCATTCATTTTTGTGGGAGTTGCGGAAAATAGCCAAGAACTGCACTTGGCTGTTTCCAAAACTCACATAGTAATGAAAGTAAAGGAATGGTCACGCATATTTTAAAGGGAACCTGTCACCAGCTTTATGGTGTCCTAACTGAGGGCAACATAAATAAGTGACTGATTCTCTTAGCAAAATGCTGGGTCACTTTCTTTAATTGACCCAGTCAATCTGCCAACATCTTGTATTGAAAAGCTCCAGCTCATAATGATGAGTCCTGAATATTCATGAGCTCCTGTCTCTCCCCACCCACCTGCTGCTGATTGACAATTATTTTCCATATGAATCAGCAGCAGGTGGGCAGGGGAGTGGCTATATCTCTGAATTAAAAAAACGCTGGACTCACTGACATCACGCTGGACTCAATTCAGCTCATTAGCATGCGGCATCTTTGTGTGTATATTATGAGGTAACCATCTGTCACACCAGTAAGTGAATACATCTAAGGCACTTTTTAGTAGTTAATAATTGTATATAATTAGTTAGATTATAATCAAATGTCCACATGACAGGTTCCCTTTAAAAACAAATACTTTGTTTGCTTCAGGTCAGCTCCATGGGGTTTGAGATCCTCGTTCCAGCATAGAACCCCCACTGATCTAATAGTTTTCCCCTATCCTGTGGATCAAGGATAACTTGATGTAACTGGAAAACCCCTTTAAAGGGGTTCTGTCATCAGATATGTCACAAATTTGCAATAAAACCATCTCACCTGAGACATGTGCACTTGACAGTTGAACATCGTGGTGTTGGTCGCATCTTCCTAGGTGACTGTACTCAGCGCACAGGCTGTACAGGGATAGAGAGCAACATTGTTGTACAGCGCGTGCCAAATGAGTTCCAGCAAACCTTTAGAGCCATGAGTACATCTTCACTGCCTGTCCCTGTCAGTCGGTCATGGGGGCACGGCATAAAGGGCAGTGAACGGAGCCTATGGGTCCCACAAAGTGCAAATGCTCCACCCTCATGGGCTCATTTGCATATTATAAAACATAAATTTTCTCAAAAATGTTGGCACCTAGGAAGATGGGACCAAGACCATGATGTTCAACTGTCACGTGCAAATTTTCCAGGTGAGATGGTTTTATTGCAATGTATCTATTACATAAATGGGGCACTAATAACAATACTGGGCGCTGTAATCTATCAGAGGGGCACTATTACCTATTGAGGGCACTAATATCAATTGAGGGCACTGTAACTTAATGGAGGTACTATTACCTATCAGGGGCCGCTATACTTATTGGAGGCACTCTATATATCCTTGGCACTATTTCCTATTGAGATGCTGTATCTATCCGGGGCACTATCACCTATCAGAGGGCACTATTGCTTATCAGAGTACACTATTACTTATCAAAGAACAATATTAAGTACCAGAGGACACTAGAACCCATCGAGGACACTATACCTATTGGGGAAATATTACCTATCAAGGGGCACTTTTTTTTTAATATATGAAATTGAGTCTTTAGGAACAACACGGGCTCTGCTCCCACTGCAACTGCCGTGCCCTCTGCACTTTAATTGACAAGGCCAGGCAGTGAAAACATCATAACGCCTGCCTGGCCCTGTCAATCAGAGTGCATAGGGCACAAGAGTTTCAGAGAGAGCTGAGCCTCTAGGAGTAATGTCCATGCCCCTGTTGCTCCTAGGGGCTCATTTGCATATACTAAATCATTTGAACATGGGACCATGGCTGCTGCAGGTATAACTGATTTGCCACCCTCAGAATGTACAGTTGAAGGCAGGGCTGTTCACTCACGGAGGCCAGAGGCAGCTAATCCTAAAGTCTATGAGGCAGAGCAGACATTGTGGTGCAATGTCTTCATGGCGACCAACTGTTCCAGGATTAGGCCTATGATAACTACCGGGGATACTATAGAGGCACCTATCATAACTACTAGGGGCACTATAGAGGGTCTATGTTAAGTACTTGGGGCACTATAGAGAAGCCTATTATAACTGCTGAGGGCACTATAGAGAAGCCTATTATAACTACTATAGGCACTATAGAGGGGCATATGAGAACTACTGGGTTCACTATTACTTCTGGGAGCACTTTAGGAGGCATTATTATTATTGTGCACAATATGGAGGCCACTACTAACAGGGGCACTCTTAGAGCATTATCACTGTAGAGGGTACTATAAGCAATGAGGGAACTCTGAGAGCAGATTATAATTAGTGACACTTTTAGGGATCACTATTAGGCTTCATGCACGCGACCGTAGTTCTGGTCCACATCCGAGCTGCATTTTTTGCTGCTCCGGTGCGGACCCATTCACTTCAATGGGCCCGAAAAAGATGCGGACAGCACTCCGTGTGCTGTCCGCATCTGTTGCTCCGTTCCGTGGCCCCGTAAAAAAAAAAATAGCATGTCCTATTCTTGTCCGTTTTGTGCACAAGAATAGGTATTTCTACAATGGGTCGCCCATTCCGTTCCACAAATTGTGGAAGGCACATGGGTGGCTTCCGTTTTTTGCGGATCCGAGGTTTGCGGGCCGCAAAAAAAACCGGAACGGTCGTGTGCATGAGGCCTAAGTATGGGGGGAATATCTGTATGGTACTGTTATTTCTTCTGTATAGTATTTGGGGAGCAGAACAGATACAGTATTAGGTGTAGGAGCAGGATAACACTGTTGGGGCATAAGATGGAGGAGGAGGATGGAAAAGTGAACGTTTGTGTGGCAAACTATACAGGGAGGAGACGTGGCTGAAAGAAGTTATTATGGCAGTCTGGTCAGAATGGAGAAGATGAGGAAAGAGAGCATCTGCATTAGAGGAGATGTCACTGGATGTAACAGATGAGGTGCTGTCTTCTCCTGTGTGTTTGGTATTGGTGATGGAATGTAGCACTGGGGGTGGAGAAGGGGGAAATATGCAAAAAGATTTCACATTCATCACAGTGGGACTGTCTGTTAAAATGCCAGAGCTAAATTTCAGTCCCAGTCCGGGCCTACTAGTGAGAATAAAGTACCATTCTGACGTTTAGGCCTTGTAACCTGTGTACATACACTACACTTCCTGACTCCAAACTTGACAAATAGAAGAACTCCCTGTATCTCCATAAATCTAGTAACTATAACTAAATGGCCTTAAGTGGTTCCTCTCTCCTTGGCACTTCTCCTTTAAAACTGTAGTACAAGAAGTTGGTTGGCAGTGAGCGTGCAGGTCACAGGATCGGTGAAGTGAAGAAAAAAATATATTGTTCGCTGCGTTTTTTTTTAACCTTCTGATACTGGTACATCCCTGTGGAGGAGAAATTAATAGTATCATAATGTAACATGTAATGCACATGAAACAAATCTAATCAGATCTAGCTATTACAAAAACACATCGCTGCTTTACCCAGCACAGCATGTAAAGGAATTTAAAAAATTTAATTATAAGTTATTTAAACTGAAATAACACTTTACAGTTAATGATTCACAACGATAAAATCACAGTCATTCCATTGAGAACATCATACAATTTGAAAGAGCAGTTAATATTTTATTTGGGAATGTGTGATTAGTGGCAAAGTTTTACTCCCAAAAGAAGAAAAGTATAGTCAGGGGCGGATTAAGTGCACGATAGGCCCGGGGCTGTCTACCCAACTCGGGCCCCTCCCTCCATTTTAAGTTTAAGTTATTTTTCTGTATGAAGAGGCTGCGGTGCTTCGTGAGTGCCACAGTCTCTTCCTAGGCCATATGACATCACATTCATCGGTCACGTGCCGCAGGTGCAGCTCTGTCCAATCTGAGTGATTGGGTCTGAGCTGCAACACCAGCGCTGTGCTTGGTAAGGAGAAAAGAGGCTGTGGCTCTCACTGGGACATCGCAGTCTCCTCAAACAGCTGATTGGTGGGGGTGCCAGGAGTCTGACCCCCACCATCTCATAACTCTCTGAGTACAGATGTCATAGATGTTACCTGAAGTCCTATGTAACACCCCACATAACACAGTGAACTTTTGTGTTATGTGGGGTGCTACATAGGACTGCATGGAACATCTACTACATTATCTGCACATAGAAAGTTATTACTGTTATCTGGGCTGTTATGTACATAGGACTGCAGGTTACAAATTAAAATTTTAGTTGCCAAATTTAAAATAGACGTAGGTCATAGTAGTGAGCCAGCTCTACATATAGGGGAATACAGCACCACATACCTCTTACATCCAGTGACTTCTCCTGTCATGTAGATCTTCTCTTTCCTCTTCTCCTCCATTTGATCCAGACCGCTATGACAAATTATTTCAGCTGCATCTCGTCTCTATAGAGTTTGTTACACAGACACATTAGATTTTTCATAATTGGGGTCAAGTACAACTGGCTTAGTTGCCCACAGCAGCCAATCAGATTCCACCTTTCATTTTCCAGAGGAACTGTCAAAAATGAAAGGTGGAATCTGGTTGCTATGGGCTACTAAGCCAGTTCTACTTTACACCAGTTTGATATATTGTTCCAAAGGTCCCTATAGTGTCTACAACAGTTATAATGTCCCCTAGAGTGCCCCCAGTAATAATAACACCCTATATTTTGCTCCAGGTAATGCCTGTATAGTGTCCCCAAAAATAATGTCCCCTAATAGCAAGGTCCCTACACTGCCCCATATAGTAGATTCCCCCAAACTGCCCAATATAATAATTTCCCTTGCACTGCCCCATATAGTAATTTCCCCCACTCTGCCCCCATATAGTAATTTCCCCCACACTGCCCCATATAGTAATTTCCCCCACACTGCCCCATATAGTAATTTCCCCCACACTGCCCCATATAGTAATTTCCCCCACACTGCCCCATATAGTAATTTCCCACACACTGCCCCATATAGTAATTTCCCACACACTGCCCCATATAGTAATTTCCCTCGCACTGCCCCATATAGTAATTTCCCACACACTGCCCCATATAGTAATTCCCCCACACACTGCCCCATATAGTAATTTCCCTCGCACTGCCCCATATAGTAATTTCCCCCACACTGCCCCATATAGTAATTTCCCCCACACTGCCCCATATAGTAATTTCCCCCACACTGTCCCCATATAGTAATTTCCCCCACACTGTCCCCATATAGTAATTTTCCCCACACTGTCCCCATATAGTAATTTCCCCCACACTGTCCCCATATAGTAATTTCCCCCACACTGTCCCCATATAGTAATTTCCCCCACACTGTCCCCATATAGTAATTTCCCCCACACTGTCCCCATATAGTAATTTCCCCCACACTGTCCCCATATAGTAATTTCCCCCACACTGTCCCCATATAGTAATTTCCCCCACACTGTCCCCATATAGTAATTTCCCCCACACTGTCCCATATAGTAATTTCCCCCAAACTGCCCCATATAGTAATTTCCCTCGCACTGCCCCATATAGTAATTCCCCCCGCACTGCCCCCATATAGTAATTTCCCTCGCACTGCCCCCATATAGTAATTTCCCCCACACTACCCCATATAGTAATCTCCCCCATGCTGTCCCCATGTAGTAGTTTGCCCCCACAAAGTAATTTTCCCCCTACACTGCCCCATTAAGTAATAACCCCCAAACTGCCCCATTAAGTAATGTGCCCACCACACTGCCCCATCAAGTAATGTGCCCCCCACATGGCACCCATCAAGTAATTTGCCCCCACAATGCCATCCATTAAGTAATTTGCCCCCACACTGCCCTTCATTAACCACTTCAGCCCCCCTAGCTTAAACCCCCTTAATGATCAGACCACTTTTTACAATTCTGCACTACACTACTTTCGCGGTTTATTGTTCGGTCATACAACTTACCACCTAAATGAATTTTACCTCCTTTTCTTCTCACTAATAGAGCTTTCATTTGGTGGTATTTCATTGCTGCTGACATTTTCTACTTTTTTTGATATTAATCGAAATTTACCAAAATTTTTGCAAAAAAAATGACATTTTTCACTTTCAGTTGAATTTTTTTTCAAATAAAACTACATTTCTATATAAATTTTTCTCTAAATTTATTGTTCTACATGTCTTAGATTAAAAAAAAATGCAGTAAGTGTATATTTATTGGTTTGGGTAAAAGTTATAGCGTTTACAAACTATGGTACAAAAATGTGAATTTCCGCAATTTGAAGCAGCTCTGACTTTCTGAGCACCTGTCATGTTTCCTGAGGTTCTACAATGCCCAGACAGTAGAAACACCCCACAAATGACCCCATTTCGGAAAGAAGACACCCTAAGGTATTCGCTGATGGGCATACTGAGTTCATGGAAGTTTTTATTTTTTGTCACAAGTTAGCGGAAAATGATTTTTTTTTTTTCTTACAAAGTCTCATATTCCACTAACTTGTGACAAAAAATAAAATTTTACGTGAGAAGTAGTTTGGAATCCAAATGCGTAAAAAATGACCTGTGAAATCGTAAAGATACTCTTTAGAGTTTGGGCCCCTTTGTGCACATAGGCTGCAAAAAAGTGTCACACATGTGGTATCGCCATACTCAGAAGAAGTAGGGCAATGTGTTTTGGGGTGTATTTTTACATATACCCATCCTGTGTGAGAGAAATATCTCTCTAAAAGACAACTTTTCCCATTTTTTATAAAAAGTTGTCATTTGACAGAGATATTTCTCTCACCCAGCATGGGTATATGTAAAAATACACTGCAAAACACATTGCCCTACTTCTCCCGAGTACGGCGATACCACATGTGTGACACTTTTTTGCAGCCAAGATGCGCCAAGGGGCCCAAATTCCAATGAGTACGGTACCTTTTAGGAGGGCATTTTTAGGCATTTGGATTCCAGACTTCTTCTCACGCTTTAGGGCCCCTAAAATGGCAGGGCAGCATAAATACCCCACAAGTGACCCCATTTTGGAAAGAAGACACCCCAACGTATTCCGTGAGGGGCATGGCGAGTTCCTAGAATATTTTTTGGGCACAAGTTAGCGGAAAATGATTTTGTAAGAGAAAAAATAATAATAATAATCATATTCCCCTAACTTGTGCCAAAAAAAAAAAAATATTCTAGGAACTCGCCATGCCCCTCACAGAATACCTTGGGGTGTCTTCTTTCCAAATGGGGTCACTTGTGGGGTATTTATACTGCCCTGGCATTTTAGAGGCCATAAAGCGTGAGAAGAAGTCTGGAATATAAATGTCTAAACATTTTTACGCATTTGGATTCCGTGAGGGGTATGGTGAGTTCATGTGAGATTTTATTTTCTGTCACAAGTTAGTGAAATATGAGACTTTGTAAGGAAAAAAAAAAAAAAACAATTTCTGCTAACTTGTGGCAAAAAAAAATAATTATTCTATGAACTCGCCATGCCCCTCAAAAGTGATCTTTTCATAGCGCCGCAGCGATTTTACGGTGTTTTTGCAGTGATCAGAAAAAAAATATCTCTGTCACTGCGGTGGGGCGGACTGAACGCAAGTGTGTGCACAAGATCAGGCCTGATCGGGCGAACACTGCGTTTTTTGTAGAGCCTATAGAACATGTCCTATTCTTGTCCGCAATTGCGGACAAGAAAAGGCATTTTCTATATAGTTCTGGCAATGTGCGGATCCGCAAAATGCGGAAAGCACATTGACGGTGTCCGTGATTTGCAGATCCGCGGTGTCCGTGTTTTGCGGATCCGTGGATCAGCAAAACACATACGGACGTTTGAATGGAGCCTTACAGGGGGGTGATCAATGACAGGGAGGTGATCAGGGAGTCTATATGGGGTGATCACCCCCCTGTAAGGCTCCATTCAGACGTACGTATGTGTTTTGCAGATCCGTGGATCTGCAGATCTGCAAAACACATACGGATGTCTGAATGGCCCGGGGCGGCCGACCCAAATCCCCCAATTATAATCTGCCACTGAGTATAGTGAGAATGTACAGTGCATTAGGAAAGTCTTCAGACCCTTTCACTTTTTTCACATTTTATGTTGTGGTCTTGAACTAAAATTAAAAAAATCATTGCTTATTTAATGTAAAGAAAAAAAAATTAAATATTGCGTTGTAACTTTACTCAGGACATAGTTGAAGCACTTTAGGCAGTGGTTACAACCTCCAGTCTTCTTAGGTATGATGCCACAAGGTTTGCACACCTGGATTTGGGAATTATATGCCATTCTTCCCTGCAGGTCCTCTCATGCTCTGTCAGGCTAAATGGGATTGTCCATGGACAGCCATTTTCAGGTCACTCAAGAGATGTTCATTTGGGTTTAAGTCAGGGCTCTGGCTGGGCCACTCAATGACAGTCACAGAGTAGTCACTGTAACAGCGGCTGTTGTGCGCCGCTGTTCCCCTGCTTACCGCCGCGGTCCCGGGTGCCGTGTTCAGCAGTTTTCTGCGGCCAGTGCTTCCCAATTACCTGCAGTCCTGGGCTCTGTCTATGTAGGTACTGTTGTTCTGGGATCCACTCCACAGTTTCCTCTCAGCCCTGGCCACAGCATGCTTGCTGCTTGTTTCCTGCAGCACTTCCTTAAGGGCCAGCGTGCGTCACTTCCTGGGCTTTATGAGTAATGTGACCTCGCTGACCAATCCTAGCCCTCCTGCACATATATAAGTGGCTCAGCCCCTTCGTAGATGCCTCAGTATCAAGGTCCTTGTGTCCTGCTAAGGTTCCTGATATTCACTTGTGTGCCTGTGTTCTTGACTCGTACTTGTGTTCCTGGATTCTGCTACCCGTTTGATCCCTGCCTGCTTGCCTTGACTCTCTTGTCGCCGATCCAGATTTTCTGATCTGTACCTGTGCCGCCTGCCCTGACCTATTGCCTGTCTGACTTCACCTCTGCCTCAACCTTTGGTCCTGCACTGTTGCTCCTGGTAACGACTCAGCCTGCTAACAACGCCTCTACCTCTGAGACCTTTCTCAGATTCCTCCTGGTCTGCCTGGACCAGCTGTTTTGTGTGCATATTCTTCTCAAGAGGTAGCTACCTGGTGTTCCCGTCGAAAGTCTATCTCTACTATAAGGGTTACTGTGAAGATCAAGGGGTTCACTTAGACCATGCCCTTAGAGGAGGTAGGGCACGTGACAGTCACGTTCGGTTGTGGGAGGGAAACACCACACCGAACATAGGAGGGAATAAGGCCTGAAAACTAGGGAAAGGAGATGGACACCTCCTAGAAAAACCCTAATCAAAGTCCTGACTAACTACCAGTATGAACAGACCCCAGAGGTAGGTAAGTTCATACACAGGAATACCTAATGTCCTAACTCACCCTATAGGACCCTGGTACTAATGTCAGGACTGAGACAACCTGTTCCTTCAAAACAAAGGACGAACAGGAGTCTTCCTCAGGCCTTAATACAAATCACAGGGAAATGCCACACACAAAATAACCCAAACAAAATACAAAAAGGGAAAGAAAACAGCAGCACCAGGAACTCAGCCGAGATCCATACACAAGCTATCCACAACTTAAACTGAAGCTATAAACCGCATAGCATAGTGAGAGAAACAACAATAAATAGAGAAGGTTAAATGACCATAATAGCCACATCTGGCTAGCACCAGAAACAACACAGACGTCATTTGATCCAAACGGAAACCATGTTAGATCAAACCATGTGTTGCCAGTCTCACCGATCTCCTGCCACCTGTCGTGGGAATGTCCGTGACAAGAGTTGTCTCCAAGCCAGTTTTGTGTTTAGGGTCAATGTCTTGTTGGAGGGTAAACCTTCGGCCCAATCTGAGATCCAGAGAAGTCTGGATCAGGTTTTCATTAAGAACAACTCTGTATTTTGTTCCCTTTCAGCTTTTCCTCAATCCTGAGCAGTCTCGGTTTCCCAGCCATTGAAAAACACTCCAACAGCAGGATTCTGCCATCATGCTTTACTATAGCAATGGTATTGATATTGTTCCTCCAAACACGAGGCTTAGAATTAAGGCCAAAAAGTTCAATCTTCATTTTTTCAGTCTTATTTCTAGGCACTCGGCCATTAAAGGGGTTATCCAAAATCTCAAACATGCCCTCCAGTCCCCAGGCTCTTCAAATAGATTATACTTACCCTGCTCCCGGACACCTGCGTCACTCCTGATTCCCGCATGGCTGTTGTTGCATCTCCCCGTCGAGCAGATCAAAACATCCGGTGATGAGGGGAGCAGTCAATAGCAGGCTGCAACGGGGACAAGCATGGCAGGTGACACTAGAGAGGTTCAGCGGCGGCTGTCCAGGGATCAGGGATGACGAGGGTACCAGGGAGCATTATTTATGAGGGGTCTGGGCATTGGGATGGACATGTATTAGAGTTTGGATAACCCCTGTAAGTCCATATCGGTGGAGTGCTGCAGTGATGGTTGACCTTCTGAATGTTTCTCCCATTTGCACACAGGATCTTTGGAGCTCAGGCAGAGTGATCAAGTGGGTTCTTGGTCACCTCTCTTTCCAAGGACCTTCTCCTCTGATTGCTTAGTTTGGTGGGCAACCAAGCTCTAGGAAGAGTCCGTTCCAAACTTCTTCATTTCATACTTTCAGTGCATCAGAATTTTTTTTTTTACATTTCCCCAGATCTGTGCCTCCACACAATCCTGTCTCTGATCTTTACAGGCAGTTCTTTCCTCCTCATGGCTTGGTTTTTGCTCTCATATGCATTGTCAGCTGTAAGACCTTATATAGACAGGAATGTGTCTTTTCAAATCATGTCCAATCAACTGAACCTACCCCAGGTGATCTCCAATCAAGGTGTAGATGCATCTCAAAGATGATGAAGAGAGCTAAATTTCAAGTGTCATAGCAAATGGTCTAAATACTTATATCCATACTAAACTTTAGTTTTTCTTTCTTAACACATTTTCTAAAATATTTACAATTATGTTATCACTTTCCCGTTATGGGGTATTGAGTGAGTGCAGAATGATGGGGGGGGGGGGACTTTTTAAAAAAAAAATTTAATTTAGCAGAACGCCACAAGATAACAAAATGTGAAAAAAGTGAAAGGGTCTGAGGACTTTCCGAATGCATTGTATCATCTAGATCAGGGATCATCCAGTAATCTTCGGCACTCCAACTGCTGTGAAAGTATGACTCCCAGCATGCACGCTTGCTTAGCTGTTTTCAGAACCCCCATAGAAGTGAATGATGGGAGTTGTAGTTTCACCACATCTGGAGTGCTGAAGGTTGCTTACCACTGACCGAGACAGTACTAAATTCTAAGTGAAATAGGTAAGGGTAACCCTTTGGGGAAACCCACTTAACTAGGGATGAGCGAACTCGAACTGTATAGTTCGGGTTCGTACCGAATTTTGGGGTGTCCGTGACACGGACCCGAACCCGGACATTTTCGTAAAAGTCCGGGTTCGGGTTCGGTGTTCGTCGCTTTCTTCGCGCTTTTGTGACGCTTTCTTGGCGCTTTTTGAAAGGCTGCAAAGCAGCCAATCAACAAGCGTCATACTACTTGCCCCAAGAGGCCATCACAGCCATGCCTACTATTGGCATGGCTGTGATTGGCCAGAGCACCATGTGACCCAGCCTCTATTTAAGCTGGAGTCACATAGCGCCGCCCGTCACTCTGCTCTGATTAGCGTAGGGAGAGGTTGCGGCTGCGACAGTAGGGCGAGATTAGGCAGATTAACTCCTCCAAAGGACTTGATTAACTGATCGATCTGCAGCTGTGGATCATTGAGCTGCTGATCCTCAATTGCTCACTGTTTTTAGGCTGCACAGACCGTTTGTCAGTCTCATTTTTCTGGGGTGATCGGCGGCCATTTTGTGTCTTGTGGTGCGCCAGCACAAGCTGCGACCAAGTGCATTTAACCCTCAATGGTGTGGTTGTTTTTTGGCTAAAGCCTACATCAGGGTGAAGCTGTGACACCAAGTGCATTTAACCAGCAATAGTCTGTTCATTTTTTGGCCATATCCCAGTCTAATTCTGTCACTAAATCCATACCGGTCACCCAGCGCCTAAATACTAGGCCTCAAATTTATATCCAGCTAAATCTGTCCCTAGTGCTGTAGCTGGGCGAGTTATTTAGTGTCCGTTCAAGCACATTTCTTGTTCTGGGTTGAAATACAATTCCCAATTTAGCAATTTCATAATTTAGTGGTTCCTGCTATATCAGAGCTCTTTGAAATCTATCCCAAAAAGGGTATATAATATTGAAGGTGCACATAGGGTCATTCAGAGTAACTTCACACACACCCGCTACTGTGTATTTCCAAGTCTAATTCTGTCACTAAATCCATACCGGTGACCCAGCGCCTAAATACTAGGCCTCAAATTTAATTCCCTCTAAATCTCTCGTTACCCACCGCTGTACTGTTGTTGCTGGGCAAGATATTTAGTGTCCGTCAAAGCACATTTTTTGTTCTGGGTTGAAGTACAATTCCCAATTTAGCAATTTCATAATTTAGTGGTTTCTGCTATATCAGAGCTATTTGAAATCTATCCCAAAAAGGGTATATAATATTGAAGGTGCACATAGGGTCATTCAGAATAACTTCACACACACCCGCTACTGTGTATTTCCAAGTCTAATTCTGTCACTAAACCCATACCTGTCACCCAGCGCCTAAATACTAGGCCTCAAATTTAAATCCCTCTAAATCTCTCGTTACCGTTGTCCTGTTGTAGCTGGGAAAGTTATTTAGTGCCCGTCAAAGCACATTTTTTGTTCTGGGTTGAAGTACAATTCCCAATTTAGCAATTTCATAATTTAGTGGTTCCTGCTATATCAGAGCTATTTGAAATCTATCCCAAAAAGGGTATATAATATTGAAGGTGCACATAGGGTCATTCAGAATAACTTCACACACACCCGCTACTGTGTATTTCCAAGTCTAATTCTGTCACTAAATCCATACCGGTGACCCAGCGCCTAAATACTAGGCCTCAAATTTAATTCCCTCTAAATCTCTCGTTACCCACCGGTGTACTGTTGTTGCTGGGCAAGATATTTAGTGTCCGTCAAAGCACATTTTTTGTTCTGGGTTGAAGTACAATTCCCAATTTAGCAATTTCATAATTTAGTGGTTTCTGCTATATCAGAGCTATTTGAAATCTATCCCAAAAAGGGTATATAATATTGAAGGTGCACATAGGGTCATTCAGAATAACTTCACACACACCCGCTACTGTGTATTTCCAAGTCTAATTCTGTCACTAAACCCATACCTGTCACCCAGCGCCTAAATACTAGGCCTCAAATTTAAATCCCTCTAAATCTCTCGTTACCGTTGTCCTGTTGTAGCTGGGAAAGTTATTTAGTGCCCGTCAAAGCACATTTTTTGTTCTGGGTTGAAGTACAATTCCCAATTTAGCAATTTCATAATTTAGTGGTTCCTGCTATATCAGAGCTATTTGAAATCTATCCCAAAAAGGGTATATAATATTGAAGGTGCACATAGGGTCATTCAGAATAACTTCACACACACCCGCTACTGTGTATTTCCAAGTCTAATTCTGTCACTAAATCCATACCGGTGACCCAGCGCCTAAATACTAGGCCTCAAATTTAATTCCCTCTAAATCTCTCGTTACCCACCGCTGTACTGTTGTTGCTGGGCAAGATATTTAGTGTCCGTCAAAGCACATTTTTTGTTCTGGGTTGAAGTACAATTCCCAATTTAGCAATTTCATAATTTAGTGGTTTCTGCTATATCAGAGCTATTTGAAATCTATCCCTAAAAGGGTATATAATATTGAAGGTGCACATAGGGTCATTCAGAATAACTTCACACACACCCGCTACTGTGTATTTCCAAGTCTAATTCTGTCACTAAACCCATACCTGTCACCCAGCGCCTAAATACTAGGCCTCAAATTTATATCCAGCTAAATCTGTCCCTAGTGCTGTAGCTGGGCGAGTTATTTAGTGTCCGTTCAAGCACATTTCTTGTTCTGGGTTGAAATACAATTCCCAATTTAGCAATTTCATAATTTAGTGGTTCCTGCTATATCAGAGCTCTTTGAAATCTATCCCAAAAAGGGTATATAATATTGAAGGTGCACATAGGGTCATTCAGAGTAACTTCACACACACCCGCTACTGTGTATTTCCAAGTCTAATTCTGTCACTAAATCCATACCGGTGACCCAGCGCCTAAATACTAGGCCTCAAATTTAATTCCCTCTAAATCTCTCGTTACCCACCGCTGTACTGTTGTTGCTGGGCAAGATATTTAGTGTCCGTCAAAGCACATTTTTTGTTCTGGGTTGAAGTACAATTCCCAATTTAGCAATTTCATAATTTAGTGGTTTCTGCTATATCAGAGCTATTTGAAATCTATCCCAAAAAGGGTATATAATATTGAAGGTGCACATAGGGTCATTCAGAATAACTTCACACACACCCGCTACTGTGTATTTCCAAGTCTAATTCTGTCACTAAACCCATACCTGTCACCCAGCGCCTAAATACTAGGCCTCAAATTTAAATCCCTCTAAATCTCTCGTTACCGTTGTCCTGTTGTAGCTGGGAAAGTTATTTAGTGCCCGTCAAAGCACATTTTTTGTTCTGGGTTGAAGTACAATTCCCAATTTAGCAATTTCATAATTTAGTGGTTCCTGCTATATCAGAGCTATTTGAAATCTATCCCAAAAAGGGTATATAATATTGAAGGTGCACATAGGGTCATTCAGAATAACTTCACACACACCCGCTACTGTGTATTTCCAAGTCTAATTCTGTCACTAAATCCATACCGGTGACCCAGCGCCTAAATACTAGGCCTCAAATTTAATTCCCTCTAAATCTCTCGTTACCCACCGTTGTACTGTTGTTGCTGGGCAAGATATTTAGTGTCCGTCAAAGCACATTTTTTGTTCTGGGTTGAAGTACAATTCCCAATTTAGCAATTTCATAATTTAGTGGTTTCTGCTATATCAGAGCTATTTGAAATCTATCCCTAAAAGGGTATATAATATTCAAGGTGCACATTGGGTCATTCAGAATAACTTCACACACACACGCTTCTGTGCATTTCCAAGTCTAATTCTGTCACTAAATCCATACCGGTCACCCAGCGCCTAAATACTAGGCCTCAAATTTATATCCCGCTGAATTTGAATACAATACATTGGGCCAAATAATATATTTGTTGTTGTGGTGAACCATAACAATGAGAAAAACATCTAGTAAGGGACGCGGACGTGGACATGGTCGTGGTGGTGTTAGTGGACCCTCTGGTGCTGGGAGAGGACGTGGCCGTTCTGCCACATCCACACGTCCTAGTGTACCAACTACTTCAGGTCCCAGTAGCCGCCAGAATTTACAGCGATATATGGTGGGGCCCAATGCCGTTCTAAGGATGGTAAGGCCTGAGCAGGTACAGGCATTAGTCAATTGGGTGGCCGACAGTGGATCCAGCACGTTCACATTATCTCCCACCCAGTCTTCTGCAGAAAGCGCACAGATGGCGCCTGAAAACCAACCCCATCAGTCTGTCACATCACCCCCATGCATACCAGGGAAACTGTCTCAGCCTCAAGTTATGCAGCAGTCTCTTATGCTGTTTGAAGACTCCGCTGGCAGGGTTTCCCAAGGGCATCCACCTAGCCCTTCCCCAGCGGTGAAAGACATAGAATGCACTGACGCACAACCACTTATGTTTCCTGATGATGAGGACATGGGAATACCACCTCAGCATGTCTCTGATGATGACGAAACACAGGTGCCAACTGCTGCGTCTTTCTGCAGTGTGCAGACTGAACAGGAGGTCAGGGATCAAGACTGGGTGGAAGACGATGCAGGGGACGATGAGGTCCTAGACCCCACATGGAATGAAGGTCGTGCCACTGACTTTCACAGTTCGGAGGAAGAGGCAGTGGTGAGACCGAGCCAACAGCGTAGCAAAAGAGGGAGCAGTGGGCAAAAGCAGAACACCCGCCGCCAAGAGACTCCGCCTGCTACTGACCGCCGCCATCTGGGACCGAGCACCCCAAAGGCAGCTTCAAGGAGTTCCCTGGCATGGCACTTCTTCAAACAATGTGCTGACGACAAGACCCGAGTGGTTTGCACGCTGTGCCATCAGAGCCTGAAGCGAGGCATTAACGTTCTGAACCTGAGCACAACCTGCATGACCAGGCACCTGCATGCAAAGCATGAACTGCAGTGGAGTAAACACCTTAAAACCAAGGAAGTCACTCAGGCTCCCCCTGCTACCTCTTCTGCTGCTGCCGCCTCGGCCTATTCTGCTGCTGCCGCCTCGGCCTCTTCCTCCGCCTCTGGAGGAACGTTGGCACCTGCCGCCCAGCAAACAGGGGATGTACCACCAACACCACCACCACCACCTCCGTCACCAAGCGTCTCAACCATGTCACACGCCAGCGTTCAGCTCTCCATCTCACAAACATTTGATAGAAAGCGTAAATTCCCACCTAGCCACCCTCGATCCCTGGCCCTGAATGCCAGCATTTCTAAACTACTGGCCTATGAAATGCTGTCATTTAGGCTGGTGGACACAGACAGCTTCAAACAGCTCATGTCGCTTGCTGTCCCACAGTATGTTGTTCCCAGCCGGCACTACTTCTCCAAGAGAGCCGTGCCTTCCCTGCACAACCAAGTATCCGATAAAATCAAGTGTGCACTGCGCAACGCCATCTGTAGCAAGGTCCACCTAACCACAGATACGTGGACCAGTAAGCACGGCCAGGGACGCTATATCTCCCTAACTGCACACTGGGTAAATGTAGTGGCAGCTGGGCCCCAGGCGGAGAGCTGTTTGGCGCACGTCCTTCCGCCGCCAAGGATCGCAGGGCAACATTCTTTGCCTCCTGTTGCCACCTCCTCCTTCTCGGCTTCCTCCTCCTCTTCTTCCACCTGCTCATCCAGTCAGCCACACACCTTCACCACCAACTTCAGCACAGCCCGGGGTAAACGTCAGCAGGCCATTCTGAAACTCATATGTTTGGGGGACAGGCCCCACACCGCACAGGAGTTGTAGCGGGGTATAGAACAACAGACCGACGAGTGGTTGCTGCCGGTGAGCCTCAAGCCCGGCCTGGTGGTGTGTGATAATGGGCGAAATCTCGTTGCAGCTCTGGGACTAGCCAATTTGACGCACATCCCTTGCTTGGCGCATGTGCTGAATTTGGTGGTGCAGAAGTTCATTCACAACTACCCCGACATGTCAGAGCTGCTGCATAAAGTGCGGGCCGTCTGTTCGCGCTTCCGGCGTTCACATCCTGCTGCTGCTCGCCTGTCTGCGCTACAGCGTAACTTCGGCCTTCCCGCTCACCGCCTCATATGCGACGTGCCCACCAGGTGGAACTCCACCTTGCACATGCTGGACAGACTGTGCGAGCAGCAGCAGGCCATAGTGGAGTTTCAGCTGCAGCACGCACGGGTCAGTCGCACTACAGAACAGCACCACTTCACCACCAATGACTGGGCCTCCATGCGAGACCTGTGTGCCCTGTTGCGCTGTTTCGAGTACTCCACCAACATGGCCAGTGGCGATGACACCGTTATCAGCGTTACAATACCACTTCTATGTCTCCTTGAGAAAACACTTAGGGCGATGATGGAACAGGAGGTGGCCCAGGAGGAGGAGGAGGAGGATGAGGAAGAGGGGTCATTTTTAGCACTTTCAGGCCAGTCTCTTCGAAGTGACTCAGAGGGAGGTTTTTTGCAACAGCAGAGGCCAGGTACAAATGTGGCCAGCCAGGGCCCACTACTGGAGGACGAGGAGGACGAGGATGAGGAGGAGGTGGAGGAGGATGAGGATGAAGCATGGTCACAGCGGGGTGGCACCCAACGCAGCTCGGGTCCATCACTGGTGCGTGGCTGGGGGGAAAGGCAGGACGATGACGATACGCCTCCCACAGAGGACAGCTTGTCCTTACCCCTGGGCAGCCTGGCACACATGAGCGACTACATGCTGCAGTGCCTGCGCAACGACAGCAGAGTTGCCCACATTTTAACCTGTGCGGACTACTGGGTTGCCACCCTGCTGGATCCACGCTACAAAGACAATGTGCCCACCTTACTTCCTGCACTGGAGCGTGATAGGAAGATGCGCGAGTACAAGCGCACGTTGGTAGACGCGCTACTGAGAGCATTCCCAAATGTCACAGGGGAACAAGTGGAAGCCCAAGGCCAAGGCAGAGGAGGAGCAAGAGGTCGCCAAGGCAGCTGTGTCACGGCCAGCTCCTCTGAGGGCAGGGTTAGCATGGCAGAGATGTGGAAAACTTTTGTCAACACGCCACAGCTAACTGCACCACCACCTGATACGCAACGTGTTAGCAGGAGGCAACATTTTACTAACATGGTGGAACAGTACGTGTGCACACCCCTCCACGTACTGACTGATGGTTCGGCCCCATTCAACTTCTGGGTCTCTAAATTGTCCACGTGGCCAGAGCTAGCCTTTTATGCCTTGGAGGTGCTGGCCTGCCCGGCAGCCAGCGTTTTGTCTGAACGTGTATTCAGCACGGCAGGGGGCGTCATTACAGACAAACGCAGCCGCCTGTCTACAGCCAATGTGGACAAGCTGACGTTCATAAAAATGAACCAGGCATGGATCCCACAGGACCTGTCCGTCCCTTGTCCAGATTAGACATTAACTACCTCCCCATAACCATATATTATTGGACTCCAGGGCACTTCCTCATTCAATCCTATTTTTATTTTCATTTTACCATTATATTGCGATGCTACCCAAAGTTGAATGAACCTCTCCTCTGCCTGTGTGCTAGGCCTAAATATATGCCAATGGACTGTTGCAGTGGTGGCTGACATGAAGCCTGATTCTCTGCTATGACATGCAGACTAATTCTCTGCTGACATGAAGCCAGATTGTCTGTTACGGGACCTCTCTCCTCTGCCTGGGTGCTGGGCCTAAATTTATGACAATGGACTGTTGCAGTGGTGGCTGACGTGAAGCCTGATTCTCTGCTATGACATGCAGACTGATTCTCTGCTGTCATGAAGCCAGATTGTCTGTTACGGGACCTTTCTCCTCTACCTGGGTTCTGGGCCTAAATTTATGAAAATTGACTCTTACAGTGGTGGGTGACGTGAAGCCTGATTCTCTGCTATGATATGAAGACTGATTCTCTGCTGACATGAAGCCAGATTGTCTGTTACGGGACCTTTCTCCTCTGCCTGGGTTCTGGGCCTAAATTTATGAAAATTGACTCTTACAGTGGTGGGTGACGTGAAGCCTGATTCTCTGCTATGATATGAAGACTGATTCTCTGCTGACATGAAGCCAGATTGTCTGTTACGGGACCTTTCTCCTCTGCCTGGGTTCTGGGCCTAAATTTATGAAAATTGACTCTTACAGTGGTGGGTGACGTGAAGCCTGATTCTCTGCTATGATATGAAGACTGATTCTCTGCTGACATGAAGCCAGATTGTCTGTTACGGGACCTTTCTCCTCTGCCTGGGTTCTGGGCCTAAATTTATGAAAATTGACTCTTACAGTGGTGGGTGACGTGAAGCCTGATTCTCTGCTATGATATGAAGACTGATTCTCTGCTGACATGAAGCCAGATTGTCTGTTACGGGACCTTTCTCCTCTGCCTGGGTTCTGGGCCTAAATTTATGAAAATTGACTCTTACAGTGGTGGGTGACGTGAAGCCTGATTCTCTGCTATGATATGAAGACTGATTCTCTGCTGACATGAAGCCAGATTGTCTGTTACGGGACCTCTCTCCTCTGCCTGGGTGCTGGGCCTAAATATATGCCAATGGACTGTTGCAGTGGTGGCTGACGTGAAGCCTCATTCTCTGCTATGACATGCAGACTAATTCTCTGCTGACATGAAGACAGATTCTCTGTTACGGGACCTCTCTCCTCTGCCTGGGTGCCGGGGCCTAAATATCTGAGAATGGACTGTTCCAGTGGTGGCTGACGTGAAGCCTCATTCTCTGCTATGACATGCAGACTAATTCTCTGCTGACATGAAGACAGATTCTCTGTTACGGGACCTCCCTCCTCTGCCTGGGTGCTGGGCCTAAATATATGCCAATGGACTGTTGCAGTGGTGGCTGACGTGAAGCCTCATTCTCTGCTATGACATGCAGACTGATTCTCTGCTGACATGAAGCCAGATTCTCTGTTACGGGACCTCTCTCCTCTGCCTGTGTGTGTGCTGGGCCTAAATATATGCCAATGGACTGTTGCAGTGGTGGCTGACGTGAAGCCTCATTCTCTGCTATGACATGCAGACTAATTCTCTGCTGACATGAAGACAGATTCTCTGTTACGGGACCTCCCTCCTCTGCCTGGGTGCTGGGCCTAAATATATGCCAATGGACTGTTGCAGTGGTGGCTGACGTGAAGCCTCATTCTCTGCTATGACATGCAGACTAATTCTCTGCTGACATGAAGACAGATTCTCTGTTACGGGACCTCTCTCCTCTGCCTGGGTGCCGGGGCCTAAATATCTGAGAATGGACTGTTCCAGTGGTGGGTGACGGGAAGCCAGATTCTCTGCTATGGAACCTCTCTCCAATTGATTTTGGTTAATTTTTATTTATTTAATTTTTATTTTAATTCATTTCCCTATCCACATTTGTTTGCAGGGGATTTACCTACATGTTGCTGCCTTTTGCAGCCCTCTAGCTCTTTCCTGGGCTGTTTTACAGCCTTTTTAGTGCCGAAAAGTTCGGGTCCCCATTGACTTCAATGGGGTTCGGGTTCGGGACGAAGTTCGGATCGGGTTCGGATCCCGAACCCGAACATTTCCGGGATGTTCGGCCGAACTTCTCGAACCCGAACATCCAGGTGTTCGCTCAACTCTACACTTAACATGAATTAAAATGTATTCAACATTGTTTCCATGAGAAATACATTTCCGTAATACGCAAGTGTGAATTAGCCCTAATGCTGATTTACTAAGAATCTGGAGACAGTTAGACATTCTCTTAGGGTGAGTGCACACACAGCAGATTTATTGCAGAAATTTCTGCAACAAAAAATCAGTTCCTCCTTACATGTAAATGGCGTTGTTTGTGCAGTAAGCACATGGGCTCTGATGTACTAATGCTTCTGCGCCTAGAATCTTTCTCAAAAGTGGAACAATTTGGCACAACTAGGGTCTCTACAACTTTTCCCAACTTGTTCAGAAGAGGAGGGGCTTATTAGAATAGGCAGGGCTTCAGAGAGGGGCATGGCCTAAATAGCCTGTTTTGCAGCACAATTGCACCACAATTCCGACGTAAAATTATGTCTCCAAATAAGCCAACCAGTGTGTATCCCTGCACCAGATTGATCATCCAGCCGGAGCCCCTGTGATAAATCTGGTGCACGTCTAGACAGCTGGTCTAAGTTTTATGCCATTTAAAGGATTAGTAAATCTGCCCGATGGTGTTCTGCAATTTCAGATAAATTGGAATAGTCACAGAATTGGCTATCTGTGTTCGAAGGGGTTGAAGACAATCCATGTTCTATTCAGAGGGTTCATCCAGACATGCATTTCCCCTGTGGCAGCAATTTTACTAATGATTTATTTCATTTATATAGCGCCAACACACTCTGCAGTACTTTACAGACATTTCAGATTATTCTAACCTAGGACCCCAGCGCTGCAAGGCTAACTAGCGAGCCACCGTGCTACACATAAGTAAGGTCTCCTAAAGACCAAAGAAAAAAAAAGTTGTTTTCCTGAGAAAACCATTTAAGGAAAACATGATAGTTTATTACAAATGGTTGTCCCATCAAAAATATTCAGCATTTTTCAAACCAGCATCTGGACCTGAATACTTTTGTAATTGCATGGAATTACAAATTTAGTATGGCCACTGAGCTTTTTCTAAATATCCTGTCCTGCTCGCTGAGGTTGACATACATGCTCATTTCCGTTTTTCAACTGCCACCAGCTACAGAAGAAAAGGACAAGACTCCTGAGAAAGGACACGTCCCTAAGCTTCCAGCTTGAAATACGTCTAGCAGAGCAAACTGCAGCAATGAGTGAGGAGTTCTCTGGATCCATGTGAGGGAAAGGGCCGGTTCTAAGTTTCTTAGAAAGAGACTGTCATGTACTTTATATATCCGATTATCTCATATTTTACATTAATCATGGGATAACCCCTTTAATGACAGATATGGCAGGCGTCCTGCACTAAACACCATGTGAACTTTAAAGAGGTATTTTTCCCATCTTCATATAGCTCACCCCACCCCTTCGCCAAATACCGGCAGACCAAAGGAAAAGACATTACTGTGCTGTCATATAATGTCGTTTACTATTCCTCATGCTTTGGTATCACCATTTGCACTATTACTACACCATTACTGCCTGTACTGTACTTTGACATCATAATATTTCCCTGTAGTGTGACATCACTGGGTACATTCTCCCTGTACTGTTACACCGCTTTGTGCACTATGCCACTGCTATGACATCACTGCGTAAGTTATTCTATCCCTCTACGGTGACATCACTGTGAGCATGATCTTTATGAAGTGACATTAATGAATGACAGTATGCCTGAGGAAGGTGCTCATAGTCAAATTAGGCCCCATTCCATATTTTGCTTGTAACACTCCTGGTAACTGCCAATGGTGGCACGGTGGCACCTGAAGCCATAGCATGTGAAAATGCAAGGACACAACTCCTTGCAATATTTGGCAGACCATCTCAGAGCCAATGTGAAAAAATCTCACAGTTGGATTCAGTCTGAGCAGGCATTGCCCTTATTTTATTATTGGCCCAGATCAGTCCTCTTTGGCAGTATCATAACACAGGCGCCACACGATGGCATGAGAATAATAAATGATAGCACATCATCGTTAAAAAAAATAATAATCCATTAACGGGGTTCTCTGGACTTCTATTATTAATGACCTTTCCTCAGGATGGGTCATCAATATCAGATCGGCGGGGGTCCGACACCCGCGACGATCAGCTGTATGAGGAGACGGCGCGCGCAGTGTACACGTACCGTCTCTCTTCCTGTCCGCTGTTGCTGTTATGTCTATGACAAGGCAGAGGTGAACAGACGGGAAGACAGGACGTGCACACTGCGCGCCGTCTCCTTATACAGCTGATCGGACCCCCGCCAGTCTGATATTGACGACCTATCCTGAGGATAGGTCATCAATAGTAAAAGCCCGGAAAACCCCTTTAACACAAAGATAAATATTCTTTCAATTATCCATACGTTTATAGTCCAATATATTCCGAAATGACCATGTTTTCACATGTTCGCATTAGTATTCTCTCATTCTCATGAGTATTGGTAGTTATTGTGTACGAGGTCCTAATAATTAGATTGTGTTAAATTCTACATAAGATCTCACGAGGAATACTGTCACTTTAGAGTCAGAAAATGCATTCAGCGCGTACCTAATAAGGCATGTCATTATTTGTGGCATTGCTGGATAAATCACTACAATGGGTTTCCTGTTTGTCGCCGGTAGCCAGGGTCAGAACTGTGTCGCTGTGAGCTCCACTCAAAAATAACCTGCCTTTGTCTATTTTTTAACCATTCTTCCTATGAACACCAGGTACCACTCCAGCAGTCAAAACCTCTTTTTTCTGGGAATGTACCAATACTGCCATCCGCTGGATGTCATGGCAAACTTCACTTTGAAACTGTTTCTATTTAGTAAAGGCGTCTGATTTGAGAATTCTAATTTCATATCGTCCAGCTTATGCAAACGTCAGCCAAATAGTAAATTCCCAAATTCAAACGTCTCCGATTTTACCAATTCTTTTGATTGTATTTTAGATGGTGATATTGTCTCTCCCAGATAAATGAGACATGTGCTCACTCCTTACGCCATGGAGTCAGCGTATGTCTCATTTATCTGGGAAAGACAATATCACCATCTAAAGTACAATCAAAAGAATTGGTAAAATCGGAGACGTTCGTATCCGGGTAAAACGGTCGCTTACCAGTGACGTAACTTCAGTTCCATTCAGTCTCCGGAGCAACCAGGTCACGTGGGACGCCACGTAGAGTTTCAGCACACCACGTGGGACGCCGCTGGTGTGCGGCCACTTGGAACCAGCACTGCCACAACGCAGTGAAGAAGGGTAAGACCCACCTCCTGTTCGGAGTGTGCCTGTTGTTTATGCACTTGTAGGCACAGCTGCTGCGGCTGCTCCGAAGCTATGAGTGACTGTTTATCGATTGAATAGAAGTATGCACTGGACTATGCCTGGAGTTTGAACCTTATGATGATACAGTCCTCTACAGTGTTACGGCCACCTGCATACAATACATGGGCAGGTTGAATTTACTATTTGGCTGACATTTGACTAAGCTGGACGATCTTAGGAGCATTCTATACTAGACGAGGGATTATATAGTCAGTAAAGGATTATATAGTGGTTTGTTTGTCGGGTGTTTATGGTGTATATATTGTTGCCATTTTACAGTATTTTAGATGTGTAAGTTTTAATAAATTACATCCACTTTGTGGATTCAGTACTCCTATTTGCAGTGTGCCCCCATACATTTATGTACTGTTCATAATCTTTGCCGATTTATCGAAAAGGAAAAAGTAAAATATTAAATGAACATAAGTATTACAATCCTTTACTCAGGACTTAGTTGAAGCACCTTTGTCAGTGATTACAGCCTCCCGTCCTCTTATATATGATGCCACAAGGTTTCCATACCTGAATTTGAGGATTTTCTGTCATTCTTCTCTGAAGATCCTTTCAAGCTCTGTCAGGTTGGATTGGGACCTTCAGTGGACAGCCATTTTCAGGTCTCTCTAGAGATGTATGATTGGGTTCAAGTCAGGACTCTGGCTGGGCCACTCAAGAACATTCACAGAGTTGTTCCTACGTCACTCCTCTGTTGTCTTGGCTGTGTGCTTAGGGTCATTGTCTTGTTGGAAGGTAAACCTTTGTCCCAATCAGAGGTACAGAGCACATTGGATCAGGTTTTCAAAATTATGCTGCTACCGCCATGCTTCACTGTAGGTATAGTATTGGGCATGTGATAAACAGTGACTGGTTCCCTCCAGACATGACACTTAGAATTGAGGCCAAAAGGTTAAATCTTTGTTTCATCAGACCAGAGAGTCTTGTTTCTCACAAGACTGAAAGTTCTTTAGGTGTTTTTTTGCAAATTCTCATCTGTCTTTTACTGAGGAGAGGCTTCTTTCTGGCCACTCTGCCATAGAGCCCAGATTGGTGGAATACTGCAGTAATGGTTTACCTTCTAGAGGTTTCTCTCATCTGCACACAGGATCTTTGAAGCTTATTTAGAGCACCCATTTTTTTCTTGGTCACCTCTCTTACTAATTCCCTTTTCTCCCCATTACTTAGTTTGGAGAAGCAACCAACTCTAGGAAGAGACCTAGCTGTTCCAAATGTCTCCCATTTAAGACTTATGGAGGCCACTATGTTCTTGAAAACTTTCAGTGCAGCCGAAATGTTATTTTATTGCTCTCCATATCTGTGCATCCACGCAATCAATCATGTCTCTAAGCTCTACAGGCTGTTTTTGTTCTGATATTGTCACGGCTGAGGATGGGGAAAACCCTCAGCCATGCGGTATCAGCAGATGGAGTCGCTGCAAGGCCAGGACAGAGAATTAGGGAGCTGGTCACCTCCTACACATCCCTAATTCTGACCCTGTCTCCTATCCGTATGAGCCGACCCTGAAGGTAGGAGGGCTCATACTCCGGAACCTGATATTCCTGCTCGCCCTCAGGGTGGCCCTGGACTAGGAGCAGGGTAAGACGACCCGTTCCTCCTAGACAAGGAGGAACAGGAGTCTCACTGGCCAAGCTACATAGTAAGGGGAAACATAAACAGACATATGGCATTGACAGGTAAGTGAGACTAGCACCACACTTACCTGCCACAGACACTCAACCTGGAACCCACGTGCAAGTGCTGCTATCCACAACCAACACCAAGGAAACAGCACACAACAGACATCACACGGGAACCCAGTAAACCATATGCTGCAATAACAGATAAACCATAAAGACATAAACTAACACCAGACATAACGTTTATGACCACCAGGGTGGCCCTCACTGGCAGATAGTAAGTAACCAGGAGGATGTCTCCAGCAAGCATGGCTGAAGAACCCCCACTGACTACTGCTATTCACTGAGGCTTTATAGGGCCAAGTAGCCACACCCACAGTGAGACACACCCAGTGAACACACACTAGGAAGGAAGTTAACCCTTCCAACACCAGGGAAGGGAAGACATCAACTTAAAGGGGAAGTGCACACAACACATATAACACCCCGTGCACACCGATAAAAAGCACACCTATAAAGAGAGGTTGCCAGGTGCAACCGCATGCCTACTGCAGCAAGCTGCCTAGCACCGCTCAGGCTGCTCAGCTGCCACATACACAATGTTGCCAGCGGCAACCACAGGTGAGGCAACATACTATAGCCCTCACCTGTGATTGACAACAACACCAAGACCGCAGGCAACTGCATGCGATTACAGAAGTCACGACCATGACCAAGGGTCGTGACAGATATGCATTGTCAGCTGGGAGACCTTGTATAGACAGGAATGTGTCTTTCCAAAACACGTCCAATCAACTGAATTTACCACAGATTTAACTCAAATCAAGGTGTAGATACTGTACATCTCAAAGAGGATAAAGAGAAATGGGAGGCCCCCAGAGCTAAATTCCAAGTGTCATAGCAAAAGGTACGAATACTTATGGTCATCCCATACAAAATTTTAGTTTTTCCTATTATAAAAAAATTAGCAAACATCTCTAATATTATGTTTTTGTCTCATTATGGGGTATTGAATGCAGGTTGATGAGGAAAACATGATTTATTTTTTATTTTAGCACAACATAACAAAATTAACAAAATAACAAAACATAACATAACAAAACTTTCCAAATACATTGCATGTCAGCAGCAGATGACCTATTTATACAAGGAGATGTGCTGCCAACACACAAGCATCTGTTCATCTGTCAGATGATCGGCATGATGTTTACAAGGTGAAACTATCAGGAACGTTCATATGTAGGAAAGTTCATTTGTTTGATCATCAGTCAATATAAAAGGGAATTCAATGTCTGCCAATACAGTAGGTTTTGAAATGTTTGTCTGCGGTAATAAAGTAGAACATTGTGCAGCGGACCAATCCGCAGGGGCAACACGCGAGGCTACGGTGGGCCGATGCGGGTAGTAGTTCCTTTACTCATGGTTAGCAGAGCCTCCCTGTGTTGGCGTGCAGTAATGGGGAATGGGGTATAAAAAGAGCTTCTCAGAGTGGCAGTGTCTCTCAGAAGCCAAGATGGGTAGAGGATCACCAATTCCCACAATGTTGCACAGAAAGATAGTGGAGCAATATCAGAAAGGTGTTACCCAGCGAAAAATTGCAAAGAGTTTGCATCTATCATCATCAACTGTGCAAAACATCATCCAAAGATTCAGAGAATCTGTAACAATCTCTGTGCGTAAGGGTCAAGGCCGTAAAACCATACTGGATGCCCGTGATCTCCGGGCCCTTAAACGACACTGCACCACAAACAGGAATGCTACTCTAAAGGAAATCACAGAATGGGCTCAGGAATACTTCCAGAAACCATTGTCAGTGAACACAATCCACCGTGCCATCCGCCGTTGCCAGCTGAAACTCTACAGTGCAAAGAAGAAGCCATTTCTAAGCAAGATCCACAAGCTCAGGTGTTTTCACTGGGCCAGGGATCATTTAAAATGGAGTGTGGCAAAATGGAAGACTGTTCTGTGGTCAGACGAATCACGATTCAAAGTTCTTTTTGGAAATCTGGGACGCCATGTCATCCGGACCAAAGAGGACAAGGACAACCCAAGTTGTTATCACCGCTCAGTTCAGAAGCCTGCATCTCTGATGGTATGGGGTTGCATGAGTGCGTGTGGCATGGGCAGCTTACATGTCTGGAAAGGCACCATCAATGCAGAAAAATATATTCGGGTTCTAGAACAACATCTGCTCCCATCCAGACGTCATCTCTTTCAGGGAAGACCCTGCATTTTTCAACAAGATAATGCCAGACCACATTCTGCATCAATCACAACATCATGGCTGCGTAGGAGAAGGATCCGGGTACTGAAATGGCCAGTCTGCAGTCCAGATCTTTCACCTATAGAGAACATTTGGTGCATCATAAAGAGGAAGGTGCAACAAAGAAGGCCCAAGACGATTGAACAGTTAGAGGCCTGTATTAGACAAGAATGGGAGAGCATTCCTATTTCTAAACTTAAGAAACTGGTCTCCTCGGTCCCCAGACGTCTGTTGAGTGTTGTAAGAAGAAGGGGAGATGCCACACAGTGGTGAAAATGGCCTCGTCCCAACTTTTTGGGGATTAGTTTAAACTTTTGTTCCGTGATTTATGTCCTATTCTGAATAAAATATTAGAAGTTGGCACCTCCACATCATTGCATTCAGTTTTTATTCACGATTTATATAGTGTCCCAACTTTTTGGGAATCCGGTTTGTATACTATGTGGCGCCAGCACCACCTAGGGGCGAATAGATGCAATGACAATGACAGCCTGATATTAGGAAAATAGTATATATTAAATACATAAAAAATGACATTTAGCAGCAATTTAAAGTGCCCACATATAGCACATAAGTGGGACACTGCAATTGCTCTAGATGACAACGTACAGAATCTTCTTCAGATTTCTGTTTCACCCTCCCTGGGTGTCCTCCTCTCTTTCCCACTGTCCTGTGTATATAAATACCTCTAGGTTACATATGATTACACACTGCTGCTTCTCGGACACACCCCCAGTTTTATTTATTAAAACTGGGGAAAAGAAAAACTGACTTACTGTATTCTTTGGACCATAAGATGCACTTTTTCCCAAAAAAACGGGGGAAAAGAGGCAGTGTGTCTTATAGTCTGAATGATAATGACTGTTTCCATTATAGATGCAGTCATTAGCATGTGGGAGACACAGGGAGGTGAGAGCAGCACTGCGGTGTCTGTACTCGCCTCCCTGGTCTTCTTCCGGGACCCGCTGTGGTGTCCTGACTGCGCACAGCAGCAGGACGTAGTGCAGATAGACGTGCACTATGACTTGACTTTGTGCGCGTCAGGTCACAATACACAGCAGGACCCAGAAGAAGTAGTCCGGAGATGCGTTTTTTTGTAGTTTTTTTTTTATATGTTTGATCTGAGGTCTGATGGGGGCTGGGGTGTCTGATCCAAAGGTGATAGGGTCTCATTGAGGTTTTTATCTGAGTATGTTGGGGGTTGGGGGGTCTGATCTGAGGCTAATTGAGGAGGGGGCTCTGATGGGAGGCTGATCGAGGTGGAGGGGTCTGACTGAGGCTGATGAAGAACGGTGGTCTAATTTGGGGGTCTGACTAGGGTCTGATATGAGGTCTGATAAAGAATGGGGGTCTGCTCTGAGATCTGATGGAAAATATTTTTTTTCTTATTTTCCTCCTCCAAATCCTAGGTACATCTTATAGTCGATGCGTTTTATAGTCCAAAAATAGAGGAATTTCTCATAGAAATCAATTTTTAAGAGCTCTTTTGGAAAATGAAATGATTAATCAGTTTGCTTGCTATTGGCAACTAAACCAGTTTACTTTTGCTCAGGTTTTCATAAATCTCCCCCCAAATTTTTATAAACTACAAGTATTAAATTATTTGCAAGACAATGATCAGCCACGTATAATGTCAAATTATTCCAATGTGCCAAAAGAAGAGTAGCAGAGAGATCGCATAGGTTTAAATGAAACCTGTCAATGTATCTACAAAAGGACCCCAATTATCATAATAAAGTATTATTATTAGCAATAGTCTGGGGACCTGAAGTTTATCAGCCTCTGTCCAAGGACGTTAGCTGTGTTACTTTGGGTTGTTTTTAGAGCTGTGAGCTAAATTGGGTCTAGTTAGATAAGACACAAGGTTTTGTACTGTATAAATGCTGCTGCCATCTTTTCAGAGCCAAGTGCAGTAAAAAAGTGATGGGTCTGTACTGCAAATAATCCTGGAAGAAGCTATAAAAACTGTCTAATTTAGCGATTTTGCCTTGGACAGACTTCAGCTTCGTCAGCGGAATAATAGGAATGTATACAATCTCATGCTTTTTTTTTATTGCGAATAACTTTATAGACTATGCAAGCCATAAAAATATTGTCATTATATTACAGCCTTTGGTCCTCATTTACATAATAGTTTCTACTGTAAATTAATGCTCGTTACTGGAAATTTGATTAAAGTGTATCTCTCACCTGTTGCCCATTGTTACGGCATTCCCCTGGTTTTCCACCTTTAACCCCTGTGCAGGAATCTGGACTTTACTGCAGGGGAACCAACAGGCAAGCAGGGTAAGAACCTATTGTTTAGGCACTTCCTACAGGAGAAGGTTCCCTAAGTACCTCAAGGTAGTCAGGCGCGCGGCCAGACCCACTGGGACAGGAAGAGCAGGAGGCAAGTCACCGCTGCCAGGATACAGAAACCATGGAACCGGTGAGTAGAGCAGCAGCTGCCATGAGCCTCCGCTGTAACAACCATGAACAACACTTATCATCTATCGATAGGTGATAAATGTATGTATGATTGCTTGGTTTGAACCACTACAGAGCACTAGAACGGAAGTTCCGATTCCCGCTTTGAATGGTCCATATCAGTATGTCTTTGGAGTGTGGGAGGAAACACGAGTACCCTGAGGAAACCCACGCAAACACGGGGAGAACATAAAAACTCCATGCAGATCTTGTCCTTGGTCAGATTCGAACCTAGGACCCCAGTGCTAACTACTGAGCCACCGTGCAGCATTATTATTCCATTTACTGTCTATGGTACTGCTGACAGGGATAGCAAAGAGCTGTGGTCAGCTTGTCAGTCCTAACACTGGAGCAGTAGTGTGCATGCATGACCAGTGTTCGGAACTCAGGACTCCTGTTCTTGTGAATAGTGAGGGTCTCAGTGGTTGGGCCCCTAGCAATGATACATTTATCATCTATTCTGTGGATAGGTGAGACGTGTTGTCTATGGCTGACCCCTTTAACCGTCTCCGGACCGCCTAACGCAGATCCGCGGTCCGGAGGCGGCAGCGCTGCGCACAATCACGCATTGGCGCGTCATCTCGCGAGACGCGAGAGGACGCACTTAGCCGGCCCGCGCATGCGCAATGCGGGCGGCATTTCGTCAAGGGGGGTCGCGTCAATGATCGCGGCTGGCAAGCTGATGATTTTTAAAAAATCCAATCAGAAGCCATATAGCAGATCACATTAGTAAATATGATCTGTTATATGGCTGCCCTGCTCCTCTGCTGGTCCTTGTGGTCGGTTGGATCCAGCAGAGGAGCAGGCTTCACAGTGAGTACACCAAACACCACACACTAGCCCCAGATCACCCCCTGCACCCCAATTAACCCTTTGATCACCCCTTTGATCGCCCCTGTCAATCACTAGTGAAAGGAAAAAAGTGATCAGTGTAAACTGTCACATTTCTTTTTCACTGGTATTGACCGTTAGGTTTTAGGATAGTTTAGGCCTCTTGGTTAGGTAGTTTAGGGATCAGTTAGCGCCCAGCCCACCGCACCGCAGTCCCTTATTCGCTGATTAGCGTATCGCTAATCAGCATTTTTACTTTTATAGTATCTGGAAGTGATCAAAACTGATCACAGTCAGATCTATAATAGTATTAGTGTCACTTTAGTTCGCCCTCCACCCAAAACGCAGTTTGCCCGATCAGGCCTGATCGGTCGCCCGCACGTGCGTTCACCCACGCCCGCCTCACCGCAGTGACAAAAAATATTATTTTTTTGATCACTGCACATTCACTTTACACGCGCTGCGGCGATAAAAAAATCAGTTTTGATATTTTTTATCAACCGCAGCGGCCTCCGGTACTTCGCTAGCCTCCCACTTGTAAGACAGGCTTGCTTTTTTTCTTGGGTAGTCTCAGGGAATACCCCTAAATTTAGTTGCCCAAATGTCAAACAGGGGGTATTCTTCTGAAGAGGCCTACAGGCTTCTGACCCAGTCGGATGAGGAATGGGAACCCTCATCTGACGAATCTAGCAGGTCAGAATATGAACCTGTAGAAAGCAGTGGCACTCTGACCCAAAGTTCGGACGAGGAGGCTGAGGTCCGTGATAGCACCAGGCATACCCGCCCCCGTGTCGCTAGACCACAGGTTGCGCAGGATCCGCTTCAAGGGCAGCAGAGTGGGGCTGGCGCTGTCGGATTAAGTGGTGAGGCATACACCAGCAGCGCAGCCCTCCCTGGACCTAGTACCAGCACTGCCGTAGAAAATGGTGACGTGGCGAGCACCAGAAGGGCAGTTGAAGCTGGTATGGTGGCACGAGCAGTAGTTACCCCGTCGCAGCCACCGCAAAGACGGGCCTGTAGACCCCCTAGAATCCCTGAGGTGCTGGCAAACCCTGATTGGCAGTCCCCAACTTCAGCCGCACCTGTAGTTCCCCCTTTCACCACCCAGTCTGGAGTTCGGGTGAGACAGCTCAGATCGGTTCGGCCCTGGGATTTTTTGAGCTGTTCTTGACTGCGGAGCTCTTGGACTTAGTCGTGGCCGAAACAAACCGGTATGCCACACAATTTATAACCGCCAACCCGGGAAGCTTTTATGCCCAGCCTTTCCGGTGGAAACAAGTCCAAGTTTCCGAAATTAAGACTTTTCTGGGCCTTCTCCTCAACATGGGTCTAATCAAAAAGCATGAATTGCGGTCATATTGGTCCACGAACCCAATTCATCACATGCCCATGTTCTCTGCTGCTATGTCCAGGGCACGTTTTGAGGCCATCCTGCGTTTCCTGCTCTTTAGTGACAATAGCACCTCCCGTCCCAGAGGCCACCCAGCTTTTGACCGGCTCCACAAAATTCGGCCCCTCATAGACCATTTCAACCAGAAATTTGCAGATTTGTATACCCCAGAGCAAAACATCTGCGTAGACGAGTCCCTAATACATTTTACCGGGCGCCTTGGCTTCAAACAATACATCCCATGCAAGCGCGCCCGGTATGGGGTCAAATTGTATAAGCTCTGTGAAAGGGCCACAGGCTATACCCACAAATTTCGTGTCTATGAGGGAAAAGATCAGACCGTGGAGCCGGTCGGTTGCCCTGACTACCTGGGGAGAGGTGGGAAGACAGTCTGGGACTTGGTGTCACCCTTATTAGGCAAGGGGTACCATCTTTATGTGGACAATTTCTACACGTGTGGCCCTCTTCAGGCATTTGTTTCTAGAACAGATTGGCACCTGTGGCACCGCGCGAACTAGTCGCGAGGGCTTCCCCCAATGGCTCGTTACCACCCGTCTTGCAAGGGGGGAGAGGGCTGCATTGTGTAACGAAGAACTGCTCGCGGTGAAATGGAGAGACAAGCGTGACGTTTACATGCTCTCCTCCATTCACGATCGACCAGCTGCAGCACTGATGTGCATTCTGACAGAAGCATTGCGCTGCTGTCAGATTACACACAAGTCGGTGTATGCGGCACTGCAAGACGAGATTTCTCCTCTGCAGTAAAAGATACGTTTGCCGAGGCATATGAGCTGAGGAGGAGGTGGTGTTCCTATGCTTTGGCAAACACTTTGTATATAAAAAAAAAAATCCCGGCAATGATTTATTCATCCACATCGATTGATGTGAATGGAGAAATCTGGTTTGCCAGGGCATACGAGCTAAGTGGGTATGGATGTTGGGCGGAGCTCCTATGTCCTGGCAGATGCCTTTCCCCTCCTTTTTTTTGGGCAGAAATTTTTTCATCCACATTGATCGATGCGATGAAGAAATCTGTGCCGTTCATTATTTTTTTTTCAGCCCAGAGGCTGAACAGAAAAAAAAAATCTCATTACCTGTATGCTCAATATAAGGAGAATAGCAGAAACTCCTAATGCTGGCCATACATGTAATGATTGTGGAGACCCTCAAATGCCAGGGCAGTACAAACACCCCACAAGTGACCCCATTTTGAAAAGAAGACACCCCAAGGTATTCGCTGAGGGGCATATTGAGTCCATGAAAGATTGAAATTTTTGTCCCAAGTTAGTGGAAAGTGAGACTTTGTGAGAAAAAACAAAAAAAAATCAATTTCCACTAACTTATGCCAAAATAAAAAATTTCTATGAACTCTCCAGGCCCCTCATTGAATACCTTGGGGTGTCTTCTTTCCAAAGTGGGGTCACATGTGGGGTATTTATACTGCCCTGGCTTTTTAGGGGCCCTAAAGCGTGAGAAGAAGTCTGGGATCCAAATGTCTAAAAATGCCCTCCTAAAAGGAATTTGGGCACCTTTGCGCATCTAGGCTGAAAAAAAGTGTCACACATGTGGTATCGCCGTACTCAGGAGAAGTTGGGGAATGTGTTTTGGGGTGTCATTTTACATATACCCATGCTGGGTGAGATAAATATCTTGGTCAAATGCCAACTTTGTATAAAAAAAATGGGAAAAGTTGTCTTTTGCCAAGATATTTCTCTCACCCAGCATGGGTATATGTAAAATGACACCCCAAAACACATTCCCCAACTTCTCCTGAGTACGGCGATACCAGATGTGTGACACTTTATTGCAGCCTAGGTGGGCAAAGGGGCACACATTCCAATGAGCACCTTTCGGATTTCACCGGTCATTTTTTACAGATTTTGATTGCAAACTACTTCTCACGCATATGGGCCCCTAGAATGCCAGGGCAGTATAACTACCCCACAAGTGACCCCATTTTGGAAAGAAGACACCCCAAGGTATTCCGTGAGGGGCATGGCGAGTTCCTAGAATTTTTAATTTTTTGTCACAAGTTAGCGGAAAATGATGATTTTTTTTTTCCTTACAAAGTCTCATATTCCACTAACTTGCGACAAAAAATACAAAATTCAGAGCTGCTTCAAAAAGCGGAAATTCACATTTTTGTACCATAGTTTGTAAACGCTATAACTTTTACCCAAACCATTTTTTTTTTTTTTGCCCAAACATTTTTTTTTAATCAAAGCCATGTAGAACAATAAATTTAGGGAAAAATTTATATATGGATGTCGTTTTTTTTTCAAAATTTTACAGCTGAAAGTGAAAAATGTCATTTTTTTGCAAAAAAATCGTTAAATTTCGATTAATAACAAAAAAAGTAAAAATGTCAGCAGCAATTAAATACCACCAAATGAAAGCTCTATTAGTGAGAAGAAAAGGAGGTAAAATTCATTTGGGTGATAAGTTGCATGACCGAGCAATAAACGGTGAAAGTAGTGTAGTGCAGAAGTGTAAAAAGTGGCCTGGTCATTAAGGGGGTTTCAGCTAGGGGGGTTGAAGTGGTTAAAGGCAGCATATAACATAAACAGGTCTGTCCTACTATTAATCAGATAGCTTGCCTCATAGAGCCTAAAAAGCAATGCAGTGGACTAGTGATGGGATGGGAGGATACAGTGAGGAAGTCCTTCTCTCATGAATACTTCAGACTCCTAAAAATGAGTCGATTGTATACTGTGTTAGAATAAAACAGGTCAAATTTACAAAATGCACCATAATTCTAGTGCCAATTTATGACAAAAACTAGCATGCATGCCTTGCATAACATTTATTGTGTTTTAGACACTTTTTTTTACCTTGTCTGATAAGAGGGTGTGGATTCTCGGAAAAGGACGTTCACACATGAAAATGTAAATTAAATTGCATCAAACTTTTTCTGAATTTTTTTGGCTAAAATGCAGTGAGCCCAAGAGGGTAGGGAGAGGATAGGAGAAGTAGTTGCAACAATGATGGTGGCAGTAGTTACTCACTCTGGCACTCTACCAGGTCCAAGCAGTGAGGAGAAAGAGTGCACCTTTCTTCCTTTCGGGGCACACTCGGCTTCACCTGCCTTGTGACGACGGAAGTGCCCTTAGTGTTGAGGGTATTGAGGTTCAAGGCAGGTTCCCTTGATGCAGCTGGATGCAATGATGAGGCAGTGCAGCAGAACAGTTCTTTACTGAAGAATTCAGTGGTTAGCACTGGTGCCTTGCAGCGCTGGGGTCCTAAGTTCAAATTCGACCAAGGACAACATCTGCATGGAGTTTGCATGTTCTCTCCGTGTTTGCGTGGATTTCATCTGGGTACTCTGTTTTCCTCCCATACTCCAAAGACATACTGATAAGGAACTTAGAGTGTGAGCCCCATTAGAGACAGTTTGATTCTATTGTCTGTAAAGTGGTGTGGAATATAGTAGCGCTATATAAGTGCATAAAATAAATATATTTAAAGGGAATCTGTCACCGTCGATTTTGTGCATAGAGCTGAGGACATGGGTTGCTAGATGACCACTAGCACATCAGCAATATCCAGTCCCCATAGCTCTGTGTGCTTTTATTGTGTAAAAAAAATGACTCATCTCAGGGACAGGACTTATCTCAGGTTAATTTGCATATGTATCAAATCATTTTTTTTTTACACAATAAAAGCACACAGAGCTATGGGGACTGGATATTGCTGATGTGCTAGTGGTCATCTAGCAACCCATGTCCTCAGCTCTATGCACAAAATCCCAATGACAGGTTCCCTTTAAATACAAACATATCAGGACAGTTCTTAGCATGCATGGACTGGTATTTGATACACAAGATTCACTTTTCACAAATGTTACAGGTTTCGTGGCTGCACAAAATAGTTAATGGCCACAGTGTCTGCTTAGAGCAATCTTTCTTACGCTGCACCCAGGCATGAAGTGTAATACTTCTTGTAGGATTGCAACCAATATGGCGGACCCTAAAGACTCAGACTAAGCTCTGCACCTTTTCTGAACAGGTTGCAAGTCCACACTTCCACTGTGGGATGGGGGCAATATACTCATGCAGGTGATCAAACTGCAGTGTTTGTTCAGGCACCGGAGGCAAACTCCTGAACACATGGCAATGGAAACTTAGTGGTCTTGGTATAACAGCAATTTTCCATTGACGTTGACTCTACACTCCCTTTTTCCATCTAACCTGCTTCTACAGTGAATAAAGTTCTTTTTCTGGCTTACCTCTCGCTGGTTCCATTTCCAGGCCAGTTCCCACATCCGCTACATGTACTCTGCACTAGGCTATCTTATTTCTAGAAGGTTCCTCCTCTCTATCTGGAGAGGGTGACACCAGTCCCAGCGAGTGGTGGCCGTGTATCTGCAGCACGCCAGACCTGCAGGGTATTAGCGACAGTGAGGTCACGGTATGGGCAATCGAGGGTTACTCACTTTTCTGAGGAGAACCCTGGGCAGGCATGCGGCAGTGAAGGAGAGGTAGACACAAGTTCCTCTGGGGCACACTTGGTAGATAGGGACCAGACCTGATGGTGTGTGAGATGCCCTGGATGTTGTAGGTGTTTTGAGTGCCCTAGGTAAGGTCCCTTTAAGGATCGTGACGCCAGTGCCTGTAACGGTGGCACACCGGTTTGCAGGAGGATTAAATGAGTACTCAGTTGGTGAATCAAACGTTGCTTTACTGGATGGAAACAGTCCAACTTTGTACATGCAGTTACAGCAGATAATGCAGTCCATTACAGTTCCAAATACACAGCAGGTTTACTTCACAGAATGGCAGGTATCATCTTGCAAGATACATGGAGGGTATACAGTTTATGCTTTGCAGTGCAATGCTGCTCTATCCCCACAGCTATTCTAGCTGGCTGGATCCCAAGGCCCGGATGCCTAATTGCTGGCTTAAATCCTTGGTACAAAATCCTTCCTCCAGTATTGGCACTTGACTAGGTTACAATACCTCCTTTTCCTAGCTGTCTTGTCTGCTGGAAGGGAAAGGTGGCTGCAGGTTTCTCCCAGGAAGTGCTCTCCTACTACTGGGGTGTCTCGACTGAGCTATCCTTAGCCTCAGGAGCTTCAGGCTGACTAGGTGACTCCTCTAGTCCCCTGGAATACACTAACTCTCCCCTGGCTGGGCCGTCCTATATATAACTAGGGCTCTCTAGCTCCCTCTAACGCCTGGGAGGCTAAACTGCACCCTGACAGGCCTGACACCCAGTTAACACAGGGAAAATACATGCACATGACATTCAATGCAATAAGACACATTAACCCCTTTTGTGTAGTGCCCACCTTTACCTAGTGGGACACTACATATCTGGCCATTAATACTATGTGCACACAAAACAGAGCAAATACATACGTTATACAGAAAACATTTTTTTGGGCACATTGCAGTGTACCATCGCTCTTCAGTTGGATACTGCAAATAATAGATGGTACAAACATAGACTAGACAGTCTAAAATGCACCAAAACAATTGTCCTTCTGCAGATGTATTTTAGACTGTCTGGTCTGAGTTTACACTGTCTCAAATTAGACACAATTGGTAAATCGACCCCATATTTCTTTCTGCATTTTGGCTAATAGTAGAGTAGATTTGTCCCCACAATAAGCTGTATTTAAACAGGGAAGTATATTCAAATGACAGATCAGCTTTATACTTCACTTAATTTGGAAAGTGCAATGTTCAAAAATATTAAATCTGTAAAACAAAAGTCACAAATGTACACAGCTACCTAGCCTAATATTTTCATTTTTTGTCTTGTTATAATATTTAAGAAACATAATAGCATTTATAAAACCAATAACACTGTCATGTGATGGAAACTGCTACATGATTATATGTTTTCTCCAGGGTTCTTGCTTTCTTTTCTTTTTCTGCAGCCTCTTATTATACATTATTAAGTCATTGTTTTGCTTTAATGCAAGTACTTAGGTTTGGCTTTTTCACAGTATTGACTATGTATATCAAAGCTTTAAAAAAATCCAACTCCTGATGGTTGTTGTATACAACTACTGTTGATCGAGCACCCGAGTATAATGGAAGTCGATGGGAGAACCCGAGCATTAAACCAGGCACCCTGTAAAAAATTATATGCGAGGGCCTGCTGGTGAGCTGACCCTGTAAAAGATTTTAGGTGCGGGCCTGCTGGTGAGCTGATCCTTTAAAAAATTACATGCAAAGGGCATACAGTATATGCGAGGGCATTATATGCGACGAATAAGCATGTGTTGATATGATGGAAGAGGAGAAGGAGGATGAGAAAAGGAAGATTCAACCATATACCCTTGTTTGTGATGGAAGGGGTGCTTGGGAATACAGTGTATTCAGTACATTATAAAAAACACATGTAAAGTGCTATATGTTCATCATCTTTCCTCTGGTGGAGTCGAGAAGTCATGGTCAATCCAGGCCGTGTTAATTTTTATAAGAGTCAACCTGTCAGCATTTTCAGTTGACAGGCGGATACGCTTATCTGTTATAATGCCACCAGCAGCACTAAATACCCGCTCAGACAAAACGTTAGTGGCAGGGCAGGCCAGCACCTCCAAGGCGTAGAGCGCCAGTTCGTGCCACATGTCCAGCTTGGACACCCAGTAGTTGTAATGCACAGAGGAATCATTGAGGAAACTGACTCGGTCTGCTATGTACTCCTTCACCATCATCCCAAATTTTTCCCTCCTTGTGACACTAGGCAACGCATCAGGGTGAGGGTGCTAGCAGGGTCTCATGAAACTGTCCCAGGCTTTAGAAAGTGTTGCCCTGACTCTGTTAGAACTGTTGTGTGTTCCCCTTGTCTCCCCTCCTTGGTTGACCAAGGAACTGCGGACTCTGCCGCCAGCATTGTCAGATGGAAATTTTTGGAGCAATTTTTCAAGAAGGATCTACTAATATTGCACCGTTTTGCCTGTCCTCTCTACCAGAGGAATGAGAGATGAGAAGTTCTCTTTGTAGTGGGGGTCGAGAAGGGTGAACAACCAGGAATCCGTGTTGTCTAAAATGCGTATAACGCGCGGGTCGCCATGTGTGCCAGAGTACCAAGAGGCAAGACTTTGCTGTCGTTATCATGAGGATCACTCTCAATCTCCTCATCCTCTTCCTCCTCTTCTGCCCATGCTGAACAGATGGAATTAAACTTCCATGGGTACTACCCTCTGTAGCGGAGGCAACTGTCTCCTGCTCCTCATCCTCTTCCTCTTCATCGTCCAATTCGCGATGAGAAGACGAACTGAGGGTGGTCTGGCTATCACCCTGTGCAAAGCGTCGTCCTTAATTGTGAGCAGCAAGCATTTGACACAGAAGTGGGATGGTTACGCTGATAATAGCATTATCGCCGCTCACCATCTGTGATTCCTCAAAGTTTCTTAAAACTTCACAGAGGTTAGACATACATGTCCACTCCTCGCTTCTGATTAGCGGAAGCTGACTGCTGGAAAGGCGATGACCATGTTGCATCTGGTATTCGACCACTGCCCTCTGCCAGTGGCTGAGGCCCCCCATGTGCCCCCCCAACTAAAATGCCCCCCCCAACTGAGCAGCAGCAGCCGGGCACAACAGGGAGATGAGCGCTTCCATTACGCTCATCTCCATAGTCATCTGCCTGTGCTGCGGCAGGGGAGGGAGAGGCGTGTCCCTTCCCCTTCCTCTGATAGGCTGCAGGCACTAGGCCGGCAGCCTATCAGAGGCCGGCGCAGGCGGCGCGATGACATCATTGTGCCACCTGAGCCATACAGCGTGAGACACAGGCCGGAAGAGGCCTGCATCGCATCGCTGACATGGAGGTAAGTATAAGTGTGGGGCTTATTACTGGCACATGATCGGGGGCTTATTACTGGCACATGATGGGGGGCTTATTACTGGCACATGATGGTAGGCCTATTACTGGCACATGATGGGGGGCCTATTACTGGCACATGATGGGGGCTCTTGTTACTGGCACATGATGGGGGCTCTTGTTACTGGCACATGATGGAGGGCTCTTGCTACTGGCACATGATGGGGGGCTCTTGTTACTGGCACATGATGGGGGCTCTAGTTACTGGCACATCATGGGGGGCTCCTGTTACTGGCACATTGGGGGGCTCTTGTTACTGGCACGTTATTGGGGGCACTTATTACTGGCACATTATTGGTGGGCACTATAGGGGCATCTATTGAGGCCACAAAGAAGGGGTATTTTATATGGGGGGCTCTGTACGTAGAATTTTATACTGGGACACATTATGGTGGGTACTATGGGGAAGGGGGAGAGGAGTACTATGAAGTCATCTACGAGGGGCACTAAGAAGGGGAATTTTTTACTTGCAAATTATGGGGGACACTGAGGGCATCTACTGGGGCACGATATATGAGGCATTTTATACTGGTACATTATGGGGGGCACTAGGAGGAAGGGGGGAGAGGAGCACTATGGGGGCATTTACTGGGACACTATATAGGGGTATTTTATACTGGCACATTATGGGGACATTAGCTCAACTGGGGCATTACAAGGGGGTATTTTTTGCATTGTCACATTATAAGGAGAATTATTTCTACTGGGGGGGGCATTATGGTGGGCTTCATTACTCCCCCATAGTATGACCCCCTAGTAGCAGCACCAGGCTCTCCCTGCTCTGCTATCCCTCTGCCCCTTCTCCAAATCCTTAATTTGAAATCTTTCTCATTAGGATAAAACACAACATCAGCTCCGCCGAGCCTCCCAGCCAAGTGTGGAAGTGGCGTCCGAGATCCCCAAGGGTCAAGCCAAGTAATTGTAAGTTTTCATGTAAAATATGTTTGTTAAACACATATAGCATACACTGTGCCACATAATGTACAGTATACCTCTACACTGTGCCCCACAAAATACAGTATACCTCTACACTGTGCCCCACAATATACAGTATACATCTACACTGTGCCCCACAATATACCTCTACACTGTGCCCCACAATATACAGTATACCTCTACACTGTGCCCCACAATATACTGTATACCTCTACACTGTGCCCCACAATATACAGTATACCTCTACACTGTGGAGTCTGTTCTATAAGCACCCTTGTTCTGTGGCAGCAGACAGAAAATAATCAGGAAGTGCCCCTCCCGAGACCAGGCTCTGGATACGCCACTGGACTGCTCACAGGAGTGTACATTTCTTCTAAACTGTAATCCGTATGCTCTGACCTGCAGAAATCAGCACTCGCTCGATAACAACTAACAGGCAGTGCCTGCAGGCTGTAGCCTGGCCCTGTTACCGAAGTTAGCCGAGTGGTGTAAGGTTAAGGTACTAGCAGAGATGAGCGGCCGCTGAATCCTGATTTAAAGTTAAAGTTACTGCAGAATATGGATTACAGTTTAGAAATGTCAAATGTACACTCCTGTGAGCGGCAGGGAGGGGGATCTGTGGACGACACTGTTATAGGGAGGGGGATCTGTGGATGACACTGTTATAGGGAGGGGGATCTGTGGATGACACTGTTATAGGGAGGGGGATCTGTGGATGACACTGTTATAGGGAGGGGGATCTGTGGACGACACTGTTATAGGGAGGGGGATTTGTGGATGACACTGTTATAGGGAGGGGGATCTGTGGATGACACTGTTATAGGGAGGGGGATCTGTGGATGACACTGTTATAGGGAGGGGGATCTGTGGATGACACTGTTATAGGGAGGGGGATCTGTGGACGACACTGTTATAGGGAGGGGGATCTGTGGATGACACTGTTATAGGGAGGGGGATCTGTGGATGACACTGTTATAGGGAGGGGGATCTGTGGATGACACTGTTATAGGGAGGGGGATCTGTGGATGACGCTGTTATAGGGAGGGGGATCTGTGGATGACACTGTTATAGGGAGGGGGATCTGTGGATGACACTGTTATGGAGGGGGAAATGGGGATGACGCTGTCATGGGGTGGATCTGTGGATAACACATATAGCATAAGATGCTATATACGGTATATGTCATCCACAGATCCCCCTCTCTATAAAAGTGTCATCCACAGGCAACTAGAACATGTTGAAATCTGAGTGACAGTTTTTTTTTAAACCACAGACAGCAGGACTATGGGCTGCAAAACGGATCTGTTCCGTTTCCGTTATGCAGGGGAGACCTCTCCTGATAGAGTCCTCTCCTGCATAACGGATATGGGACAGATCCGTTTTGCAGCCCATAGACTTCTATTATGATGGAATGAATAACTAAAGGCCTCTAAAGGCATTCCATTATCCATTCCGTCATAGAATTGTGTTATGGTCCATGGTAACGGAATCCATAATGCTATTCACCTTTCACCACAAAACAAAGCTCATCTCTAATTGTGCTTAATAATAATACCCCCTCCACATTAATAATGCCCCTATAAGGAGCCTAGTAGAAATAAAGCTCCCTATAGTGTCCCTAGCAGTAAAAAGGCTCTTCTTTAAAGCCCCTAGTGGTAATAAGTTATAGTGGCCCCAGTATTTTATAAAACCCTGTTGCAGTACCCCTTGTATAATATATATAATGCCCCCTGAAGTAAAAAATACAATGGACCACTGTGCAGTACATATAATGCCCCTCTCTGTATTGGCGCTATATATATATATATATATATATATATATTATACTCACTGTATATTGAGGACAGTGTGTGCGTGTATATTGTTCAGGTTCAACTAGTGTGTATATATATATATATATATATATATATATTCCCAACTGGTTACAATTCATTCCTAAATAGGGATGAGTGAAGTACTTCTGTTTTCAAGTTCGGCGTACAAGGTTCAGGTTATCTAAGAATTACGTCATGGATTCCGCTGCCACGGACAATAACTAATGGTCCGTGTTTGCGGAATCCATAACAGAATTCTTAGATAACCCGAACCTTGTATGCCGAACTTGAAAACAGAAGTAGTTCACTCATCTCTATCCTTAAATTATAAATATTAAAAAATAACACACAAATCCTTATATTTAATAGTATGTAAATGCCTTGAACATTTTTTTTATTCAATTAAGAATTTATATATATATATATATATATATATATATATATTTTTTTTTTTTCAAGCAGACCACCTCCCTGCCATGAACTCTGCTTGCTTCTGATGCTTAGTGTGCACCAGGGAGAGTACATGGGGAGGGGATTCTGCCTAGGGCACAATGTCCTGTATATAAACAGCAGCAAGCAGAGTACAAAGGAGGGACCCCTGCCATGAACTCTGCTACTGATGCTTATATAGAGAAGTGTTTCCCTCCCAAAAAAACAAACGACTCTGGTCACTGCTGCTTAGGAAGGCAGAATCACTGCCCCCCCTCCAGCATCCAGGTCATGAACTTCTTGTCACTCACTCAGTCTCTGGCTGTGCGGGTCCAGTCCGGTAGTCAGCCTTCACTGAGACAGGCGGGGCCAGCGTGGTGTCTCACATGTGCAGCCAGCCAGTCGCAGGGGCAACACGTGAGGTGCACGGTGGACCGATGAGGGGCCAAATGATATAACACACAGTTGATCAGTTTACTCACGGTTAGCAGAAAGCCTCCCTGGGCGTGACACCAGTACCGTTAATGGTGGTACAATCATAGGTAGTAATAATGAGGTAGACAGTGGTAAGATGCAACTCACAACTTTCACTTTGGATGTCTTTCAGTTGCAGTAGTACAAATATGCAGTCTCTAGATGGTACAGAGTTAATTCTGCAAATCCACTGTTTTAGGCTTGTCAGGTTTCTTGGTTTTGGAGCAGTTGGTTAGTTCTACGTCAGTGGAACTTCTGGTGAGGTGGCCGGAGGCTATGGTATTCTTCACCTAATTTATCCCAAAGGTCATGCCTGGATGACGGCTTTTATCCTTTGGATGAATTTAAATCTGTCCTTCTCTCTTGTCCCTTTCTGGACTAAGACTTCTTTTTTAGAGCTGAAGTGCTGGATCTGCACCTTTTCACTCTCTGATCTCCACACTGACCTGTGGTCTCACTCTATTCAACTCTCATCTGCCTCATCTGATCTGATCTCCACCTACTAACTAGGCCTGACCTGAATATATATAGGACCGGAACTTTATCCCCTTCTAGTGGCGGGATGTATAAATTACACCTAATAGGCCTGTCAACAGGGATTTTGCAGTTACATAAATGCAAAGTTATACATGACAACCTAATGCTCTAAATAATATAAAAAAAAGTGCTTTTAAGCAGTGCCCACACACACGTAGTGGGGCGCTGCACATGGGAGCAGCAGTCCTCACTCTCTCTGGCTTCTGTATCTGTGGGCTGCGCTGATTGGCCAGTTCAGCGCTCAGCTGACAGAGGAGAGAGAGCTCGGCTTACAGTGGGGACAGTCTGTAACTGCAGCAGCCGCAGAAACATACACAAAGTTTGTAAGGGGGTAGGGGCCCTGGGAACAGGGGAAGCAGGGCCCACCGGAGCCCCAGGTAGGGACTCAAGCAGTATCTATTGTTATTGTAGTATAATCTGCGAACCCCCTCCTCCCACATGCCCCGTAGCAGCTGCGATGTCTGCCTATATTAGAGGTATGCCACTGCCCCTAAGCATATCAGCTTTAGCACGACCTGTTGCCACTTCCCCACTGCAGTGCTACACTTCTTCCAGCTACCGACTGATGAGTGACTGGTGCTGCACGCAGATAAATCAGAGGTGGAAGTGAAGGAGGAGGCGGAGGAAGAGAAGTGGGGTTTGGAGCCACTAACGTAGGTTCTGGCGGAAACCCTGATCGACGTAGTGCCCGCAATCCTTGGCGTCGGTAGCACCTGTGCCATCCCAGAGTACAACTCGCTCCCGGCCTCCACAATATTCACCCAGTGTGCCATCAGGGAAATGTAGCATCAATGGCCAAATGCACTTGTCCATGTGTCCGTGGTTAAGTGGACCTTCCCTGTAACTGAGTTGGTCATGGCACGTGTGATGTTTCTGGACACATGTTGGTGTAAGGCGGGCACGGCACACCTTGAAAAATAGTAGCGGCTTGGGACTGCGTAACGCGGGACGGCCGCCGACATCAGGCTGCGGAAGGCCTCAGTGTTCACAAGCCTAAATGGCAAAATTTCCAGGGCTAGTTATTTGGAAATCTGCGCATTTAGTGCTATGGCCTGTGGGTGGGTGGTTGGGTATTTTTGCTTGTGTTTAAAAGCCTGGGGTAAGGACATTTGGATGCTGCGCTGGGACACGGAAGTGGATGTGGTCGCTGATGGTGCTTGCGAAGGTCCAGGTGCAGGGCGGGAGGCATTGCGGTGCTGCAGATTCCTCCCCCTCTGTACTGCTGTCCTCTCTCGGCTTTCCACCATCCCAGATTGGGTCAGTGACCTCACCGTCCACCACCTCCTCTTCCACTACCTCACTCTGATCATCTTCCTGATTTGTTGACCTAACCACAACCTCAGTGATTGACAACTGTGTCTCATCCTCTTCATCAACCTCTTGAGACAGTAGTTGCGGTTGACTCATTGGCAACTGTGTCTCATCATCATGCACCTCATTAAACATAATTGCTGTTCCCCACCGTCATGTTCTTGTAACTGTGGATGCTCAACAAGTTGGGAATCAGGGCACAAGATCTCATGTCCCTCTTCAAGCATGCTTGGCGAGAGGGCCAGATAAATTAATGGCGATAAAAAGAGGTCCTCAGAATATCCGAGTGTGGGATCACTTGTTTGGCCAGACTGTACATGGTGGGAGGAAGGAGGATCAGGGTGAGGATTGTGTTGACCAAACTCCTGGCTACTGAGACTGGACTTGGTGAAAGACAGGGTGGTGCTTAACCGACTGGAAGCATTATCTGCTGCAATCCAACCAACCACCTGGTCGCACTGGTCTGACTTCAAGAGTGGTGTCCTGCACTGCCCTGCAAACTGGAACATGAAGCTAGGTATTGTAGATGATTGTTTTTCTTGTGCGGCCTATTACACGGTATTTAGCGCAGGATGCGCTAAAAATATCTATTGCTGCTGTCACACACAATAGTCCTTACAAGGACTTTTGGGTCTCTGAAACGTTTTTGTATTAAAAAAAAATATTCATTTACACTCCCTACATTCTCTGTCCCTTCCTATGCTCAGCTCTCCCTGACTACGAATGAGCCGAACATGCGTAATCGGGTGCTATATAGCACCTGATGACGTGTTCCGGCCAGGCAATCACTGTAATGCTAGTAGCCAACATGGCTACTGGCATTACAGCGAGGGCAGCACTTACCTGTGTGTTTATTGGCTGCGGGGAGGAGACTCGAGCATGGCGCTTGAGCACATGCGGTACTCGGCCGAGTACTGCCATGTGCCGAGCATCAAGATGCTCGAGGCAAACAGGTGTTCAGCCGAGCATGCTCGATCATCACTCTATACGACATCTAATTTTGATGTGCAATCTCCCTGTTAAGAATCATAGTTTTATTAAGTAAGAGACATACCTTGATTCAGAGGCTTCGTGATTTTGAATGGTACGCATCACCCACGCTAACAGTTTCCCCCTCAGCTGCCCCATCCAACAAGACAAAGAGCATGTGCCATATACAAAAAGAACTGGCTAAAGGCCAACAAATCAGGAAAGAAAATCTCATTCCCGATAATTACCTGCTTATCACAGGAGGTGAAATATGCATTTACCTCTGCACATTACTTCTGGGCAGCAGATCACTGTTTACACAGAGCAATCTCCAGCCCGGAAATGATTAAGATGGTTTAAATGACAGCAATAGTGATGCTTTCACCCAATGAACATGTGTTTCCTTACTTATTGGGTGATCGGCCGTACCTTTACACCAGGCAATTATTGGGAATAGGCATTCCTAGGAATGCTCCGTCCCAATCACCTTAATATCAGATTGGTGCATGATTGCCGCTGCCTCTTTAAACAGCTGATCAGCGGTGGAACCCTATCTGATATTGATGACCTATCCTGAAGAAAGGTCTTCAATATCTTTGCACTGCATAGCCCTTTAAGGGAAGATCATAAATACAGCAAAGGTCAGTACAAAATTAGGTCTGATAAAACTATAGTGCCCCCAATCATGTGCCAGTAATAATAGCCCCCCTGTGCCAGTAATAGCAGCCCCCAGTAATAACAGCCCCCCTGTGCCAGTAATAACAGCCCCCAGTAATAACAGCCCCTCTGTGCCAGTAATAACAGCCCCCAATAATAAAAGCCCCTCTGTGCCAGTAATAACAGCCCCCAGTAATAAGAGCCCCTCTGTGCCAGTAATAACAGCCCCTCTGAGCCAGTAATAAGAGCCCCCCTTTGCCAGTAATAAGAGCCCCCAGTAATAACAGCCCACCTTTGCCAGTAATAACAGCCCCCCTTTGCCAGTAATAACAGCCCCCCTTTGCCAATAATAAGAGCCCCCCTTTGCCAGTAATAACAGCCCCCTGTAATAAGAGCCCCCCTTTTCCAGTAATAAGAGCCCCCTTTGCCAGTAATAACAGCCCCCCTTTGCCAGTAATAACAGCCCCCAGTAATAAGAGCCCCCCTTTGCCAGTAATAAGAGCCCCCAGTAATAACAGCCCCCCTTTGCCAGTAATAACAGCCCCCAGGTGCCAGTAAAAGTATTGTATATAATGAAAAAAAAAAACACACATACTTACCTCCATGTCAGCGATGCGATGCAGGCCTCTTCTGGCCTGTGTCCCACGCTGTATGGCTCGGGCGGCGCGATGACGTCATCGCGCCGCCTGCGCCGGCCTCTGATAGGCTGCAGGCACTAGGCCGGCAGCCTATCAGAGGAAGGGAAAGGGACACGCCTCTCCCTCCCCTACCGCAGCACAGGCAGGCATCTGTATCGCTGTCCTGAGGACGGCGATACAGATGACTGGAGATGAGCGCTTCCACAATGGAAGCGCTCATCTCCCTGTGCCCCGCTGCCGCCTGCCGCCTGCCGCCTGCCGCCAGCTCGGGGGGGGGGGGGGGGGGGGCAATTGCCTTTAAGAGCAATGTCGATTTATATTCACTGTTTTGTATGGATTTTCATGTAGGCCGAAGTCCATGAGAAAATGACTGTGCCGTTCAAAAGCTAGTGTTATTGTAACAATATATGATACATTTAGAAAGTTAGAAGATACACCGCACCTGCAGATTCTGAAGCTTCATTGTTTTTCCTATCTGAACATGAATTCCACAGTGTGAGAATTGTCTAGATGTTCCTCAAAGTATACATTCATGTATCAAAGTTTGTCCCTCAGCCCTGAGACAAGGCCTCCAGATGTCAGAGGTGTAAAGTATTGAAAATATTAGGCATGTATGAGTTAACCCTTAATGGTATGATGCTTATTGCTTATACAACAGTGCCACCTAGATATAAGCGGTTAATACTACATCAGTAGCAAAAGTGCATTCTGGGTAGTATTATGACGTCATGCTCCTTATTAATGCACACACCCATCCAAAAATGATTGGAAAGTTCCAAACTCGGAGGGCGTGTTCATCTGATAAGTTTTGGGTTAAGAAAACAGATACCAGAAAGAAAAAAAAAAAGAAGAAAAAGGAAAAAAGAGAAACAAACATTTTGGATGATAGATCTCTGGAGAATCATTTGGATTATCGGGAAAAACTCTTGAGAGCTGGCTGCCCCAAGACTCTGCACATCACTTGACCATTGGGTAATGTATATTTTGTTTTATGTAGTATTGATCTAAATTAATTGGCTTGATACTTATCCAGATACCTGCTCATTTGCGGATGTGTAACGTTAGTAGCTACATCAGTATTTTCTCTGATTTCAGTTACGATGCATATAACAGAAAAAAGGGGATAATATTGGAGAAACTCTTTGTTGGGAATCTTTATATTCCCTAGTTTGATATCAAGCCAATAATTTATAAGTTTTGTTGCAATACTACCATTATCTGAAGATTGGTCATCATTTTTGGGCGTTGCAAGGGCTCGTATCTGTCATCTTCTTGATTGAGTTTTCTGCATAATCCATTGATTGTATATCTCTCACAAATTTAAAGCTGTATTGCATAATATTCTTGTGTTGGTTGAGTAGTGTTTTGTTGGTATCATATAGTGGTGAATTCTGGGTACTGCATATCATTGTATATTATTGAAATTTAATTTGTATTTTAACCTATTGTATAATAAACCATTTATATTTTTGCATAGACGCTTGTACCCTGTTTTACTGATTGCACAAAATAATCAGGTTCTCGATTGAACTCTTTGAGATGTTTATGTCCATCTCACGGGTCAATATAGTTTGCATAATTTTTCTTTTGACCCGATATATTTTTTTTATATTTATATAAAGCATTTGCTTTATATACCCGACAACCTTTGCCATCTTACTATACTTGGGTAATTATCTATATGTGCAGTGAAGATAGGATGAATCACTTACCTGTAGTATTGCATCACAGAGATCTGCTTGAGCCCAAACACCTGTGATAGATGTAGGCCAAATACTCATTCGGCCTATGGCTATCTCTCCCAACCCCCTCCATACACACACATACGCTCAGCTTGGCCAAGCGCGTGGGAGAAGGAAGAAAGTCTCTGCTAGACACTTCTGACAGCAGATAATCTGTTGGGAGAACCAATGGACTTCATCCTTCATCCGTCAGGAGCTCCCCATGTACATCAGAGTGTCAGCTGGACCTTCATTTTTTATTTATTTTTGCAGGTTTAAATGTGTACGGGGACCTTTAGTATTTTGACTACTAATTAGCGCAACCAATTAGGCTGTGTTCAAACTGTTGGAGGTTCGGGGCCTCCGTTCACACTTCATTATATTTGACAGCAAGAAGAGTGCAGTATGAAGTAGAATGACAGACACTGCAGCAAAACCCCAAGTGACCCCTTGAAGTCAATGAGACTTGTTGATCACGGTTAGGATCCAACAGATCCAGCATAGAATTGTGACTTACGTTATGGATGGAAGTTATGATACCGATGTGAACATGGTCATGCATTCAGCTCCTGTAGGGAACCTCTACCATATGCCACTGCTGTAATAGTTCTGTCCGTGAAGAAATAACCTATACAAGAAGAAAACAGCTAAACAGCAACATTTTGGGGCAAGAATATTGCACTTTTCAGCACATGTGCAGATTGCATGAGTCAGCGCTGTAATGCGATATAACCAGGTACATTGCGTAGGTACTGTAGATTAGGTCATTTATTTGCTGCGGTATTTTTTCTAATACTAATATAAACTTTGACATTAGATGGTATTCAAGACTGGAATGAAAAGCTGCAGCAACCATTTGATATATGTGTATTCATCTATATACTGCAATGATCCATGTAAACACTCAGCTGTATCTAAAAATAAGTCCAGCAAAGCTCCATAGAAGGTGGGTTCACAAAGTAGTGTTTGATTACTGACTAATTTTCTAAATTTATTCTAAAATCGGTGATCCAGCCTGCCAGTGATTCCCTCTGCTTGTTTTTCTGTGGTGTGTCATGAATTACATTCAGAAATCGTCCTTTTATCTTTGCACAAAGCCTTATAACCTGATGATATGTTTTATCCCTTTGAGAACTCCGATGTCTGAAGGCAACGTTTCCTTTAGCAAGTCAAATGAAAGCTACAAAGATCTTGTCACAACAAACGCACTCAGTGTACAAGGATATAAAATGTACCGCGCTCAGAGAGGTAGAACACGATACCCTCACATCAATGGATACTGGAGACGTGAAGAGTAAGTAGCTTTATTGGGGATTTTACAATGTGCATTCACAGCAGTAGTTATTGATATATGCCTTGTTGCTTATAGCGCCAACATATTCTGCGGAGCTGTTCATAGAGTTGTTTTTCTATCAAGCAACGAAGTTTTAATCTGAAAAGAGATATATTACTCACACCATAGCTCTATCTATCACTAACTTATATATATTCCACATGTATAGAAATCTGGCATCGGAAACATCCTCACCAACATCTTAAAGGTATATTCCGCTTTCTTTTTGCATGGCTGCAGCCATTCATTGGCCTCAGCAGTCTTGTGCCGTATACCGCTGAGGTCATGACCAGTTTATGGGCACATCACTGCTACAGCCAAGAATAGGATGCATTAGCTGCAGTAGCAGGGAGGATAGTAGTGGAAGAAATGGAACGGGGGATTTTTGAACCAGTAAGTATACATTGTTTTATTACTTTAACCCCTTTGAAGACATATAGCAATATTTATTTTAGCTGGGACAACCCTTTCTGGTGGCAGTCCAGCCTTTCCACCGTTCTCCGTCCTTATTTTTCTTCTCCTTTCCTGAAAGTAGATCCTTCCAGTCTCACTTCCAGCAGCTGTGGAGGATGTTCCCTTGCAATCTTCTGGGGAAACACCTTATATCAGAGGTCATATTACAGAAACTGTTTGGGTACACTTCTCACCCATAGTATTTTATGCCAGTTAGGTCTACCTGGGAAGAGACTCTTGGTTAACCCTTCTTGCTTGGTTCTCTGACTGATGGTACGGTAAGAGCAGTGAGACTATGGAACTCTCTGCCTGAGAAGGTGGTGATGGTGAGTTCACTAAAAGAGTTCAAGAGGGGCCTGGATGTATTTCTGGAGTGTAATAATATTACAGGCTATAGCTACTAGAGAGGGGTCGTTGATCCAGGGAGTTAAGGAAGGAAAATTGGCTTCTACCTCATTGTTTTTGTTTTTTTTGCCTTCCTCTGGATCAACTTGCAGGATGACAGGCCGAACTGGATGGACAGATGTCTTTTTTCCGCCTTATAAATTATGTTACTATGATGTGTGTTTTCTTTGTATTTGCTTACATGGTTGAAATGTTATCTAATACGTAAATCTTCATAATGATTTTTTTTTAAATAATTTTCATTTTGTGTTGCTCCGTGTACTATAGATAAACTATTGGGTTTGCCATTTTATTTAGTTTCTCTACCTAGTACTTTGAATGCACAAGGGTGTACTCATTAACATCTGTAAAAGTAATCACTGTGTGACTATTTAATTTAGCATCATCCACCACAAAAATCTGATTGCAACACCAACTACATTGCATGCAACAGGCTCACACATGCTGTCACATAAGGTAGGGACCTAATCTTGAATGTGTATATATGGCAGTATATGAATTATCCATTAGCTGTATCCATGCACCCGACATGGGTAAGAGTGTTTGTTTAGCTGGCTGCTGTAGGTCACAGATCATTATGCTATTTACACCAAGACTGTACATAAGCTGGAGAAACCCAAAGTCAGCAACCTCTTTAAAAGATGATGATGTGTGTTTTATTTAAATGAGATCAAATGAGTAATCCAATATCTTGGACGAGGAAAATGTTAGCAAAATGCTGGAATATTATGTTCATTAAGGTAATAGATGATCAACCATGATAAATCATCCCAGTCACTTCCTTAAATAGCCTTACAATTTGTTCCAGTCTGCTCAGCACGAAGCATGCATTAGAGAGAGGTCTCACATCTTTCTTCCTAACAGTATTCCATAAAGCCACTGAATAAAGAAAAAGCCAGCGTTTTACATTTATTGTATAATAAAAGAGCAGATTTTATTTGATGGCCTGTATGCGGCAAACCAGAAATAATCAGTGAAAATGCAGGGATCATGTGGATACTTATCTCATTTCATTTTATACCCCGGATGAGTAAGATCACATTTACAAAGTGGGAAAAAAGATTTAAGGTCAAGCTTTATGAGGGCATCAAATCGCATTAGGTTCCAACTGGGACAAAAGTTCTGTTTCACCTAATTGATTCAAAGATATACCGCACCTTCATGTGCCTCCAGTTTTATACAAAGGAATACAGAGGGGATTTTGTGGATTCTGAATGAATCTGGCAGAAAATATCTTGGCAGGCTCCATGGCATTCAGTACGTACGGAGTATTCTTTCCTAGAACTATTGTTTCCAGGGAAGGATAGCTTTGTACATACAGCACTAAACAGAGCCTTTATGGCAGTACGCAGAGGTCATGCTAGGGAGTCATGCGGCCTCCATTCACCGGAGGCCAGTGGTGGATCCTTTTCAGTAGAACTGAATAAAATAATGTATGGTTAAGGCCTCATTCACATGACAGTTGACATTCACACTGCCATTTTCAGAAACATAGCCGTCTATGGGGCTATTCACAAAGCTTTTTCTTTAATGGCCAATGAATTGCAGATGTTAAAGGGGTTCTGCACTTTCAATTAACTGATGATCTATCCTCTGGATAGATCATCAGCTTCTGATCGGCCGGGGTCCGACACCCGGGACCCCCGCCGATCAGCTGTTTGAGAAGGCAGCGGCGCTCCAGCAGCGCCGCTGCCTTCTCACTGTTTACCGCCGGGCCGCCCGCCCACTGACGTCACGACTAGTATCAACTACAGAGGATAGATCATCAGTTAATTGAAAGTGCAGAACCCCTTTAAAAAAGGACATTTTTTATGACCATTTAGACAGGAGTGCCCCCATCTAATGGCAGTTCAATATGGGTACACTAGGGAAAGAAATCGACTTTCAGATTTTAAAACCAAAGTAAATACTCACTTCAACCCCTTGTCCGCATAGGGACACCTGCCCCTCACTGGATGCAGCAGGAACTGCGCTCTCAGTGTGATGATGTCACATGATCAAGCTGGAAGTGTCAGGTCCTGTTGCCTCCAGTAAAGAGCAGGTGTCCCCATGCATGCAAGCGGTTGAGGTAAGTATTTATTTTATTTTTTTAGCCGCCAGCACTACCGGAAGTGGGATCCATTATCTATATGTCGGTATATATAGTGAGGACACATATGCTTCTGGGGGCACTATGATGGCACATATGTTTCTGGTGGCACTATGGGAGGCAAATTATAATATAGGTGCACTATTGGGGGCTATTTATAATACTGGGGCAACTATTGGGGCCATTTATAATACTGGAGGCACTATTGGGGGCCATTTATAATACTGGGGGCACTATGTGGCCCATTTATAATACTGAGGGTATTATTGGGGCCATTTATAATATTAGAGGCACTATTGGATTAGCAACAAGAAACATGACTAAAATCACTAGTGTTTGTGTTAGGGCACTTTCACACTTGCGTTGTGAAGATCCAGCCGGCAGTTCCGTCGCCGGAACTGCCTGCAGGATCCTGAAATCCGTGTACAAATGGATAGCATTTGTAGACGGATACGGATGTGGATCCGTCTCACAAATGCATTGAAACGCCAGATCCGTCTCTCCGGTGTCATCCGGAAATTTAATTTTTTGCATTTTTAAAGGTCTGCACATGCGCAGACCGGAAACCGTATCCGTTTTGCCGGAACGCTTGTATCCGGCATTAATGCATTTCAATGGAAAATAATGCCAAAGCCAGCATTCCGGCAAGTGTTCCAGAATATTGGACGGAGAAAATACCATATTATGCTGTGGTATTTTCTCCGGCCAAATACCGTAAGAGTGACTGAACTGAAGACATCCTGATGCATACTAAACGGACTGCTCTCCATTCAGAATGCATTAGGATAAAACTGATCAGTTGTTTTCTGGTATTGAGCCCCTAGTACGGAACTCAATACCGGAAAAGAATAACGCTAGTGTGAAAGTACCCTTAGCTTTAGCTTTACTCACTGAACTACATTAAAGTCCAGTCACCATGTCCGCTTTAGTAAATGGCTGTAGAACTGTTATATTAGCCCTACTAAATATGTATGAATACATTGATGAATGTGAGTTACCAGTTGGGGGTGTGTTACTATACACAGTTTGACATGGTCCAATAAGTGCTGACAGTGCCAGGCTATGTATGGACACATCTCTTAGACAAAGGCAATGGTAATGCTTATCTGTCGATGTACTAATAAATATGCAGAATGAATAATAGAGGACCGGCAAAATGCAGAGTAAAGAGATAAGAAGCTCTTCAATAGTTATTTCATGGGGAATGCAAGTATCTACTAAGCAGACAATTCAGAAAAGGAGACAGGTCCTCTCTAAAGATTTAGCCCACACTTACTAATACTGTCTAAAAGCAAGACCAAGGAAGGAGCCAGTATCAGGTGTTAGTGTATCAAAGGTCTACACTGTGTCCTGGTGTAGAAAAGTTACACATTTTGGCACAATCCCCTTAATGTGTCAACATTTGTGACTCGTTTACCATTTTACACTGCTCTGACCACTATTGCATAGCGGGTAAAGAGTGATTGTGTGTTTATAGCTAGATTCAACTACTGAGATTTGTTTTAAAAAAGTCACAAAAAAAGTTGGATATGGCTGAAGAACTAGAGAAGCATTTCTAGAAAAAGTCCCTGATTTATCAAGACTGACACCTGCCATGCCAGTTTCGATCGGGCCTGCGCTGCCAGAGGAGGCATGTGTAGTGCCCTGGAGCAGGGGTACTTTAAAGTGTGGACATTTGTGAACATTTATGAACATTTGCCCCTGTTACCTCTATGAAAAGTCATCAACTCCAAGGGTTAACCTGCACTAACTTATACTGTTTAATACTTAAACCTAAAATGCACTCTAACATTTACAGGTGAACTTAAAGTGACCTCTAAACGTTTTAATGTCCAAGTGTTCAATGTTTCAGTACTTTTTTTCAGAACTTGCTGTTCTCTAACAAGGAGCTTAACTGCAAAATTCACAAAAGGTGTTTGATCCATGAATCGCCCAATAAATTTCCTGGTTCAATTAGAATTGATAATTAAACAGTTCTCCTCATCATGCTGTTCACATTTTGACATCATAAGACCAAGACAACACCTAATAATAATTGATAATAATTGATCAACAGCATCTCGCCATTGCAAGGCTTCATGCAGGATGTTCTCAGACAGAAGTGGCCGCTGAGCTTAGAGTGTTACAGATCGTCATCAGCAGGTTGCAACAGAGATACAGAGACACTGGATGTTCTGTCCCCACATGAAGGCGAATGAAGATATAACTGATAATGGCTACGTGACTTCCTACCTTCGTATCCAAGCAGTGGAGCAGACTGGATCGGCAGATGCTCGGGTTAGATGGATCCAAACGTAGACACAGGAATTAAATCAATGTGGGTTTATTTGATCCAAATACAGTGACAAATGATGATACAATACTGTCATGTAGTAGTGGTATTTAGTGATGGCCGAACATCGGCCGGGACATTTTGCGAATGCGTGTTTGCGATCAAATCTTCGCAAACCGCGCGTTCGCGGTGGGCCCCATTCACTTTAATCACAAGTTCTTTTCTGTCACGTGAATGCCAAATTTTTGGGGCCTGTACTCCAGTGGCCTACAGTAAAATTTGTATCCAGTGACCGCCAAATGTACCGTATTTTTCGCCCTATAAGACGCACCGGCCCATAAGACGCACCTAGGTTTTTGGGGAGGAAAATAAGAAAAAAAATTATTTTTAACCAAAAGGTGTGCTGTGTGTTTGGTGGGTTTGGAACTAATGGTGGTCTGTGGATGGCACTATTACTGGGGATCTGTGGATGACGGACACTGTTATGGGGGATCTGTGGATGACGGACACTGTTATGGGGGGATCTGTGGATGACGGACACTGTTATGGGGGGATCTGTGGATGACGGACACTGTTATGGGGGGATCTGTGGATGACGGACACTGTTATAGGGGGGATCTGTGGATGACGGACACTGTTATGGGGGGATCTGTGGATGACGGACACTGTTATGGGGGGATCTGTGGATGACGGACACTGTTATGGGGGGATCTGTGGATGACGGACACTGTTATGGGGGGATCTGTGGATGACAGACACTGTTATGGGGGGATCTGTGGATGACGGACACTGTTATGGGGGGATCTGTGGATGACAGACACTGTTATGGGGGGATCTGTGGATGACGGACACTGTTATGGGGGGGATCTGTGGATGACGGACACTGTTATGGGGGGATTTGTGGATAACTGACACTGTTATGGGGGGGATCTGTGGCTTGCACTGTTACAGGGGGGGTCTGTGGCTGACACTGTTACAGGGGGGATCTGTGGATGGCACTGTTACAGGGGGGATCCGTGGATGGCACTGTTATGGGCTGGGGGGGGTCTGTGGGTGGCACTGTTATATATGTGCCATCCACAGACCCCCCCAGCCCATAACAGTGCCATGCACAGACCCCCCCAGCCCATAACAGTGCCATTCACAGATCCCCCCCCTGTAACAGTGCCATCCACAGATCGCAATCCGAACCGTCCACCCCCCCCCCTCCTCCCGCCCGCCCGCCGCCGCACAAAATATAAGTTGTCATATTGAATTAATAGTTATTAAACATGCCCCCCAACTCCTAATCGCTGCTGTAGAAATCAGGCAGGCAGGACGGCCGGCCGGCGCGTCTCACTGACGTCACTTGCCTGCGCCGCCTACTTCATTCATAAAGTAGGCGGCGCAGGCACGTGACACGAGTTACGCTGCCGCCCGCCCGCCTGGCCTGAATTCTAGAGCAGCAATTAGGAGGTAAGGTAGTAATAGCAGTTTGGAGGCATGTTTAATAACTATTACTTCAATATGAGATCTTATATTAGCATACTGGAGCGGCGGGGCGGTGCTATACTACACTGACTGCACCGCCCCGCCGCTATTGCCGGCCCCCAGCTCCTCCCAGTCCCTCCCCGAGTCCCTGCTCTGCTCATACATCGCAGCTTGCGATGTAAAAGTGGCAGCATTCGCCCCATAAGACGCAGGGGCATTTCTCCCCCATTTTGGGGGAAGAAAAAGTGCGTCTTATGGGGCGAAAAATACGGTACCTCCAGCCACAGAATCACAAGTTCTTTTGTGTCAGGTAAATCCCTAAGTTTTGGGGCCCCTACTCCAGTGGCCTACAGTAAAATTTTTATCCAGTGACTGCCTAATGTACCTCCAGCCACAGAATCACAAGTTCTTTTCTGTCAGGTGAATGCCTAATTTTTGGGGCCTGTTCTCCCGTAGCCTATAATAACATTTTTCTAGGCTCCAGCAAGGCACATTTTTGAGAGTTTCCCTTTAAGATGCATAAAAATGGCCCCTGAATAAAATACATATTTTTTGTGGGAATTTTACCAATGATCCCCCTCTGGTATATCACTGTCCATGTTGTGGGACTATTTGTGTACTTCTAGTAAGTGTTTGCTGGCTGCAAATATGACCTGAAGGTTTTTCAGGTTCGCCTGCCATTAAAGTGAAAGGGGCCCGCAGCGAACACGCGGTTCGCGAATCGTCCCGGCCGATGTTCGTCCATCACTAGAGGAAATCACCACTGCATGCTTCTACTTAAATTCCCCACTTTCATGATATAATATCACTGTAGCGTGAACTTTTTCCATAAATTTCACCCGAAAGCCAAATATGCCAAATGTTTTGTGAGTAGTGTATATCCTGCCCATTTGCACTGTATTTGCACAGCACTGTGGAAAGGGTTAATGAACACAGATAGACTTTTGGGACTTTCTAGCTAATAATGAGAAGCTAGTAATTTTCCACAGTTACCATAAGGTTTAAAGAAGAGTGACTTTTGGAGGAAAAAGCCAGACTTGTTTATCGCCAAAACCAAACAGACTGACCTTTTCAAGGTCTGGTTTAGCTATGTTATTATGTCAAAAGACTTGTTTATGTCTGGAAAACTGCTGGGCCATTGAGTATCATTGAAGGTCTAATGTCTATAAGAGACCAGAATTGTAACATTGTATTTGTTTGGGTTGTATTTCTCCACTAGAAGAATCTAGTTCAGCTAGAAAAGGTATATAAAGAGAGCAGTCAGAGCTCCTAGTGTTCTAAAGTTAGGGATCAGTGCTTAGATTGCATGAGGTACCAGGAGAAGATGCTGAGGTGGGAATGTTGAGCCACAGACCATGGGCAACCAGCCCTGTCAGCAGGGAGCCAGCTGGACTACTGAGCCACAGAGTGTGGGCCTCCAGCCTTTGGCCAGGGTACCAGCCTTCTGAAACAAAGAGGGACAGCTAGCTCAGGCCTTTCCCCAGCATTAAACCCTTCTTCTACCAAGGGGGAGACTGGAGAAGCCAGCCCAGTACCTTGCCTGTTTTTTTTTTTTTGCACTTGAGATCCTCCAGTAAAGGAGCACACTAGTTAACTGCAGACCCTGACTCTCAGGACTTAATTCCAATTGGGGTGTACCATGCCTTACTGTTCCTTCAGGAGGGCAGCAACATGTGGTGACACCTCTCATTGGCCCTGTTCAAATTTTTGTGCTGGATGGATTGATAAAGAGACATAAGATTATAGTATATTTCTGAGTGCCATGGTGTTTTATGCTATATACTACGGGAATCTCCCTACCATAGAGCACTGAACAACCCCTTAGCAGATTGCCAACCAGATACTTCTATATTGTTCCATCAATGAAGGGAAGTCATTCTGGTTCAAACCGTAATACTTCCACCACCATGTTTCACAGATGGAATGAGGTTTTTATGCTGGACTACAGTGTTTTCCTTTCTCCAAACATAACACTTCCCATTTAAACCAAAAAGTTCTATTTTGGTCTGTTCCATCCACAAACAATGGTCCAGTAGCCTTCTGGCTTGCGAAGGTGATTTTTAGAAAGCTGCTGATGGGGAGTATTGTTCTATTTGGACAGCTTTCTCCTTGCAATCCTGCCGTGCCTACCATTGTTGTTACATATCTTCCTGATGGTGGACTCATGAACATTAACATTAGGAAAACCTTGGGTTTCTTTGTGACCGTATACACTATTAAAAGTCTTGATCTTGACATGACCTTTGTTGGTCGACCTCTCCTGTGGAGGGTAATATTGGTCTTGAATTTCCTCTATATGTACACAGTCTGTTGGACTGTGGATTAATGGAGTATGAAAGATGGTTTTGTAATGTTTTCCAGGCTGATGAGCATCAACAATTTTCTCATGAGGTCCTCAGAAATCTCATTTGTAAATGCCATGATATATGTTAGCCTAGCACTCCGTGCCTGCGGTGTTGGCCCTACATGTGAGCACAGGTGCCAGGTTCCCTCATTCCCTCCTTTTGCTGACAAGCGTGGCAGTAGGTAGCTTAACTTTTGTATCTGTGCTTCCTGCTTGAGTCCTGTACTGTTGATAGGGCGTGCATAGGTGTTTCTCTCCTCCATTGTGTCTCCAGGCAGCATGTACACGCCCTCTATCTCTCCAGCCTATGGCTGGGTTGCAGCAAGTATTTAAAGGCGCTTCCTGCCCCAGGAAGGCGCATGAGCAATCTTGGTCACTAGCTTGTCTAGTTCCTTCTGTGAAGGTGTTTGGAAGTTTCTGCTTTTCTGTGTACTGGACCCTGCTTCTCGATTCGGATCTTGCTTGTTTGCCGCCTGCCTCTGACCTTAGACTTCGATTACGGACTTCGCTTGATCATTGCCTGCCCTGGATTTCCTGACTATGCCTTACCCCTAGGTGTTTGCACTGGTATTTCTGACCCCCTGGTCAGCTGCCACTGACCTGAGGACTGCTCTGGAGTGCAACCTGGTATCTACCCTAATGGCCCAAGCCTATCCTTTCCAATCAGAGGCTCTAGTGAAGACCAGGTAGTTACTTAGTCATGCTCCCCCAGGGTATAGCCGGTCAGTGGCGCAGTGGGTCCACACCCACTTGCATAGCAGTTTGCTCAGGCCATGGACCCCCCTGATCAGAACCCACCAAGCCTCACCGAACTATACTAGGAGATGGCTCAGCAGAGAAAACGTCAGGATGAGATTCTGTCTTATCTGTGCAATGTATACATGCGCCTTAATAACCTGACGCCCACCAACCCTGCACCTCCAGTTCCGACTGCAGTGGCTAACCTGGCACCTGTTCCGCCAACTCCCTATGTGCCAGTATCTAGACCCCGTCTGTCAGCTCCACCATGTTTTGATGGAGACCCTAAACAGTGCAGGGGGGTTTATTAATCAGTGCACTCTGCAATTTAAACTGTTGCCACATCAGTTCATTTCTGACCGAGCCAAGTCACTTTTTAAATGTTACAGCTTACAGGAGAAGCCCTGGCCTGGATCAAGCCACTCTGAGAGAGGAGTGACCAGGTCATTATGAATCTACAGGCCTTCCTAGAGGCTTTCCGTAGGGTGTTTGATGAGCCAGGACGCACAACCTCGGTCGATGTCCCCTCTACCCTGAACGACCTTATTTCCCTGGCCACCAGGATTGATCTGTGCTTCCAGGAGCGCACTAAGGAGGTAGCACATGAGAGTAGACCGTATTGTCCAGTGGGGTTTTTTTTCCCAGCTGTTTTCAGTCCCTCGGCCTTCCACGTCTCGTCTGTTGCTGCACCAGAACCCATGCAGATTGATCGAGTCAGGCTGACTAAGAAAGAACGTGGTCACCGTCATACAAAGGGGCTTTGCTTCTATGTGGCAGTGCTAAAAATCTCCTATCCTGTCCTCTGAAGCCGGGAAACTCCCGAGTCTAGGGTCTGTTGGGGAAACGACCCTAGGTGAAGACAAATCCTCTCCCCATCTGACTCTGCCGGTTACCCTTTCATTGGGAGATGTTTGATTCGAGACGGAGCTTCTGGATTCCGGAGCAGCAGGGAAATTCCTGCAACAAGGCCTAGTGGATCGTCATCAGATTCCTTTTCCCATGCAGAGTCCTCTGATGGGAGCGTCTATCGATGGAAGGGCTTGATCTCCATACAGTTCATCACGGAACCTGCAAAATTACAGGTGGGAGCGCTTCATATTAAAGTGATTTTGTTCCTGGTCCTTTCAAGTCTCTCTCATCTTCTCCTCCTGGGACTTCTGTGGGTTTGTGTTCTTAAACTTGTTTTTGACTGGAGGTCCAGAGAGGTGCTTCGTTGGGGACAGTCCTGTTTTGGGAACTGTCTTTCTTCTGTTCAGTCGTATTGGTCGCCTTGGGTACCACCCAATCTCCAGGGTCTGCAACCTGACCAGGATTTGCCAAGGGGATGAGCAGAAGACCGCCCTCAACACCCATGATGGTCACTATGAATACCTGGTGATGCCCTTTAGACTAAGCATTGACCCTGCAGCGTTCCAAGAATTTGTAAACAACATCTTTAGAGACTTGCTCTATTCCTGTGTTGCGGTGTGCCTAGATGATATCCTTGTTTTTTCTCCAGATTTGGCAGGTTCATCTGGTTCGTCAAAAGGTTAAAAGAAAATCGTCTGTACATCAAGTTTGAGAAATGTTCCTTTGAGCAGTCTTCTCTTCCATTCCTAGGATACATAATATCTAATATTGGCCTGAAGATGGATCCCGAGAAGCTGTCAGCGATTTTAAAGTGGCCTCGTCCTTCAGGTTTAAAAGCAATACAGCGATTCCTGGGGAATCCAGCGATTCCCGGCAGGGTTTACTCAGCCTTCCATCTTTCCGAGGTTGGTAAAATGAGTACCATTGAGTATTTATTTATTAACATATACATATATATATATATATTCATGCATTTTAGGCGCTTTTTATTAATCACTGTGATATTTTTGTCAGGGCATTATCATGACATCACTATAACCTTGTTTATATATTTTATGTTTCATGCTTTTTTATATATCTGCTCACTTATTTATGTTGTGTGTATTATTGTCAATTCCTTACACATTTATATATTTTTTCACATATGATCATGATTTAGATTTGTGTTAAACAAGTATAAGATAATATATACTAATTTTCACAATGTGGGATATGGATGGTCTCTCTTTTTAATTATACGCTGTGTAGTTACATCTTTGGTACAGTGCTGCCCATAATTATTTATACTCCTGCCAAATTTGGACTTAAAGTTACTTTTATTTAACCAGCAAGTAATTTTTTGACGGGAAATGACATAGGTGTCTACCAAAAGATAACAAGGCGATGTACAAAGACATTATTGTGGGAAAAAAACATTTCTCAGCTTTTATTTACATTTGAGCAAAAAGTGTCCAGTCCAAAATTATTTATACCCTTCTCAATAATCAATAGAAAAGTTTTTCTTGGCTATTACGGCAATCAAACGCTTCCTATAATTGCAGACCGGCTGTCTCCACAGGTATTTTTGCCCATTCATCTTTAGCAATGAGCTCCAAATCTTTCAGGTTGGAGGGTCTTCTTGCCATTACCCTGATCATTAGCTCCCTCCACAGATTCTCAATTGGATTCAAGTCTGGAATCTGGCTGGGCCACTCCAAAGCGTTAATGTTGTTGTCTGCTCACCATTTCTTCACCACTTTTGTTGTGTGTTTTGGGTCATTGTCATGCTGAAATGTCCACTGGTGCCCAAGGCCAAGTTTCTCTGCAGACTGCCTGATGTTGTCGTTGAGAATCCTCATGTATTGCTCTTTTTTCATGGTGCTGTTTACTGTGATGGCTGAAAAACACCCCCAAAGCATTAGGTTTCCACCACCATGTTTGACAGTGGGGATGGTGTTCTTTGGGTTGAAGGCTTCTCCTTTTTTACGCCAAATGAAGGAAACATCATTGTAACCAAATAATTCAATTTTAGTTTCAGCTGATCATAACACAGAAGACCAGACGTCTTCTTCTTTGTCCAGATGAGCTTTTGCAAAGGCCAAGCGAGCTTTTGTGTGCCTTATCTGGAGAAGTGGAACCCAGCAGTGTGCAGTCTCCGTTGGATTGTCTGCCTTGAGACATTGCCACCAGCAGAGCCCAGATTCACCAGGATGTGATCCTTGGATTCTTTTTCACCTCTCTAACTATCCTCCTGGCCAGCACAGGTGTCACTTTTGGCTTCCGACCACGTCCTCTGAGATTTTGGGCAGCACTGTATATACTGGGTTCGGCATTCATTTAGCTGCTCTATTATACGCGATCACTGTTGTCCGTAGTGACCAATTAGATCATGTAGGACTTAGTTGTGCCCACAAACTACGTCATGTGAGGTTTGGCTACGCCCACAGATCATGTGATGCGAGGCTCAGTTGGGCACACAAACCATTATATGCGAGGCTTGGCTACGCCCATAAACCATGTCATGTGAGGCTCAGCCACGCCCATAAATTATGTCATGTGAGGCTTGTTCACGCCCACAAAAACGTGCATCATAAGGTCCTACCACTATGAAACTACAAGCTTCCTCACATGATCTGTGTCATGTGGGGTTTGGCCATACCCACAACCTTATGTCAGAAGGTCCTTTTACTTTGAACTTATATGCGGTTTTTGCATAATTTTTGCAGTGTTCTTGCAGTGTGCCTCCTTTTTATACCATAGACTATCAACTATCGAGTCTTATTCTATTTTTACATTGATTGTACATCTGGCTGAACAGTATATTTAAACTATTTAAGAGTGACTTTCTGGTAACATGGTCTATTGGTCCGCCCATTGTGGGTGTTCCTTTAGCACACCAATCTGTTATTCTCTTATTAAGATCACTATAAAAAGACCATAGCACCACCTACACACCATCACCGGAAGAAGCCAGAGTGTCTGGCGAAACGGTGTTGGGAGGCGGCGGCAGAGGAGCCAGCACGCGGCGGGTATTTACTACATTTATGTTTCTCCACATGTCACTTTTGCTCTTTCCTTTTTCCTTGGTTTTGTCCGGGAGTTTCATGCACCTTATAGACAGGTGAATGTGGATGTCTGTTTTTTTCATGCTGTTCGCAGTGTCCCGCATGTGCTGACCCCTCATCCTCCTCCTCCTTGGTTTTGTGTCCTCCATTTTGTTATGGCTGCTGTCTAAAATAATTATCTATGTACTTTATTGTAATATTTTACCTTTAATAAAGTTTGTATTTACCACTTTCTCACCGAAGTGTGGCGTTGCAATTTGTCTGTGGCTAAGCATTGACCCTGCAGCGTTCCAAGAATTTGTAAACGACATCTTTAGAGACTTGCTCTATTCCTGTGTTTTGGTGTACCTAGATGATATCCTTGTTTTTTCTCCAGATTTGGCAGATTCATCTGGTTCTTCAAAAGGTTAAAAGAAAATCGTCTGTACATCAAGTTTGAGAAATGTTCCTTTGAGCAGTCTTCTCTTCCATTCCTGGGATACATAATATCTAATATTGCTCTGCCTTGCCTTTATGCTGGATGTTGAATAAGGCATTGGTGTACATTTTGGCCAAAGCGTAATAAGCCACTCACCGCGTCAAGGTTGCCTTCATGAGTGGTCCCTAACACTAGTTCCTACCTTTTATGGGCCATGACAGCCACATAAAGTCCAGGGAGCGCGGGTACAGCATGCATGCCAAGCATTTTGTGTTTTTACATTTATATCTCTATTTCGCCATAGCAATCTGCACCTGCTAGGGGTTGTGCGGGCTGAAATTTTCCATATTTTTCTCTTTGTAGTATGTATTGGAGGTGTGGCGATCTCCAAGCAGTCAAGCACACCTGTCCAGTTAATCTACCCCCTGGAGGCTGGTTTTAAAGTCAGTATAAAACTGAGTCTGGATATACAGCACCTACCAGTAACCATTAGGATCCAGGAGAAGTATAAAGTGGGCTCAGCATGCATGTGAGTACTTGCATCCCTGGATCCGATGAAAGCTGTAATGGCACCGGACGGGGTTAAAAGCAGAGTGTGCTTGGCATGCATGCTGTACCCGCGCTCCCTGGACTTTATGTGGCTGTCATGGCCCATAAAAGGTAGGAACTAGTGTTAGGGACCACTCATGAAGGCAACCTTGACGCGGTGAGTGGCTTATTACGCTTTGGCCAAAATGTACACCAATGCCTTATTCAACATCCAGCATAAAGGCAAGGCAGAGCGCTGGTTGCAGTGTGCGATTGCATTTTGTGTTTTTACATTTATATCTCTATTTCGCCATAGCAATCTGCACCTGCTAGGGGTTGTGCGGGCTGAAATTTTCCATATTTTTCTCTTTGTAGTACGTATTGGAGGTGTGGCGATCTCCAAGCAGTCAAGCACACCTGTCCAGTTAATCTACCCCCTGGAGGCTGGTTTTAAAGTCAGTATAAAACTGAGTCTGCTTATACAGCACCTACCAGTAACCATTAGGTTCCAGGAGAAGTATAAAGTGGGCTCAGCATGCATGTGAGTACTTGCATCCCTGGATCCGATGAAAGCTGTAATGGCACCGGACGGGGTTAAAAGCAGAGTGTGCTTGGCATGCATGCTGTACCCGCGCTCCCTGGACTTTATGTGGCTGTCATGGCCCATAAAAGGTAGGAACTAGTGTTAGGGACCACTCATGAAGGCAACCTTGACGCGGTGAGTGGCTTATTACGCTTTGGCCAAAATGTACGCCTTATTCAACATCCAGCATAAAGGCAAGGCAGAGCGCTGGTTGCAGTGTGCGATTGCATTTTGTGTTTTTACATTTATATCTCTATTTCGCCATAGCAATCTGCACCTGCTAGGGGTTGTGCGGGCTGAAATTTTCCATATTTTTCTCTTTGTAGTACGTATTGGAGGTGTGGCGATCTCCAAGCAGTCAAGCACACCTGTCCAGTTAATCTACCCCCTGGAGGCTGGTTTTAAAGTCAGTATAAAACTGAGTCTGCTTATACAGCACCTACCAGTAACCATTAGGTTCCAGGAGAAGTATAAAGTGGGCTCAGCATGCATGTGAGTACTTGCATCCCTGGATCCGATGAAAGCTGTAATGGCACCGGACGGGGTTAAAAGCAGAGTGTGCTTGGCATGCATGCTGTACCCGCGCTCCCTGGACTTTATGTGGCTGTCATGGCCCATAAAAGGTAGGAACTAGTGTTAGGGACCACTCATGAAGGCAACCTTGACGCGGTGAGTGGCTTATTACGCTTTGGCCAAAATGTACACCAATGCCTTATTCAACATCCAGCATAAAGGCAAGGCAGAGCGCTGGTTGCAGTGTGCGATTGCATTTTGTGTTTTTACATTTATATCTCTATTTCGCCATAGCAATCTGCACCTGCTAGGGGTTGTGCGGGCTGAAATTTTCCATATTTTTCTCTTTGTAGTACGTATTGGAGGTGTGGCGATCTCCAAGCAGTCAAGCACACCTGTCCAGTTAATCTACCCCCTGGAGGCTGGTTTTAAAGTCAGTATAAAACTGAGTCTGCTTATACAGCACCTACCAGTAACCATTAGGTTCCAGGAGAAGTATAAAGTGGGCTCAGCATGCATGTGAGTACTTGCATCCCTGGATCCGATGAAAGCTGTAATGGCACCGGACGGGGTTAAAAGCAGAGTGTGCTTGGCATGCATGCTGTACCCGCGCTCCCTGGACTTTATGTGGCTGTCATGGCCCATAAAAGGTAGGAACTAGTGTTAGGGACCACTCATGAAGGCAACCTTGACGCGGTGAGTGGCTTATTACGCTTTGGCCAAAATGTACACCAATGCCTTATTCAACATCCAGCATAAAGGCAAGGCAGAGCGCTGGTTGCAGTGTGCGATTGCATTTTGTGTTTTTACATTTATATCTCTATTTCGCCATAGCAATCTGCACCTGCTAGGGGTTGTGCGGGCTGAAATTTTCCATATTTTTCTCTTTGTAGTACGTATTGGAGGTGTGGCGATCTCCAAGCAGTCAAGCACACCTGTCCAGTTAATCTACCCCCTGGAGGCTGGTTTTAAAGTCAGTATAAAACTGAGTCTGCTTATACAGCACCTACCAGTAACCATTAGGTTCCAGGAGAAGTATAAAGTGGGCTCAGCATGCATGTGAGTACTTGCATCCCTGGATCCGATGAAAGCTGTAATGGCACCGGACGGGGTTAAAAGCAGAGTGTGCTTGGCATGCATGCTGTACCCGCGCTCCCTGGACTTTATGTGGCTGTCATGGCCCATAAAAGGTAGGAACTAGTGTTAGGGACCACTCATGAAGGCAACCTTGACGCGGTGAGTGGCTTATTACGCTTTGGCCAAAATGTACACCAATGCCTTATTCAACATCCAGCATAAAGGCAAGGCAGAGCGCTGGTTGCAGTGTGCGATTGCATTTTGTGTTTTTACATTTATATCTCTATTTCGCCATAGCAATCTGCACCTGCTAGGGGTTGTGCGGGCTGAAATTTTCCATATTTTTCTCTTTGTAGTACGTATTGGAGGTGTGGCGATCTCCAAGCAGTCAAGCACACCTGTCCAGTTAATCTACCCCCTGGAGGCTGGTTTTAAAGTCAGTATAAAACTGAGTCTGCTTATACAGCACCTACCAGTAACCATTAGGTTCCAGGAGAAGTATAAAGTGGGCTCAGCATGCATGTGAGTACTTGCATCCCTGGATCCGATGAAAGCTGTAATGGCACCGGACGGGGTTAAAAGCAGAGTGTGCTTGGCATGCATGCTGTACCCGCGCTCCCTGGACTTTATGTGGCTGTCATGGCCCATAAAAGGTAGGAACTAGTGTTAGGGACCACTCATGAAGGCAACCTTGACGCGGTGAGTGGCTTATTACGCTTTGGCCAAAATGTACGCCTTATTCAACATCCAGCATAAAGGCAAGGCAGAGCGCTGGTTGCAGTGTGCGATTGCATTTTGTGTTTTTACATTTATATCTCTATTTCGCCATAGCAATCTGCACCTGCTAGGGGTTGTGCGGGCTGAAATTTTCCATATTTTTCTCTTTGTAGTACGTATTGGAGGTGTGGCGATCTCCAAGCAGTCAAGCACACCTGTCCAGTTAATCTACCCCCTGGAGGCTGGTTTTAAAGTCAGTATAAAACTGAGTCTGCTTATACAGCACCTACCAGTAACCATTAGGTTCCAGGAGAAGTATAAAGTGGGCTCAGCATGCATGTGAGTACTTGCATCCCTGGATCCGATGAAAGCTGTAATGGCACCGGACGGGGTTAAAAGCAGAGTGTGCTTGGCATGCATGCTGTACCCGCGCTCCCTGGACTTTATGTGGCTGTCATGGCCCATAAAAGGTAGGAACTAGTGTTAGGGACCACTCATGAAGGCAACCTTGACGCGGTGAGTGGCTTATTACGCTTTGGCCAAAATGTACACCAATGCCTTATTCAACATCCAGCATAAAGGCAAGGCAGAGCGCTGGTTGCAGTGTGCGATTGCATTTTGTGTTTTTACATTTATATCTCTATTTCGCCATAGCAATCTGCACCTGCTAGGGGTTGTGCGGGCTGAAATTTTCCATATTTTCAATATCTAATATTGGCCTGAAGATGGATCCCGAGAAGCTGTCAGCGATTTTAAAGTGGTCTCGTCCTTCAGGTTTAAAAGAAATCCAACTGTTCCTGGGATTTGCCAACTACTATCGCCAGTTCGTGCCACACTTCTCATCCTTCACTGCTTCCATCTCCGCCTTGACCCGTAAGGGAGCAAATCCCAAAAATTGGACAGCTGAAGCTGAATCCAATTCCAAGCCTTGAAGTAGGCCTTTTCTGCGAGTCCAGTTCTCCATCTCCCTAATGCTAACAAGCAATTCTATCTTGAGGTAGATGGATCGTCTCTTGGAGCTGGGGCGGTGCTTCCATAAAAAGCTTCCTCCAGTAAGATGGTAACCTATGGTTTCTTCTCCAAGACCTTATCTGAGCCTGAGCACAACTGACTCCGGACTTCCTGTGTCTTTCCCCTCGGTGCTTGAACTGACCTGGGAACTACTCTGGAGTGGTACCTGGTATCTACCCTAATGGCCCAAGCCTATCCTCACCATCAGAAGCTCTAGTGAAGACCAGGTAGTTACTTAGTCAAACCCATCCAGGGTATAGCTGGTCAGTGGCGCACTGGGTCCATACCTGCTTGCATAACAATATACTTCTACAAATGTGTATTGTGAAGATCAGACTTTGATAGATCCCTGTTCTTTAAATAAAATAGGTCACCCACTCACACCTGATTGCCATCCTATTGACTCAGAACACCTGACTCTAATTCCACCTTTAAATTATCTGCTCATCCTAAAAGTTCACATACTTTTGCTGCTCATAGACAGTTGATATTGGATTATTTTTCTCAATAAACAAATGACCTAATATTTTTGACAAATTTGTTTTGATTTGTGTCACGGTCTCTCCTGTGACAGGGCTCAGAAGATCTAAGAGACTGGCTGCACATGATGTGATCTGACAGCCTCTTTGGAGTCACTTTTTTCTGTGTTGTTGCTGGGTATGACCACACCTCTTGTCTCAGGTGTAGCTTAAGTGGTAATTTCAACTCCTCTATTTAGTCTGGTCTCACCCATCATGCTATGTTGTTGATAGCTCCTTTCTGGTGTTGAAATGATGGTGTCTGGTTCTCCTCCGAGCTCCTGCTTGTCAGCGTACTTTGGAGTTAAGTGTCTTCATTGTATTCCCCTACCGCCTGAGGGAGTCTACAGTTCCTTCAGCTTGGAAGGAACAGGTCATCTCTTGTCCTGACACTATTTCCATGGCCCTTTAGGGTCAGATAGGACTCTAGGTTCCTGCATATAAACATTCCCACCATCGAGGTCTGTTCATACTGATAGTAGTAAGTGCTCAGTTTAGGGATTCTCTAGGTGGTGACCTTTCCCCTTTCCCTAGTTTCCACGCCTAGTACCCTTTCCCTTCCCTCTTGTGATCAGTGTGGAGTTTACTCCCCACACGGTGCTATGATAATTTGGTTATCAACAACTACAAGGGTGTGGCAAAAATTATTTGCACTCTGGCTGTAGAATTTATTTTAATCAACTTTCAGAAAAGAGAAATACATCATATTTAAACATAATTTCCCTGCTTTTCAATACACTTTGTCCATCAGTGAACATGTTGTCATATTCCCACACAACTAATGGTTTTAGATATGTCTAGTTTTTAAATCTTTTGTAACAGAAAAAAAATTATAGGGAAAGGAAAACTATACATTTTCATATTTTTTTTTACAGTTTTTCTTTCAACACATATATTTTTTAATATTATATCTGTTGTCTAATGGCATAAAAAGAAAGTCCCTCAGAATTGAGAAAGCTTGAAAACTCGGAAGAACGAGTGAAACGTTTTCACGAAATCTACAGTAAGTCCAGTTGCCTTGATTTATTCTTTACAGATATACCATGACTTGGATAAATGAGAACCTTCACAGACATAAAAAGAAAGGTCTAATGTGTTCTGTGAAAATAAATATAACATACATCTAGGTTGGCTCAGAGATTAGTTATTTACTGTTAGATAGGCCCATTCCTAAAACTGAAAAATTGGCCGGGTAAGGAAGGGGGTAAACACTCCAGTAATTAAGTGGTTAAAAAAATGTTATAGGCTGAGCTGCGATCCACAAATGCGATTCACTGCAGAGCCATGGCTGATTTGTAAATGATTTCCCACATAATCCACTGTCACTCATCTATCCCAAAAAATCAGTTCACATACTGTCACGGTGCGGTGAGGGTAGTAAACTCCACACCAAACACAAGAGGGAAGGGAAAAGGTACTAGGCCTGGAAACTAGGGAAAAAAGAAAGGTCACCACCTAGTGAATCCCTAAACCGAGCCCTGACTACTATCAGTATTAACAGACCTCGATGGTAGGAATGTTCATACGCAGGAACCTAGAGCCCTATCTGACCCTAAAGGGCCCTGGAAATAGTGTCAGAACAAAAGATATCCTGTTCCTTCCCAGCTTAAGGAACAGAAGACTCCCTCAGGCCAAATACCAAAAGATAAGGGAATACAACAAACAAGAAATAAGGAAAAGACACTAACTCCGAAGTACGCGGACGAGCAGGAACTCAAAAGAGAACCAACACCAGTACTTCCACAACCAGAAAAAAGCTATCAACCGCATGGCATGATCTCTGAGACCAGACTAAATAGAGGAGTTGGAATGACCACTCAAGTTACACCTGAGACAAGAGGTGTGGTCATACCCAGCAACAACACAGAAATAAGTGAAACAAAATCATCACGTGAAGCCAATCTCTTAGATCGTCTGACCCCGACAGTACCCCCCCCCCTCTTCTACGGGTGGCCTCCGGACACCCAGGACCCACTTTATCCGGATGAGCTCTGTGAGAGGCTTTTACCAGACGACTAGCATTAACCTCGGCCACTGGAACCCACATCCTCTCCTCTGGTCCGTAACCCCTCCAGTGAACGGAGGGATCTAAGGAGAATTCGGGAGTCACCTGTCCTGCCGATCTGAATTCCAGATTACCATCCACCATGACAGGAGCGGGAGGCAAGGAGGACGGTTCAACAGGTTCCACATATCTCTTCAACAATGACTTATGGAACACATTATGAATCTTCAAAAACTGAGGAAGTTCAAGACGAAAGGCTACCAGGTTAATAATGATCTTATATGGACCAATAAACCTTGGACCCAACTTCGAAGAAGGTACTTTCAACTAAATTTTTCTTGTGGACAGCCACACAGAATCACCCACTCTCAGGATCGGACCATTCATACATCTCTCGTCAGGATACGTTTATACTTGTTGCCCATTTTTTTTAGATTATTTAGAATTTTCCGCCAAATAGATGACAAAAAGGAGCAAAATTGTTCCTCTTCAGGTATACCAGAAGTGGAACCCATATGCCCCAAAAAACTGCGACTTATCAGTGGACTCCTATCTACAGTTATTTATGGCAAACTCAGCTAAAGACAAAAATGAGGACCACTCCTCCTGGTTCTCCGAGACAAAACATCTTAAATAAGTCTCCAGATTCTGATAAGTGCATTCAGTCTGAGGATGAAAGGCCGAAGAGAAGGACAGTTGTACCCCCAGACGAGTACAGAATGCCTTCAAGAATTTGGAAACAAACCGAGTCCCCCTATAAGACACCACATCAGAAGGAATATCATGTAATTTCACAATGTTATCGAGAAACACTTTCGCCAGAGTTTTAGCATTAGGTAGACCTGGCAATGCTATAAAGTCTGCCATCTTACTAAAGCGATGAACAACCACCAAAATCATAGTTTTTCCTGAAGAATTAGGTAAATCTGTGCTAAAATCCAAGCATAAATGAGTCCAAGATCAGGACGGGATGGGCAACGGAAGTAAAGATCCGGAAGGCCGAGTATGTGTCACATTAGCATGTGCATAAGTACTGCAAGCATACACATAGTCCTCAACACACTTACGCAACCCCGACCACCAGAATCTACGAGAGATCAACAATGGATCTGCTGCCAGAGTGTCCTGTGAGAACCGTACAGTGATGTTTCTCGAACACCTTGTGACGTAATTCAGAAGGAACAAACAACTTCCCTGGAGGACAAGAATCCGGTGCATCTCCTTGGGCTTCCAACACCTCTGTCTCAAGTTCGGGATATAGGGCGGACATAACTACCCCCTCAGACAATATCGGACCTGGATCTTCAGAATTACCCACCCAGGAAAGCTACGCGACAAAGCGTCAGCCTTGACGTTCTTAACTTCAGGGCAATAGGTGACTATGAAATTAAATCTGGTAAAAAACAACGACCATCTGGCCAGTCGTTAAGTCGACTCCAGGTAAGCCAGATTTTTGTAAGCATAGTAATGGGATGAATTGCTTTTTCCAACCAATGACGCCACTCCTCAAAAGCTAACTTAATCGCCACAACTCTCTTTTAACCACGTCATAATTTCTTTCTGCAGCCGAGAGTTTTGAGAAGAATGCACATGGGCGCCATTTACTAGGTGAAGAACCCTGCGACAAGACTGCTCCTACCCCTACCTCGGATGCATCAACTTCCACAATGAATGGCTGTGACACATCCGGTTGCCCCAGTATAAGCAAAACATTCTTTCACTGCAGATAAAGCTTGTACTGCCGCATCAGACCAGACTGAGACATCCAAACCTCTCCTAGTCATGTCCGTTAAAGGTTTGGACCACAGTTGAGTAGTTCAAAATTAATTTACGGTAGTAGTTGGTGAACCCCAAAAAACGCATAAGCGCTTTCAGGTTTTCAGGTCGATCCCAGTCCAAGAGAGCATGGACCTTCTCTGCATCCATACGAAAACCTGAAGATGAGAGTAGGTAACCCAGGAATTGCACTTCCTGAACTGCAAATACACACTTCTCTATGTATTCTCTCTTAGGATCTGTAACACCTGTCTCACGTGATCCTGATGAGTCTCCATATCTGGAAAATAAATTAGTATGTCATCCAGATACACAACAACAAACCTCCTCACTAGATGATGAAAGATATCATTTAAAAAAATGCTGGAAAACCACAGGAGCATTAGTTAACCCAAATGGCATGACCAGACTCTCAAAATGACCCTCTGAGGTATTAAACGCAGTCTTCCATTCATCCCCTTCCTTGACCCTGACCAGATTATACAGTATGCCCCCCCTTAGGTCCAACTTGGAGAACACCTTGGCACCAATAATCTGGTTAAACAAATCAGGAATCAAATTCCCGGTGTAGGGGTAAACCCTGGCAACCACTCTCAGAAAATACATCAGAAAAATCTGAAATGAAAGAGGGAACAGCTTTAGTGGTCAAGACAGAAAGAGATGTATTAAGACAGTTGTCCATGCAATAATCACTAAATTCGAGAATCTGTCTTGCTTGCCAGTCAATGGTAGGATTATGTTTGCTCAACTATGAACCAACAGAGAAGGCAGATCCTCCAGCACAAAACACAAAATGGATTCCTGATAAAAAAAATCACCCACTCTTAAAAAGATGTCCTGCACCATCTGTAACAAACATTTCTGGGTAAGTGGTGCAAACACCGAAATATTTTTCTCTAATGCACTTGTTGTCAACCCATGCAAACGGACAAACTGACCATCAACTAGGCTAACCCCTGCCCCACTGTCAATAAACACCTCAATTCCCACAGTTTTGGACTCTAGCTCCACCTCAGCAGACAGGAAAAATCAGGTACTACCAGTAAATTACAAAAGTAAGTTCTCTGACTCCTCACCCACACCACCAAGGGTAAGATGGGAATTAAACATTTTTTGTTTGTTTTCACCTTGACGCTGAACGTAAGGACAAACGTTAACAAAATGTCCCCTTTTTACACAGAAAAAACATACTCCCTTCTTATGACTAAAACTCTTGCAAGCAGGCCCAGGGGTAGCTCCCCCTAACTGCATAGGTTTGTCACCAGGCATAAACTCAGGAGTCTCTCCACTCAAGGTGTTAGAGGAAGCCACCACATTATATGATAGTTCGTCCTGAGAGTGAGGGACCTTAGATCTCTCTCTCAGGCATCTATCCATACGTACAGCAAGGGACATAGCCGCTTCCAATGACTCAGGATTTTCATGAAAGGCCAATGCATCCATTAGCCTCTCGGATAATCCCTGACAGAATTGGCTATGAAGAGCTGGATCATTCCACTCCGTATCCGTAGTCCATCTCCTAAATCCAGAGCAATAGATCTCCGCAGAACACTCTCCCTGCCGTAAACCACGTAACTTGGTCTCGGCCAGGTAGATCCGATCCGGGTCATTGTAGAATAAGACCTAGCGCTCTGAAAAATTAATCTACCAACCGGAGGGACTGTGACCCGGTCGGTAGAGAATAAGCCCAAGACTGAGCATCCCCTTTAAGCAACATGATTATACCCACTCTTTGACTCTCATCCCCAGATGAGATCAGACGTAACTTAAAGTACATTTTACACGACTCTCTGAACCGAATGAAATTATCGCTTCCCCCGAAAATCTGTCTGGAAGTGCAACCTTAGGTTCAGGACAGGCCTGATAACTACTACTGGCACCAGCAGCCTGTGATCCCTGGATCTGCGTGCGCAGATCAGCTACCTCCATAGATAGACCCTGCAATTGGCTAGCCAGTGCAGCGATTGGATCCATAGCCTCACTGATACAAACAAAAAATGACGGTTTGTGGCGGTAGATAATGTCACGGCGCGATGAGGGTAGTAAACTCCACACCAAACACAAGAGGGAAGGGAAAAGGTACTAGGCCTGGAAACTAGGGAAAAAAGAAAGGTCACCACCTAGTGAATCCCTAAACCGAGCCCTGACTACTATCAGTATTAACAGACCTCGATGGTAGGAATGTTCATACCCAGGAACCTAGAGCCCTATCTGACTCTAAAGGGCCCTGGAAATAGTGTCAGGACAAAAGATGTCCTGTTTCTTCCCAGCTGAAGGAACAGGAGACTCCCTCAGGCCAAATACCAAAAGATAGGGGAATACAACAAACAAGAAATAAGGAATAGACACTTAACTCCGAAGTACGCGGACAAGCGGGAACTCAGAGGAGAACCAACACCAGTACTTCCACAACCAGAAAGGAGCTATCAACTGCATGGCATGATGAGTGAGACCAGACTAAATAGAGGAGTTGGAATGACTACTTAAGCTACACCTGAGACAAGAGGTGTGGTCATACCCAGCAACAACACAGAAACAAGTGAAACCAAAGAGGCTGTCAGATCACATGACGTGCAGTCAGTCTCTTAGATCTTCTGACCCCTGTCACGGGAGAGACCGTGACACATGCACACTCAATGTTGTCTTCAGTCATGGATGTGGACGTCTGGCTCCTTCTTCATAGCTGACCCTTGTTCGACCTTCTTTGAACTTCTTTATCCATTCATACACATTTCTTAGCAACAAAACTCTACAGAATAGGAAAGGATTTCCAGCACCCAGGGCAAGGATTCAGCATGCTCCCCTCCCTTTGCACCTGCCATTCAAAAAAGGAAAAGTACAGCATGGCAATTTTTTTAATATGTTAAGCTCGTATAATTCCGCCCAATACATAATTATTCTCACCCAGTCCCACTTACCTAATAAATCTATCATGCGGTACACGGCATTACTAATTATTACATAAGGAAGGAATGGTAACTGTCCCTGCTAAATACCTAGGAGGGGGCACTGTGCTGGTCCTGTAAGACCATGCCATCCCAATACTATAACAAGCTAATCTAGGGCATTACATTTCCCTCAGTGCTACCACACAGTACTAATACCCACATTGTGCCTTCTTCACGGTAGTACTATCCACATTGTGCCCCTCACAGTGGTTATGTCTACATTGTGCCTCCTTTACAGCAGAAATGACCACATTGTACCCCCTCACTGCAGTTTTGCCCATATTATGCCCCCTCACAGTAGTTTTGTCATGCTTGTGGCACTTTCACAGTAGTTATGCCTGCCTATATGCTCCCTCACAGTAGTTATGTCCTTCTTGTGGCCTCTTCACAGTAGTTATGCCCACCTGTGTGCCCCCTCACAGTTATGCACACATTTGTGCCCCCTAACAGTAGTTATGCCCTCCTTGTGGCCCCTTCACAGTAGTTATGCCCTCCTTTGTGCCCCCTAACAGTTATGCCCACATTTGTGCCCCCTCACAGTAGTTATGTCCTCATTGTGGCCCCTTCACAGTAGTAATGCCCACCTTTGTGCCCCCACACTGTAGTTATGTCTTCTTTGTACCCCTTTGGCCTCTAGTGCCCTCTATAGCTCCATAAAAAACACAAATACTTACCCGTTTCCCTGATGATCGGCACATCCTGCATTTCCCAAGAGCAGCAGCACGACACGCTCACACACATCGCATTGTGGCTGTGCCGGAGGTTGATTCTTGGCCTATACTGCTGCTCCCATAAACCCAACAACTCGATGTGGGGCTGCTAGGGAGTGCCAGAGACCAGGGGAATGGTGAAGCAGGGAGAGGATGACGAGTGCGCCCCCACCCCCCACCCCTCCAGCCTTTGTGTCTCAGATGCCCCCTCTTCGATACACCCCTGGCAAAATGGATATGGTCATGTGCATGAGGGCTAAAATAAATTCTACAGCCAAAGTGCAGATTTTTTTAAATCCCCCTAGTACATTATTTAGAACTTGTGTGAAAATCTGATGTGGTTTTAGGTCAGGAATATAGAAAACCCTGAAGGATTCAAAAATGTTCAAGTGCCACTATATATCTGCATGAAAACACCCTTTAATTGTAATATTTTCCTTCATTTTAACAGCAAATTATAAACATATGGTTATGCCATAAGAACACCAGAGATAACATGTTACACTTTCTATAGCACGTATATATTCTCATCTACAGTCATTGCTTGTACAGGAAAATCCAGCATCTTATAGGGGTGCTATATAGTGGTACTGGCCAAATGCATGGACTCTGACCTGTATTGAAAGATGTGTCAGAATCAGGGTGGACCACCCGTGTGCTCACTGCATCATGGATTAAGACGCTTTGACTTGAATGGGTCCGCAATCCGGAAGGTCGGTGCGGAATGGAGGCACAGAACCCCACGGAAGCATTATGGGTTTCTCTCCATAACTCTGCACCACAAAAAAGTAGAGCATGTTCTATTTTATGCGGACGGATCACAGACCCCTTCAAGTTGCAGTCCCCAATGCACGGAACGGCCGAGCAACGGCCATGTACAGTACATGAGCCTTCACTGTGCAAAAAATGTCTCATATCTGCTTCCCATTGTTTGTAACGGGAGGCAGTGACAAATGAGTCTGTTGTCAGCGTGCTAAAAAAGAAACATTCTGCCCTAGGTTCCGAAAACAGCTCAGAGACCCACACATTACAGTAAATGGGGCAAATCAGTGTGCAGACAAGTGGAAGAAACCTCAGGCTTAGGCTACATGCACACGACTGTTGTTTTGGTCCGCACCTGAGCCGCAGTTTTTGCGGCTTGGATGCGGACCCATTCACTTCAATGAGGCCGCAAAAGATGCAGACAGCACTCTGTGTGCTGTCCGCATCCGTTGCTCCGTTCCGTGGTCCGCAAAAAAAAATAACCTGTCCTATTCTTGTCTGTTAATGGTTGTCCGTGCTGTTCCACAAATTTCGGAACGCACACAGACACCATCCATGTTTTGCGGATCCGCAATTTGCGAACCGCAAAACACACAACGGTCGTGTGCATGTAGCCTTAGCCTTGTCTTTCTGCTGAGGGTTCCACAGGCAAAATACTCGTTGGATTTTTCTGACTAGTATTTTGCCCCTTAGACTCTAAAGGGCAAAATAAACATTCTGAGGGTTAAGCATAAATATATTCAATTATGTTAATCTGGCAACAGTAGAATCTGATACATTTCTGGATAATGAGATATTCTGCATTATCAGAGAACCGTAGACAAGTCTGTACAATTCATTCATTAGCTTTAGTGAAGCTTCTACAAAAAATCTATTTTCATGATGGGTCTCACCACTAATTTTCCACTAGGAGGCAATGTAAGCACATAGAAGGCTGCAAGTACTTGGCTGTTTTTGTCCGTTGCCATCTAAATATCAGATATTTTCTTAGTGAATACTCCTATCTACAGAATAACATTACAATTCACCTTCATCATAAACATTTTAGTAAGGGTACTTTCACACTTGTGGCAGAGAATTCCAGCAGGCAAACTGATGGCATTCGATTCTGATCCGTCTGACAAATGCATTGAAATACTGCATCCGTCTCTCCGGTGTCATCCGGAAAAACGTATTCAGTATAATGTTTTTTTGCATTTTTAAATGTCTGCGCAGACCGGAAACCCGGATCCGCTTGGCCGGAACACTTAATGCCAGATCCGGCACTAATACACTTCAATATAAATTAATGCCGGATCCGGCATTCCGGCAAGTGATCAGTATTTTTGGCCGGAGAGAAAACTGCAGCATGCTGCGGTATTTTCTCCGTCAAAAAAACGTAAGATGGACTGAACTGATGCATCCTGAACGGAATGCTCTCCATTCAGAATGCAGTAGGATAAAACTGAGTTTTTTTCTGGTATTAAGCTCCTGTCACGGAACTCAATACCTGAAAACAAAAACGCTAGTGTGAAAGTACCGTAAGTTATACATAAGTTGTACATGCAGTGTAAATGAAAGCTGTCTCACCTCGTCACATCTCGGCTACCATTCTCATATGTCTACTAGGTGCTCATACACAGAACGCATCTCCAAGAGCTTGGCGGGGTATAAATGGGTTTTACAGGTAACAACATTGATGGACTAACCTTAGGATGTATGACTAGAACCACCACTGATTAGTAGAAGGATGGGGTAGAGGTTTTCACTAGAGCTCCCTCACTGCTCTACCTGGTATAGCAGCACCCATACAGTTATGGCTATGCCTGATACTTCAACTCAACCATGCTCAACCTCATTCACCTGAATAGGAAGGAGCCGTCTCATTGAAGTGAATGGGGACAGAGGAGCTGTAATTACACCTGCTGACCGCTGCGGTTGCGATGGCGAGAAGGTAATGAAGAGAGGATAGTGTTAATATGAGAGCTGCAGTCTCTTCCAACAGTTGATCCAACGGGGGGGGGGGGCTGGGAGTTGAACCCCCGCCTATCTGATATTGATTACCTATCCTGATGATAGTTCGTCATCATTATAAAAAAAAGCGGAAAACTCCTTTAATTCTCCTGTGACCTCATGATTGCACATCGATGGCCCAGCAATGTCATGTCTCGGAAAACCTCTGGTATGCAATGATGTGTAAAAACATTTCTGTAAGGCTACGTTCACATCTCCATTGTGAATTTGGCACGCTGTTCCGGCTGCCAGATCTCCAATGACTACAATGGGGTCTGATGGGGATCTGGCCTCTTTCCAGCAGAGATGCCGACTTTCAGCTGGCCAAATGTCCTGCATGCAGGGGGCATAACTGCTTTGTAGGGGCACTAAGGGGCATAACTACTCTGAAAGAGGCACTAAGGGGTCAAAACCACTGTGAAAGGGGTACCAAGGAGGCATTACTACTGTTTAGGGGCACTGAGGGAGCAGTCAACTGTGTACAAAGCGACTATAACTACTGTGTGGGGTACGAAGGAGGCATTACTACTGTTTAGGGGCACTGAGGGAGCAGTCAACTGTGTACAAAGTGACTATAACTACTGTGTGGGGAATAAGTACTGTTTAGGGGCATTAAAGGAGCATTCTACTGTGGGGGCATTAAGGTGGCATAACCACTGTGTCGCGGCACAAAGGAGACTGGGCAAGATTATACCTATATAGACAGGCATTGGGCGGAGGTACATGTGTGGCTTTGTGTTAAAAAAAAATAGCCGCTGTGCGCTATGCGCGCTGCTGCTGTTGTCCCCACATTGGGCTGCATTGTCCAAAAAAAAAAAATAGCACCAAGAATTAGGCCTCATGGACACAATTGTATTATTTTTTATGGATCACTCACTGGCCCATTTATTTCTGTGGGACCATGCACACATTTTTGCATTTCTATTTGGTGGTTCTGCAAATTATAGAGCATGTCCTATTTGTCTCCCTATTGCAGGTGAGAATATCCCTTTCTATTGATAGGAGGGAGAAAAATATGGAATGCACACGGCAGGCATCCATATTTTACAGATCTACCGTATTTTTGAGGACCGGCAAATGGACAGAGCTGTATGCATGAAGCCTTACCAATAAATCTAAATCATGTTATTACCACTAGGGGGCAGTAAATATCATTTCTATTCTCGTAACGAAGGGAAGTCGTCCTGTTATTCACTTCTATACTTCTATGTTTTTTTTTTACAATGCCCTTTGGCTAATAGAATAGATGTGCAAACATTCAGCTGCTAAGTAGCCAAGGTGACAGCTGGCATCACTTGGCATGATCTTACTGATTTAGGTCCAAGACCATTTGCGAGCGCTGTTATTTTCCAATGTTATATCATGTAACGAACAAAGCACTTACATTGGTTTATGTTAAAAAAAAAACTCTCTTCAAGGGATATTACACTAATTGCCAATATTTCAAAAAGTATTGACCATATTTGGTCAGTGTAAGTTGACAAAAAAAGATAAAGACAATGGGGGTCATTGATTAAGGCTGGCGTTTTAGATGCCGGACTTAATAACCTCTGCACTGGCTGCGCTAGTTTTCTGGTGCCCATATTGTTAAATGTGTTGGGCTGCAGAGGTCCTCCCTTTTTGTAAAAGTGGCGAGGGTTTTGGAAAAGGGGGAACAGTCACAAATTTTGCCAATGAGACTTGCGCCAAAATTTGCAACTTTTATATGCCAGAAACGGTCTTACCACAATCATACATTCCCCCCCCAAAGCATATTAGAAAGTCGCTGAACTTTCATTACACAATTATTTTTGATAAAATGTCACAGTTTTTGAACTATAAAGAAAAGACCTGCAGGATCCACTTCAGGCTTTGACATGCTGCATCTGAAAACGCGCTAACGTGTATTTTCTGAGGTCCTCGACCTTTTACATTATGTAAGTCATACTCAGACCTAAGGGTACGGCCACACGGTCAGGACATGGTCAGGTTTCCTGATGCAGTTTTGGAAGCCAAAAGCAGGAGTGCATTATAAAAGGAGAAAAAATATAAAGGACAGATATGACTTATCCTCTTTTTTTTTTTACTCACTCCTGGCTTTGGCTTCTAAAACTGCATCAGGAAAGCGGACCGTGCGGCCATATCCTAACAGTGGCAGAGACTTTACAGTACATCAACCTTCAAAAGGCCAAAGTTCTTCCAGGATTATTGACCACCAGTCACAATGCCTGAATGTATTTGCTTTCCTAATAAACAGCAATGTGGACTTCAGAATTTCGTGTGTCTGATATTCGCAGAGACATTTATGTAGCAGTTTACATATAATTGTAAGGAGATTAAATGGTAGTATTATTCTCCATTTTGAGAAGTGAGGTACCGTATTTTCCGGCATATAAGACAAATCAGCGCATAAGACGACCCCCAACTTTTCCATTTAAAATATAGGGTTTGGGTTATACCCACCGTATAAGACTACCCCTGCCTGCCCAGCCCTCCCTGTCTCCAAGACGATCTTCTCCAGTCCAGGGAACTGACTATGGCAGCCAGGGCTTCAGTAGCGTCCTGGCTGCCATGGTAACCGATCTTTTTCTTTTCACATTCCCAGTTTCCCACATAGGAACTACTAGGGGCTGGGAAAAGATGGATGGCACTGTTACGGGGAGGGGGATCTGTGGATGGCACTGTTATGGGGGGGGAATCTGTGGATGACACTGTTAGGGGGGGGGAATCTGTGGATGGCACTGTTATGGGGAGGGGGATCAGTGAATGGCACTGTTATGGGGAGGGGGATCAGTGGATGGCACTGTTATGGGGAGGGGGATCAGTGGATGGCACTGTTATGGGGAGGGGGATCAGTGGATGGCACTGTTATGGGGAGGGGGGATCAGTGGATGGTACTGTTATGGGGAGGGGGATCAGTGGATGCACTGTTATGGGGAGGGGGATCTGTGGATGACACTGCTATGGGGGTGATCTATGGATGACACTATATAGCATCTTATGCTATATTTGTCATCCACAGATCTCTCCCATAACAGTGTCCCCCAATACACTGACCCCACCGCTCACAGCAGTATAATATCTAAAGACTGTTCCTTAACCGGCAGTAACTTGAACTTTAAATCAGCACTATGATCTTTATTACTTTACAATGAAGTTCCGGTAACAGGCAGAGTAGGCGGCCTAATGTCACTTACTCACGTGACGCGGCTGCTCCGCCTGCCTCATTCATAAAGTGTGCAGAGCAGGCGCATCACATGAGTGAGTGATGTTACGCCGCCGCCCGCTCTGCCAGGTGCTTGTTTAAAAACTGTAGAATATTTTTGTGGGACAATTCCTTTAAATTAACAAATCATTGGGGACGGTTTTATTTTTATGTTATACTTTACCTTTTTTTGTTTTGTTTTAATTTTTTACACTCAGGAAAATTGCTAAAAAGGGAAAAAGTACCGTAGTCTGTTTTTTTTTTTTTAAACAAAGTGCAACAAAATTTTTTTTTTAATTATATCTCCTTTCCATAATGGTCATTTTGAAGTAGCAAGATACATAGTTTATGATCACCGATGTCAGTGCTAGAATCTGAAGTGTGGTGGCTTTTTTTATGATTATTTTTTTTATGTTTTATTTTGTAGTTTACAGTGTGTGCATTTAAACATTATAAAACATAACTTTTATTTTTAATGTAATTTTTTATTTTTTTTGCTGATTTCTCCTATAATTCGAGATGACATATTAGCCTCAGTTACAGGAGGTATACAGCCCCCAAAGACATTGTACAAAGCTGTTAAGCCTCACTACAGAGCTGATCTGGGTCTCCTAAGACCTAGCAGCTCGTGGAGTTACCTGACCCCCGATAATCACAAGAAAGGTAGGTACTGCTGTTTCCTGATCTGTAGAAACAGTGGTCATTGAGTGCTGTTGTATACAGCAATGGAGACAGAGATGGTATATAAACATCTATGCTTTCTCTATGTTCATATAATAAAGCATGTTTAAATCTTGCAGTTTTCACTGTGGCCACTAGAGCACACTTAGTAGGAGGACACTTTCTGTTTTCTGCTGTTCACATATTCAATTTTCTGTGTAAAATAAGGCTAGCCATAAGCTAGAGATTATGTATGACTGATAAGACAAGAGTTATTATCTGCTGGCAGGTGGCACCTTTTGATGCCAATTGAAGGCAGATATCTGTGGGAAAGTTGATTTACCATGTTGCTTTTTTCTGTCATTGTTCGGTGCTGTAGTTGGAAAGTTGTTCATGGCAAGCCACAGGTCTGTATCCCATCAATGCAAGTCCAGACTCAGTCATGGATCCTGGCAGAGGTCGATTGTCATATTCAAGGCTTTGTCCGCCAAAACAGACCATCCATGAGATCCCTAATAACAGAAGATTTCAGCTCCATGTGCAATTTCTTTTATTAAGCTTCCATAAAATCAGACATCAACGGCAGACAAAGTACTGTGACGCGTTTCGGGCTACTTCATCTTTCGCTCTTCATCAAGACTTGAAGGGCGAAAGAGGAAGTAGCTCGAAACACGTCACAGTACTTTGTCTGCCGTTGATGTCTGATTTTAGCTTAATAAAAGAAATTACATGTGGAGCTGGAATCTTCTCTGTTCTTTGGATTTTTTGAGGCCATGTCTGGGTCTGTATTTCCTGTGTCTCCACAGTGAGGGTGAGAGCTGTGGTGGCTGTATACTTTTCCATGAGATCCCGAATGCATGGTCCGTCTACTGTTCTTCGGGCTATGCAACCTAAAAAAACTAGCATTGTCTATCACAAAGCGGGCCCCTTAGGGTACTTTCACACTAGCGTTTTTCTTTTCCGGCATTAAAGAGCTTCTGTCACTCCACTAAAGTGATATTTTTTTTTTGGGCTAGTGAAATTAGGTATATTGCGATATATGACAATATAATTGTGTTACTTACTTTGATCCAGCAGTTTCTGCAAAAAACGAAGTTTTATCATATGTAAATTCGGTCTCTAACAGCAAGTAGGGCGGCTACTTGCTGGTAGCTGCTGCAGAAATCCGCCCCCTCGTTGTGTTGATTGACAGGGCCAGCCGGGATCTCCTCCTCCGGCCAGCCCTGTCGGCATTTCAAAAATCGCGCGCCTCTGTTGATTCGGCGCAGGCGCTCTGAGATGAGGAGGCTCGTCTCCTCAGAACTCCCTCAGTGCGCCTGCGCCGATGACATCACCGAAATAGAAGACGTCATCGGCGCAGGCGCACTGAGGGAGTTCTGAGGAGACGAGCCTCCTCATCTCAGAGCGCCTGCGCCGAATCAACAGAGGCGCGCGATTTTTGAAATGCCGACAGGGCTGGCCGGAGGAGGAGATCCCGGCTGGCCCTGTCAATCAACACGACGAGGGGGCGGATTTCTGCAGCAGCTACCAGCAAGTAGCCGCCCTACTTGCTGTTAGAGACCGAATTTACATATGATAAAACTTCGTTTTTTGCAGAAACTGCTGGATCAAAGTAAGTAACACAATTATATTGTCATATATCGCAATATACCTAATTTCACTAGCCCAAAAAAAAAAATCACTTTAGTGGGGTGACAGAAGCCCTTTAAGTTCTGTTCTAGGGACTCAATACTGGAAAAGAACTGATCAGTTTTATCCTAAAATGCATTCTGAATGGAGAGCATTCCGTTCAGGATGCATCAGGATGTCTTCAGTTCAGTCTTTTTGACCTTTCAGGACGGAGATAATACTGCAGCATGCTGAGGTTTTATCTCCGTCCAAAATTCCGGAACACTTGCCGGAATGCCGGATCTGGAATTTTTTCCAATTGACATGCATTAATGCTGGATCCGGCCCCGAGTGTTCTGGCAAAACGGATCTGGCAAAAAAAGTGAAAATAGATGCCGGATCAGTTTTTCCAGATGACACCGGAGAGATGAATCCAGCATTTCAATGCATTTGTCATACGGATCAGGATCCTGATCCGTCTGACAAGTGCCATCAGTTTCCATGCGTTTTCTGTCGCCGGAACTGCCTGCCGGAATCCTCTGTCGCAGGTGTGAAAGTAGCCTTACAAAGTTGGAAATTGCCCCATGTAAAAGGAACCTAAGACAGGTTTAGAAGCAGGTGGGAGCTTTGATGACAGATGACAGCTTATGTTATACTGTTGGAAACCTAGATAAGGCAGGAAAACAAAATTATATACTATAGGAAGATATACGGCGTATTATGCAGCTCCGATAGTATCACTTATTTGTGTTCTGGCTATATGCTATGTAAAACATATCCTGTGCATCTTAAAATCCACAGCGCGCTGTGCAGATATTTTCCTGTAAGTGGATTCTGTCAGGAGTGAAATCCACGTGTAAATACTGAGAGGACCTCCGCATGAGAACATAACCTTCCTTCTGCCATTTATACAGTAATATGGGTGTCTTATGGTGTGCTTCTATCAATTCTATACAGAGTAAGGATGGGTTCACATCAAAGCTATTTCTTCCATTGTTCTGAGAAGTAATGGAAGCGCCGGATAGGACACATAACTGACCCAAAAGGAACTGAACGTATTCCACTGATTACAATGGGAGTCTACTGTCCAACAATAAACCAGTAAATGTGATGTTTTTCCCAAAGTCCATTGAGCAGCCTAGCTGCACTTGTATGTTCCTGGACGAGTTCCTCGTTGGAGTGCACCCTAAGTATTGTGCAATACTATTTGTAATCCATAGGGAAATTATGTCTGTCTCTTGTAACTTTAATCCTTACTCCAGCTCACAGCATATAACACCCTATGAGCAGCCAGTGAGATAGGAAGCTGTCAGCGTATGAGTCCCTTAGGGCTATCCATTAGCTTGCAGCCCGTACACTGCAATGTAACTGTACTTGGACTGTTATTGTATGTCCAAATGCCACTTCAACAGTGTGGTGCAATGTGACGCTGCAAAGCCGCACTTACAGTTCCTTGAGCAGGTTCTTGGTGCTTTTTTTTATTTCCTTGTCCACTCCATAACTGGATCCTACAGACACAACACTCCTGGGGTCGTCGCTGCAAACCTCCCCTTTGTGTGGTCGCCAGTCTCCACCGTGAGCCGGTCCATTCCCTTCCTGATTCAGCAGAGATGATCCCTTGCCTCTGTCTGCTCACCTCCTGCTTCTAGAGGAACCTCCTCCCCTTACACAGGGAGCGTGTGATGCAATAAGTAATTTGCTAAGTGCAGTGTCAAACCTGCGTATTCAGTTTGCTATCACACTTGTAAGGGTCCAAAACAGCCCATAATTTAGCTATTTTCCAACTTTTCTAACTAAATAGGTTATTAGTATTCCTCTGATAGGCAGCTCCCATGTAGACTTTTATCATCTTATCCTTTGCTGCCATCTACTGACCAAAGTGAGATGTTGCAGTAATGATACAATTTACAACATGGCAGAGTAATACATTTAAGGTCCCTTGCCCCACATCCTTACATGCCACCCCACTACAATTTTGGCGTCCCAACACCTATACCAAATAAATTAATCTGCTGCATAGCGCTGAGGGCGTATACCTGGCATGGAGCGCTCTGATCTGTGAAGGCCTGGGTCCTCTGTCATTGGTGCAGGAACAGGACCCGACCCCTCCCGGGGTGGTAGCACATTTTCAGGAATAGTGTCCGCTACTGGACAATTGGGGGGTGGACGACTCATCAGTCTGCAAAGGTAGTGTAGGGAATAGCCACTCCCCTATGTCTCTTGGACTCACAGGCTTCGATTGCCTCTCCTAAACACCTCCAGAATTATCTGTCGGGGAACCACTCTCTGAAAGACAAGGTCTGAGCAAGTTAAGGTGTAATCTTCTAGTTAGCCTATCAGAGTCTTTGCTTTGGACATCGTAGACTGGGCCTTCCAGATACACCTGCCGTTTTGAAATATACGACCGCGGTTCCCAGCGGTCATCCAATTTATCTGTGGGTTGTTTAGCATAAAGTAATACTCTGTCACCTGGCAACAAGAGTGTAGTCTGCACAGGTTGATGATAGGGGTTTGCTGTTGCAACTTCTCATTGACCAATGAACAGTCCTCAGTTTGTATTGGTGCTCCTGCACTCATGAGTCAGCTGTCCTAGGAAACTCTTTCGTAAGAGGTCCAAGGTTCATTTCGGAAACCTCTTGCCCTGGACAACTAAACAGCAGCATGTGTGGAGTATAGCCGGTAGTGTTATGAATAGGATCATTATACGCCCAGAGTAGTTTAGGCAAATAATCGGGCCAGCGCAACGTAGGTTCTTTCTGCAGAGTATGGAGCATCTGTAGAAGCGTCCTGTTGAATCTTTCACAGGCTCCATTGCCCTGCTGGTGATATGGCGTCATTCATGACTTCTCAATCCCATACAGCCGACACAGCTCTTCCATCAACTTCGCTTGGAAGCAAGCTCCTTGATCAGATTGAATCCGCTTCGGGCATCCGTACACCTGGATAAAGTGTTTGCAAACTGCACAGGTTTCCTTCATCTGGTCACGGGTAGTGATAAGCGGCAGCGGCAATATTCGAATTCGCAATATTTCACAAATATTTTCTTAATTGCGAAAATCGGCAATGTAATATTCACAGAAAGTGTGCACAATACAGGCATGGGTCACTTTTGCCACATTTTCCAAGCTGCTAGAAGTTTCCTGAGACTGGGGAAAATGTTTGGCACGGCAGAACATAAAAAAATGGCTTTATATGCAGAGTGCTCCAATATATTAGCAATTGCGCTAATCGGCAATTAATGATGTGCATATTTTGGCACAATACGTGCAACTTCACATTTTAGCAGGTCTGACTACATATTACTGATTGGTGCACTAAGTAGTGTTGTGAACTTGTGACATCACAGCACTATGTCTGTAGCATGTATGTATGGACAGCAGAACCTATCACACTACCTAACACCCTGCACAGGAACCCATCAGCTACACTATATCACAATCTAACCTACACTGACTATGTCCCACTAATAGGGATGAGCGAACTCGAACTGTATAGTTCGGGTTCGTACCGAATTTTGGGGTGTCCGTGACACGGACCCGAACCCGGACATTTTCGTAAAAGTCCGGGTTCGGGTTCGGTGTTCGTCGCTTTCTTGGCGCTTTTGTGACGCTTTCTTGGCGCTTTTTGAAAGGCTGCAAAGCAGCCAATCAACAAGCGTCATACTACTTGCCCCAAGAGGCCATCACAGCCATGCCTACTATTGGCATGGCTGTGATTGGCCAGAGCACCATGTGACCCAGCCTCTATTTAAGCTGGAGTCACATAGCGCCGCCCGTCACTCTGCTCTGATTAGCGTAGGGAGAGGTTGCGGCTGCGACAGTAGGGCGAGATTAGGCAGATTAACTCCTCCAAAGGACTTGATTAACTGATCGATCTGCAGCTGTGGATCATTGAGCTGCTGATCCTCAATTGCTCACTGTTTTTAGGCTGCACAGACCGTTTGTCAGTCTCATTTTTCTGGGGTGATCGGCGGCCATTTTGTGTCTTGTGGTGCGCCAGCACAAGCTGCGACCAAGTGCATTTAACCCTCAATGGTGTGGTTGTTTTTTGGCTAAAGCCTACATCAGGGTGAAGCTGTCACACCAAGTGCATTTAACCAGCAATAGTCTGTTCATTTTTTGGCCATATACAAAATCAGGGGCAAGCTGCGCCTGTCACCAAGTGCATTTAACCCTCAATGGTGTGGTTGTTTTTTGGCTAAAGCCTACATCAGGGTGAAGCTGTCACACCAAGTGCATTTAACCAGCAATAGTCTGTTCATTTTTTGGCCATATACAAAATCAGGGGCAAGCTGCGCCTGTCACCAAGTGCATTTAACCCTCAATGGTGTGGTTGTTTTTTGGCTAAAGCCTACATCAGGGTGAAGCTGTCACACCAAGTGCATTTAACCAGCAATAGTCTGTTCATTTTTTGGCCATATACAAAATCAGGGGCAAGCTGCGCCTGTCACCAAGTGCATTTAACCCTCAATGGTGTGGTTGTTTTTTGGCTAAAGCCTACATCAGGGTGAAGCTGTCACACCAAGTGCATTTAACCAGCAATAGTCTGTTTATTTTTTGGCCATATCCCAGTCTAATTCTGTCACTAAATCCATACCGGTCACCCAGCGCCTAAATACTAGGCCTCAAATTTATATCCAGCTAAATCTGTCCCTAGTGCTGTAGCTGGGCGAGTTATTTAGTGTCCGTTCAAGCACATTTCTTGTTCTGGGTTGAAATACAATTCCCAATTTAGCAATTTCATAATTTAGTGGTTCCTGCTATATCAGAGCTATTTGAAATCTATCCCAAAAAGGGTATATAATATTGAAGGTGCACATTGGGTCATTCAGAATAACTTCACACACACCCGCTACTGTGTATTTCCAAGTCTAATTCTGTCACTAAACCCATACCTGTCACCCAGCGCCTAAATACTAGGCCTCAAATTTAAATCCCTCTAAATCTCTCGTTACCGCTGTACTGTTGTTGCTGGGCAAGATATTTAGTGTCCGTCAAAGCACATTTTTTGTTCTGGGTTGAAGTACAATTCCCAATTTAGCAATTTCATAATTTAGTGGTTCCTGCTATATCAGAGCTATTTGGAATCTATCCCTAAAAGGGTATATAATATTGAAGGTGCACATTGGGTCATTCAGAATAACTTCACACACACCCGCTACTGTGTATTTCCAAGTCTAATTCTGTCACTAAACCCATACCTGTCACCCAGCGCCTAAATACTAGGCCTCAAATTTAAATCCCTCTAAATCTCTCGTTACCGCTGTACTGTTGTTGCTGGGCAAGATATTTAGTGTCCGTCAAAGCACATTTTTTGTTCTGGGTTGAAGTACAATTCCCAATTTAGCAATTTCATAATTTAGTGGTTTCTGCTATATCAGAGCTATTTGAAATCTATCCCTAAAAGGGTATATAATATTGAAGGTGCACATTGGGTCATTCAGAATAACTTCACACACACGCTTCTGTGCATTTCCAAGTCTAATTCTGTCACTAAATCCATACCGGTGACCCAGCGCCTAAATACTAGGCCTCAAATTTAAATCCCTCTAAATCTCTCGTTACCCACCGCTGTACTGTTGTTGCTGGGCAAGATATTTAGTGTCCGTCAAAGCACATTTTTTGTTCTGGGTTGAAGTACAATTCCCAATTTAGCAATTTCATAATTTAGTGGTTTCTGCTATATCAGAGCTATTTGAAATCTATCCCTAAAAGGGTATATAATATTGAAGGTGCACATAGGGTCATTCAGAATAACTTCACACACACGCTTCTGTGCATTTCCAAGTCTAATTCTGTCACTAAATCCATACCGGTGACCCAGCGCCTAAATACTAGGCCTCAAATTTAAATCCCTCTAAATCTCTCGTTACCCACCGCTGTACTGTTGTTGCTGGGCAAGATATTTAGTGTCCGTCAAAGCACATTTTTTGTTCTGGGTTGAAGTACAATTCCCAATTTAGCAATTTCATAATTTAGTGGTTTCTGCTATATCAGAGCTATTTGAAATCTATCCCTAAAAGGGTATATAATATTGAAGGTGCACATAGGGTCATTCAGAATAACTTCACACACACGCTTCTGTGCATTTCCAAGTCTAATTCTGTCACTAAATCCATACCGGTGACCCAGCGCCTAAATACTAGGCCTCAAATTTATATCCCGCTAAATCTCTCGTTACCGCTGTACTGTTGTTGCTGGGCAAGATATTTAGTGTCCGTCAAAGCACATTTTTTGTTCTGGGTTGAAGTACAATTCCCAATTTAGCAATTTCATAATTTAGTGGTTCCTGCTATATCAGAGCTATTTGAAATCTATCCCAAAAAGGGTATATAATATTGAAGGTGCACATTGGGTCATTCAGAATAACTTCACACACACCCGCTACTGTGTATTTCCAAGTCTAATTCTGTCACTAAATCCCATACCTGTGCACCCAGCGCCTAAATACTAGGCCTCAAATTTAAATCCCTCTAAATCTCTCGTTACCGCTGTACTGTTGTTGCTGGGCAAGATATTTAGTGTCCGTCAAAGCACATTTTTTGTTCTGGGTTGAAGTACAATTCCCAATTTAGCAATTTCATAATTTAGTGGTTTCTGCTATATCAGAGCTATTTGAAATCTATCCCTAAAAGGGTATATAATATTGAAGGTGCACATTGGGTCATTCAGAATAACTTCACACACACGCTTCTGTGCATTTCCAAGTCTAATTCTGTCACTAAATCCATACCGGTGACCCAGCGCCTAAATACTAGGCCTCAAATTTAAATCCCTCTAAATCTCTCGTTACCCACCGCTGTACTGTTGTTGCTGGGCAAGATATTTAGTGTCCGTCAAAGCACATTTTTTGTTCTGGGTTGAAGTACAATTCCCAATTTAGCAATTTCATAATTTAGTGGTTTCTGCTATATCAGAGCTATTTGAAATCTATCCCTAAAAGGGTATATAATATTGAAGGTGCACATAGGGTCATTCAGAATAACTTCACACACACGCTTCTGTGCATTTCCAAGTCTAATTCTGTCACTAAATCCATACCGGTGACCCAGCGCCTAAATACTAGGCCTCAAATTTAAATCCCTCTAAATCTCTCGTTACCCCGCTGTACTGTTGTAGCTGGGCAAGATTATTTAGTGTCCGTCAAAGCACATTTTTTGTTCTGGGTTGAAGTACAATTCCCAATTTAGCAATTTCATAATTTAGTGGTTTCTGCTATATCAGAGCTATTTGAAATCTATCCCTAAAAGGGTATATAATATTGAAGGTGCACATAGGGTCATTCAGAATAACTTCACACACACGCTTCTGTGCATTTCCAAGTCTAATTCTGTCACTAAATCCATACCGGTCACCCAGCGCCTAAATACTAGGCCTCAAATTTAAATCCCTCTAAATCTCTCGTTACCCCGCTGTACTGTTGTAGCTGGGCAAGATATTTAGTGTCCGTCAAAGCACATTTTTTGTTCTGGGTTGAAGTACAATTCCCAATTTAGCAATTTCATAATTTAGTGGTTTCCTGCTATATCAGAGCTATTTGAAATCTATCCCTAAAAGGGTATATAATATTGAAGGTGCACATAGGGTCATTCAGAATAACTTCACACACACGCTTCTGTGCATTTCCAAGTCTAATTCTGTCACTAAATCCATACCGGTGACCCAGCGCCTAAATACTAGGCCTCAAATTTAAATCCCTCTAAATCTCTCGTTACCCACCGCTGTACTGTTGTTGCTGGGCAAGATATTTAGTGTCCGTCAAAGCACATTTTTTGTTCTGGGTTGAAGTACAATTCCCAATTTAGCAATTTCATAATTTAGTGGTTTCTGCTATATCAGAGCTATTTGAAATCTATCCCTAAAAGGGTATATAATATTGAAGGTGCACATAGGGTCATTCAGAATAACTTCACACACACGCTTCTGTGCATTTCCAAGTCTAATTCTGTCACTAAATCCATACCGGTGACCCAGCGCCTAAATACTAGGCCTCAAATTTAAATCCCTCTAAATCTCTCGTTACCCACCGCTGTACTGTTGTTGCTGGGCAAGATATTTAGTGTCCGTCAAAGCACATTTTTTGTTCTGGGTTGAAGTACAATTCCCAATTTAGCAATTTCATAATTTAGTGGTTTCTGCTATATCAGAGCTATTTGAAATCTATCCCTAAAAGGGTATATAATATTGAAGGTGCACATAGGGTCATTCAGAATAACTTCACACACACGCTTCTGTGCATTTCCAAGTCTAATTCTGTCACTAAATCCATACCGGTGACCCAGCGCCTAAATACTAGGCCTCAAATTTAAATCCCTCTAAATCTCTCGTTACCCACCGCTGTACTGTTGTTGCTGGGCAAGATATTTAGTGTCCGTCAAAGCACATTTTTTGTTCTGGGTTGAAGTACAATTCCCAATTTAGCAATTTCATAATTTAGTGGTTTCTGCTATATCAGAGCTATTTGAAATCTATCCCTAAAAGGGTATATAATATTGAAGGTGCACATAGGGTCATTCAGAATAACTTCACACACACGCTTCTGTGCATTTCCAAGTCTAATTCTGTCACTAAATCCATACCGGTGACCCAGCGCCTAAATACTAGGCCTCAAATTTAAATCCCTCTAAATCTCTCGTTACCGCTGTCCTGTTGTAGCTGGGAAAGTTATTTAGTGCCCGTCAAAGCACATTTTTTGTTCTGGGTTGAAGTACAATTCCCAATTTAGCAATTTCATAATTTAGTGGTTCCTGCTATATCAGAGCTATTTGAAATCTATCCCAAAAAGGGTATATAATATTCAAGGTGCACATTGGGTCATTCAGAATAACTTCACACACACGCTTCTGTGCATTTCCAAGTCTAATTCTGTCACTAAATCCATACCGGTCACCCAGCGCCTAAATACTAGGCCTCAAATTTATATCCCGCTGAATTTGAATACAATACATTGGGCCAAATAATATATTTGTTGTTGTGGTGAACCATAACAATGAGAAAAACATCTAGTAAGGGACGCGGACGTGGACATGGTCGTGGTGGTGTTAGTGGACCCTCTGGTGCTGGGAGAGGACGTGGCCGTTCTGCCACATCCACACGTCCTAGTGTACCAACTACCTCAGGTCCCAGTAGCCGCCAGAATTTACAGCGATATATGGTGGGGCCCAATGCCGTTCTAAGGATGGTAAGGCCTGAGCAGGTACAGGCATTAGTCAATTGGGTGGCCGACAGTGGATCCAGCACGTTCACATTATCTCCCACCCAGTCTTCTGCAGAAAGCGCACAGATGGCGCCTGAAAACCAACCCCATCAGTCTGTCACATCACCCCCATGCATACCAGGGAAACTGTCTCAGCCTCAAGTTATGCAGCAGTCTCTTATGCTGTTTGAAGACTCCGCTGGCAGGGTTTCCCAAGGGCATCCACCTAGCCCTTCCCCAGCGGTGAAAGACATAGAATGCACTGACGCACAACCACTTATGTTTCCTGATGATGAGGACATGGGAATACCACCTCAGCATGTCTCTGATGATGACGAAACACAGGTGCCAACTGCTGCGTCTTTCTGCAGTGTGCAGACTGAACAGGAGGTCAGGGATCAAGACTGGGTGGAAGACGATGCAGGGGACGATGAGGTCCTAGACCCCACATGGAATGAAGGTCGTGCCACTGACTTTCACAGTTCGGAGGAAGAGGCAGTGGTGAGACCGAGCCAACAGCGTAGCAAAAGAGGGAGCAGTGGGCAAAAGCAGAACACCCGCCGCCAAGAGACTCCGCCTGCTACTGACCGCCGCCATCTGGGACCGAGCACCCCAAAGGCAGCTTCAAGGAGTTCCCTGGCATGGCACTTCTTCAAACAATGTGCTGACGACAAGACCCGAGTGGTTTGCACGCTGTGCCATCAGAGCCTGAAGCGAGGCATTAACGTTCTGAACCTGAGCACAACCTGCATGACCAGGCACCTGCATGCAAAGCATGAACTGCAGTGGAGTAAACACCTTAAAACCAAGGAAGTCACTCAGGCTCCCCCTGCTACCTCTTCTGCTGCTGCCGCCTCGGCCTATTCTGCTGCTGCCGCCTCGGCCTCTTCCTCCGCCTCTGGAGGAACGTTGGCACCTGCCGCCCAGCAAACAGGGGATGTACCACCAACACCACCACCACCACCTCCGTCACCAAGCGTCTCAACCATGTCACACGCCAGCGTTCAGCTCTCCATCTCACAAACATTTGATAGAAAGCGTAAATTCCCACCTAGCCACCCTCGATCCCTGGCCCTGAATGCCAGCATTTCTAAACTACTGGCCTATGAAATGCTGTCATTTAGGCTGGTGGACACAGACAGCTTCAAACAGCTCATGTCGCTTGCTGTCCCACAGTATGTTGTTCCCAGCCGGCACTACTTCTCCAAGAGAGCCGTGCCTTCCCTGCACAACCAAGTATCCGATAAAATCAAGTGTGCACTGCGCAACGCCATCTGTAGCAAGGTCCACCTAACCACAGATACGTGGACCAGTAAGCACGGCCAGGGACGCTATATCTCCCTAACTGCACACTGGGTAAATGTAGTGGCAGCTGGGCCCCAGGCGGAGAGCTGTTTGGCGCACGTCCTGCCGCCGCCAAGGATCGCAGGGCAACATTCTTTGCCTCCTGTTGCCACCTCCTCCTTCTCGGCTTCCTCCTCCTCTTCTTCCACCTGCTCATCCAGTCAGCCACACACCTTCACCACCAACTTCAGCACAGCCCGGGGTAAACGTCAGCAGGCCATTCTGAAACTCATATGTTTGGGGGACAGGCCCCACACCGCACAGGAGTTGTGGCGGGGTATTGAACAACAGACCGACGAGTGGTTGCTGCCGGTGAGCCTCAAGCCCGGCCTGGTGGTGTGTGATAATGGGCGAAATCTCGTTGCAGCTCTGGGACTAGCCAATTTGACGCACATCCCTTGCTTGGCGCATGTGCTGAATTTGGTGGTGCAGAAGTTCATTCACAACTACCCCGACATGTCAGAGCTGCTGCATAAAGTGCGGGCCGTCTGTTCGCGCTTCCGGCGTTCACATCCTGCCGCTGCTCGCCTGTCTGCGCTACAGCGTAACTTCGGCCTTCCCGCTCACCGCCTCATATGCGACGTGCCCACCAGGTGGAACTCCACCTTGCACATGCTGGACAGACTGTGCGAGCAGCAGCAGGCCATAGTGGAGTTTCAGCTGCAGCACGCACGGGTCAGTCGCACTACAGAACAGCACCACTTCACCACCAATGACTGGGCCTCCATGCGAGACCTGTGTGCCCTGTTGCGCTGTTTCGAGTACTCCACCAACATGGCCAGTGGCGATGACACCGTTATCAGCGTTACAATACCACTTCTATGTCTCCTTGAGAAAACACTTAGGGCGATGATGGAACAGGAGGTGGCCCAGGAGGAGGAGGAGGAGGAGGAGGAAGAGGGGTCATTTTTAGCACTTTCAGGCCAGTCTCTTCGAAGTGACTCAGAGGGAGGTTTTTGGCAACAGCAGAGGCCAGGTACAAATGTGGCCAGCCAGGGCCCACTACTGGAGGACGAGGAGGACGAGGATGAGGAGGAGGTGGAGGAGGATGAGGATGAAGCATGGTCACAGCGGGGTGGCACCCAACGCAGCTCGGGTCCATCACTGGTGCGTGGCTGGGGGGAAAGGCAGGACGATGACGATACGCCTCCCACAGAGGACAGCTTGTCCTTACCCCTGGGCAGCCTGGCACACATGAGCGACTACATGCTGCAGTGCCTGCGCAACGACAGCAGAGTTGCCCACATTTTAACCTGTGCGGACTACTGGGTTGCCACCCTGCTGGATCCACGCTACAAAGACAATGTGCCCACCTTACTTCCTGCACTGGAGCGTGATAGGAAGATGCGCGAGTACAAGCGCACGTTGGTAGACGCGCTACTGAGAGCATTCCCAAATGTCACAGGGGAACAAGTGGAAGCCCAAGGCCAAGGCAGAGGAGGAGCAAGAGGTCGCCAAGGCAGCTGTGTCACGGCCAGCTCCTCTGAGGGCAGGGTTAGCATGGCAGAGATGTGGAAAACTTTTGTCAACACGCCACAGCTAACTGCACCACCACCTGATACGCAACGTGTTAGCAGGAGGCAACATTTCACTAACATGGTGGAACAGTACGTGTGCACACCCCTCCACGTACTGACTGATGGTTCGGCCCCATTCAACTTCTGGGTCTCTAAATTGTCCACGTGGCCAGAGCTAGCCTTTTATGCCTTGGAGGTGCTGGCCTGCCCGGCAGCCAGCGTTTTGTCTGAACGTGTATTCAGCACGGCAGGGGGCGTCATTACAGACAAACGCAGCCGCCTGTCTACAGCCAATGTGGACAAGCTGACGTTCATAAAAATGAACCAGGCATGGATCCCACAGGACCTGTCCGTCCCTTGTCCAGATTAGACATTAACTACCTCCCCATAACCATATATTATTGGACTCCAGGGCACTTCCTCATTCAATCCTATTTTTATTTTCATTTTACCATTATATTGCAAGGCTACCCAAAGTTGAATGAACCTCTCCTCTGCCTGTGTGCTAGGCCTAAATATATGCCAATGGATTGTTGCAGTGGTGGCTGACGTGAAGCCTCATTCTCTGCTATGACATGCAGACTGATTCTCTGGTGACATGAAGCCAGATCCTCTGTTACGGGACCTCTCTCCTCTGCCTGGGTGCTGGGCCTAAATTTATGAAAATGGACTGTTGCAGTGGTGGGTGACGTGAAGCCTGATTCTCTGCTATGACATGCAGACTGATTCTCTGGTGACATGAAGCCAGATCCTCTGTTACGGGACCTCTCTCCTCTGCCTGGGTGCTGGGCCCTAAATTTATGAAAATGGACTGTTGCAGTGGTGGGTGACGTGAAGCCTCATTCTCTGCTATGACATGCAGACTGATTCTCTGCTGACATGAAGCCAGATTGTCTGTTACGGGACCTCTCTCCTAAGCCTGGGTGCTGGGCCTCAATTTATGACAATGGACTGTTGCAGTGGTGGCTGACGTGAAGCCTGATTCTCTGCTATGATATGAAGACTGATTCTCTGCTGACATGAAGCCAGATTGTCTGTTACGGGACCTCTCTCCTCTGCCTGGGTGCCGGGGCCTAAATATCTGAGAATGGACTGTTCCAGTGGTGGGTAACGGGAAGCCAGATTCTCTGCTATGATATGAAGACTGATTCTCTGCTGACATGAAGCCAGATTGTCTGTTACGGGACCTCTCTCCTCTGCCTGGGTGCTGGGCCTAAATTTATGAAAATGGACTATTACAGTGGTGGGTGACGTGAAGCCTGATTCTCTGCTATGACATGAAGACTGATTCTCTGCTGACATGAAGCCAGATTGTCTGTTACGGGACCTCTCTCCTCTGCCTGGGTGCCGGGGCCTAAATATCTGAGAATGGACTGTTCCAGTGGTGGGTGACGGGAAGCCAGATTCTCTGCTATGGAACCTCTCTCCAATTGATTTTGGTTAATTTTTATTTATTTAATTTTTATTTTAATTAATTTCCCTATCCACAATTGTTTGCAGGGAATTTACCTACATGTTGCTGCCTTTTGCAGCCCTCTAGCCCTTTCCTGGGCTGTTTTACAGCCGTTTTAGTGCCGAAAAGTTCGGGTCCCCATTGACTTCAATGGGGTTCGGGTTCGGGACGAAGTTCGGATCGGGTTCGGATCCCGAACCCGAACATTTCCGGGATGTTCGGCCGAACTTCTCGAACCCGAACATCCAGGTGTTCGCTCAACTCTACCCACTAACTATCTGTATTATATATATATGCTATCTATCTATCTATCTATCTATCTATCTAATGTAATGAGTGGGAAGTACAGAGCACAGCAATGACACTGCTGTCTCTCTCAGAACTTTAAAAAACAGTAGAAAATGGCTGCTGGGGAGCTTCTTATATAGTAAGGGGGTAGGCAACTTTCCTATTGGTTTCTAGGCATGTTGCTAAGCTCAGACAAAGACATTGCAGCCTTCTCATTGGCACACAAGCAAGAAGCAGAAAGAATTCATGGATTCAGATGAAAAAAAAAGTTGAATATTCGAAAATCCGAATATATATCACTGTATTCTAAATATTCTCAAATTCTCGAAGTGCCGTTATTTGTAATTAATATTTGCAATTCGAATATTCGCGCCCAACACTAGTCACAGGGAGGTAATGCCCCAGAGAACTTTGTGAAGTGATCAGTCATCACAAGGTAATACTGGTGACAACTCACCGACTGGCAGATCAAGATGTAATTGATCATTAGGATCTCCAGTGGCGCGGACGTTCGGATAACTTGAATTGGGGCTCTCTGCTCAGGAGGCTTCACCAGCTTGCATGCTCGACACTTCTGGCACACTTCATGGACAATCTGCTCCAAATGCAGGCAGTATACCAATCCCTGCACCCATTTGTATGTCTTCTCCTCTCTAAAGTGGCACCCTTCTCATGTCCCTCGAGGACCACTCTTCAGACTAGGCTACTAGGTATCACTATCTGCCAACTTTCTTCAAGATCGGTAGGCAGAAACACCTTCCAATACATGATTCAATTTCGGATTCGCAACCGATCCCACTGCTGCAACAGCTGGGGACATCACTCATTAATCTTGGAAATATCCCAGTTTTCACCCAGTGTTTGATCTTCTTTAAGTCAGGATCATCATCTTGCACTTGAGCCCCCCATTTTACCTCAGTCTTCCCTAGCAACACAGTGCTGTCAGTAACCACCCCACTTGAGCTGGCCACAGGCGAGTGTCGAGGCATTCGACCAAGATCGGGTATCTCAGTCCCTTCATCCTCTTCGTCAACCTCACCTACTGGGATGTCCCAGGTGACTCTAGACAGTGCGTTTGCATTTGCGTTGTCTTTACCGACACAATATTTAATGGTATAGTAAAACTTTGCCAGTCTTGCCACCCATCTTCAAGGCTCCCAGCTTCGCATTCTGCAGGTGGATCAATGGGTTAATATCTGTTCTTACTAGGATCTGTGCCCCGGTGAGATACCCTGAGAATTTTTCAGTCATTGCCCAGACTAACGCCAACAACTCAAGTTTGAAGGAGCTAACATTTTCCAGATTGCGCTCAGAGTCTCGTAGGGACCGACTAGCATACTCAATGACTCGTTCCTGCCCGTTTTGTTCTTGGGCTAGTACTACTCCCAATCCACCCAAACTTCCATCAGTGTAGAGTGTGAATGGTCTGTCATACTGAGCATATGCCAGGATGGGGGCACTAATCAGGGCTTTCTTCAACTCATCAAATGCTTGCTGCTGTGGCAGCCCCCATGATTTACTCACTGCCTCTACCTTACTCTCTGCAGGGAAAATACTGATACGATGTGTCCCAGATACTCTAGGCTTGTTTGGAAGAGATGGTACTTCCTCGGTTTGATATTAAGGCCATGAGAGCGGAGCCTACCTAACACTTGCCACAGTCTCCTCAAATGTTCTTCAAACGTAGGTGTATGGACTATCACGTCATCCAGGTAGATCAGAATCGACTCAAAGATCAGTTTACCAAGGCAGCATTACATTAGGAGTTGGAATGTACCCGGAGCATTTGTCGGCCAGAAGGGCATTCTCATACAGCCCCATGGGTAGGATAAAGGCTGTCTTCTGTCTATCCTTCTCTGCCACAGGTACTTGCCAGTAGCCACTCGCCAAGTCCAGAGTTGAAAAATACTTGGCACGCTTTAGTGCCATCAATGTCTCTTCAATCCTAGGCAAGGGAAAAGCGTCCTTTACTGTGGCAGCGTTTAACTTCCGGTAGTCCACACAGAACCTCAAGGACCCATCCGTCTTCCGCACCAAGGCCACTCGTGCTGCCTACGGACTTTGGCTCTCTTTTACCACTCTACTATCTAACATCTGTAACAGCATCATTTTCACTTCTTGGTAGAGAGTGGGCAGAATCTGCCGGTACCTTTTTCAGATCGGGGGAGTATCCTCAGTTGGTATTTCATGTTCGATAGCCGTTGTGCACCCGAAGTCTTCCTCAGATCGGGAAAAGGCGGATTGAACCTCTCATAGCACTGCTTAAATCTTCTTCATCTGATCGCCGGTGAACTAGTTCGCATCAATATCCATTTCTTCCAAGATCTGCCAGCCATTCCACTTAGGTGTGGGTTCCTCCACAGAGTTCTGGTCCACTGGCAAAGTCCTGGCAACAAGAATAGGACATGTTCTATTTTTGTGCGGGTGCCACGGAATGGACAGCACATGGAATGCTGTCTACATCTTTTGCAGCTCTATTGAAGTGAATGGGTTCAGATCTGATCTGCACAAAATACAGATCAGATGCAGAAAACAATTATGTTTATGTGCATGAGCCCTCAGGGATCCATGAAATCACACATTCTATAAAAGTTGTAGAATTGAGGAAGTCTTTCATCTGAGATCAACACTGGTTCCAGAATTACATAAAGCACTCACACCATGTCACACTGAGGACACTTAATGAAACAGTCCTCTGTATGTTAGTGTTTATCAAGCCTAAGGCTATGTTCCCCTGGCATGTTCACTGGGTTTCCACAAAACATTTTCAGAATATTTTTACTGTGTTTAAATACAAACACGAAAATATTTACTACACAAAACACACCCCAAAAGGCATCAAATCCTATACAAAAATGCCACATATGAATATACTACAAAGAGGACCACAGTTACAGGGTTCTCAGGGCTAACACACTCCCAGGTACTCCCTGAGTACAGTATCTCTGACCCCACAACCATTGCCTGGGAACTTAAAGTGGCCCTGGAAAAAACCTAAAAGTAGCCCCCATGTTGTAGGCAGGTACATATTGATAGAAGGCGGGGCAACACAAGCATGCGGTGACAACAGAAGTAGACGGGGTCAGCAAACCTTAGTGCAACACAAAATACCGCCCCAGCAGAACCAAATACCACAGTTTCCGCCCGGCAGTGTGTTTGGTGACGTCACCGGCACTGAGGGGCGGGCTTTAGCTCTGCCCTAGCCGTTTTACTGGCTAGGGCAGAGCTAAGTCCTGCCCATCAGTGCCAGCGACGTCACCGGGGTCCCTGGCAGCCGCATGGAGAGCCCCGGTACGTCACCAGATCTCCAAAAAATGCCTTTGCCTTGCGCAATTTAGGGGGGCTGCCGGGGTGAAAATGGAGGGATGTCCGGGTTCAGCTCTGAACCCAGACAACCCCTTTAACCACCTCCCGACCGCTGTACGCATATATACGTCCGGGAGGTGGTTGCTTTACTCCTCCTGGACGCATATACGCGTCATCTCGCGAGACGCGAGATTTCCTGTGAACGCGCGCACACAGGCGCGCGCGCTCACAGGAACGGAAGGTAAGCGAGTGGATCTCCAGCCTGCCAGCGGCGATCGCTCGCTGGCAGGCTGGAGATCCGAATTTTTTAACCCCTAACAGGTATATTAGACGCTGTTTTCATAACAGCGTCTAATATACCTCCTACCTGGTCCTCTGGTGGTCCCTTTTGTTAGAATCGACCACCAGAGGACTCAGGTAGGTCAGTACAGTCGCACCAAACACCACACTACACTACACCCCCCACCGTCACTTATTAACCCCTTATAAACCCCTGATCACCCATGATCACCCCATATAAACTCCCTGATCACCCCCCTGTCATTGATCACCGCCCTGTCATTGATCACCCCCCTGTCAGGCTCCGTTCAGACGTCCGTATGATTTTTACGGATCCACGGATACATGGATCGGATCCGCAAAAAGCATACGGACGTCTGAATGGAGCCTTACAGGGGGGTGATCAATGACAGGCGGGTGATCACCCATATACACTCCCTGATCACTCCCTGATCACCCCCTGTCATTGATCACCCCCCTGTCATTGATCACCCCCCTGTAAGGCTCCATTCAGACGTCCGCATGATTTTTACGGATCCATGGATAGATGGATCGGATCCGCAAAACACATGCGGACGTCTGAATGGAGCCTTACAGGGGATGATCAATGACAGGCGGGTGATCACCCATATACACTCCCTGATCACCCCCCTGTCATTGATAACCCCCCTGTAAGGCTCCATTCAGATGTCCGCATGTGTTTTGTGGATCCGATCCATGTATCCATGTATCCGTAAAAATCATGCGGACGTCTGAATGGAGCCTTACAGGGGGGTGATCAATGACAGGCGGGTGATCACCCATATACACTCCCTGATCACCCCCTGTCATTGATCACCCCCCTGTCATTGATCACCCCACTGTAAGGCTCCATTCAGACGTCCGTATGATTTTTACCGGTCCATGGATACATGGATCGGATCCGCAAAACACATGCGGACGTCTGAATGGAGCCTTACAGGGGGTGATCAATGACAGGCGGGTGATCACCCATATACACTCCCTGATCACCCCCTGTCATTGATAACCCCCCTGTAAGGCTCCATTCAGACGTCCGCATGTGTTTTGTGGATCCGATCCATGTATCCATGGATCCGTAAAAAATCATGCGGATGTCTGAATGGAGCCTTACAGGGGGGGTGATCAGTGACAGGGGGGTGATCACCCTGATCACCCCCTGTCATTGATAACCCCCCTGTAAGGCTCCATTCAGACGTCCGCATGTGTTTTGTGGATCCGATCCATGTATCCATGGATCCGTAAAAAATCATGCGGATGTCTGAATGGAGCCTTACAGGGGGGGTGATCAGTGACAGGGGGGTGATCACCCTGATCACCCCCTGTCATTGATAACCCCCCTGTAAGGCTCCATTCAGACGTCCGCATGTGTTTTGTGGATCCGATCCATGTATCCATGGATCCGTAAAAAATCATGCGGATGTCTGAATGGAGCCTTACAGGGGGGGTGATCACCCTGATCACCCTGATCACCCCCTGTCATTGATAACCCCCCTGTAAGGCTCCATTCAGACGTCCGCATGTGTTTTGTGGATCCGATCCATGTATCCATGGATCCGTAAAAAATCATGCGGATGTCTGAATGGAACCTTACAGGGGGGGTGATCATTGACAGGGGGGTGATCACCCTGATCACCCCCTGTCATTGATAACCCCCCTGTAAGGCTCCATTCAGACGTCCGCATGTGTTTTGTGGATCCGATCCATGTATCCATGGATCCGTAAAAATCATGCGGATGTCTGAATGGAGCCTTACAGGGGGGGTGATCAGTGACAGGGGGGTGATCACCCTGATCACCCCCTGTCATTGATAACCCCCCTGTAAGGCTCCATTCAGACGTCCGCATGTGTTTTGCGGATCCGATCCAAAGGTGGGTGATCAATGACAGGGGGGTGATCAGGGAGTCTATATGGGTGATCACCCCCCTGTCATTGATCACCCCCCTGTCATTGATCACCCCCCCCCCCCCCCCCCCCGGTAAGGCTCCATTCAGACATTTTTTTAGGCACAAGTTAGCGGAAATTTTTTGTTTGTTTTTGTTTTTGTTTTTTCTTACTAAGTCTCATATTCCACTAACTTGTGTCAAAAAATAAAATCTCACATGGACGCACCATACCCCTCACGGAATCCAAATGCGTAAACATTTTTAGACATTTATATTCCAGACTTCTTCTCACGCTTTAGGGCCCCTAAAAAGCCAGGGCAGTATAAATACCCCACATGTGACCCCATTTCAGAAAGAAGACACCCCAAGGTATTCCGTGAGGGGCATATTGAGTCCATGAAAGATTGAAATTTTTGTCCTAAGTTAGCGGAAAGTGAGACTTTGTGAGAAAAAAACAAAAAAAAAATCAATATCCGCTAACTTATGCAAAAAAAATAAAAATTCGAGGAACTCGCCATGCCCCTCATTGAATACCTTGGGGTGTCTTCTTTCCAAAGTGGGGTCACATGTGGGGTATTTATACTGCCCTGGCTTTTTAGGGGCCCGAAAGTGTGAGAAGAAGTCTGGGATCCAAATGTCTAAAAATGCCCTCCTAAAAGGAATTTGGGCCCCTTTGCGCATCTAGGCAGCAAAAAAGTGTGACACATCTGGTATCGCCGTACTCAGGAGAAGTTGGGTAATGTGTTTTGGGGTGTAATTTTACATATACCCATGCTGGGTGAGAAAAATATCTTGGCAAAAGACAACTTTTCCCATTTTTTTATACAAAGTTGGCATTTGACCAAGATATTTTTCTCACCCAGCATGGGTATATGTAAAATGACACCCCAAAACACATTCCCCAACTTCTCCTGAGTACGGCGATACCAGATGTGTCACACTTTTTTGCTGCCAAGGTGGGCAAAGGGGCACATATTCCAAAGTGCACCTTTTGGATTTCACCATTCATTTTTTACACATTTTGATTGCAAGGTACTTCTCACACATATGGGCCCCTAAATTGCCAGGGCAGTATAACTACGCCACAAGTGACCCCATTTTGGAAAGAAGACACCCCAAGGTATTCCGTGAGGGGCATGGCGAGTTCCTAGAATTTTTTATTTTTTGTCGCAAGTTAGTGGAATATGAGACTTTGTAAGGAAAAAAGAGAAAAAAAAAATCATCATTTTCCGCTAACTTGTGACAAAAAATAAAAAATTCTAGGAACTCGCCATGCCCCTCACGGAATACCTTGGGGTGTCTTCTTTCCAAAATGGGGTCACTTGTGGCGTAGTTATACTGCCCTGGCAATTTAGGGGCCCAAATGTGTGAGAAGTACCTTGCAATCAAAATGTGTAAAAAATGGCCTGCAAAATCTGAAAGGTGCACTTTGGAATATGTGCCCCTTTGCCCACCTTGGCAGCAAAAAAGTGTGACACATCTGGTATCGCCGTACTCAGGAGAAGTTGGGTAATGTGTTTTGGGGTGTAATTTTACATATACCCATGCTGGGTGAGAAAAATATCTTGGCAAAAGACAACTTTTCCCATTTTTTTATACAAAGTTGGCATTTGACCAAGATATTTTTCTCACCCAGCATGGGTATATGTAAAATGACACCCCAAAACACATTCCCCAACTTCTCCTGAGTACGGCGATACCAGATGTGTCACACTTTTTTGCTGCCAAGGTGGGCAAAGGGGCACATATTCCAAAGTGCACCTTTTGGATTTCACCATTCATTTTTTACACATTTTGATTGCAAAGTTCTTCTCACACATTTGGGCCCCTAAATTGCCAGGGCAGTATAACTACCCCACAAGTGACCCCATTTTGGAAAGAAGACACCCCAAGGTATTCTGTGAGGGGCATGGCGAGTTCCTAGAATTTTTTATTTTTTGTCGCAAGTTAGTGGAATATGAGACTTTGTAAGGCAAAATAAAAAAAATAAAATCATCATCATTTTCTGCTAACTTGTGACAAAAAATAAAAAGTTCTATGAACTCACTATGCCCATCAGCGAATACCTTAGGGTGTCTACTTTCCAAAATGGGGTCATTTGTGGGGGTTTTCTACTGTTTGGGCATTGTAGAACCTCAGGAATCATGACAGGTGCTCAGAAAGTCAGAGCTGTTTCAAAAAGCGGAAATTCACATTTTTGTACCATAGTTTGTAAATGCTATAACTTTTACCCAAACCATTTTTTTTTTTGCCCAAACCTTTTTTTTTATCAAAGACATGTAGAACAATAAATTTGGTGAAAAATTTATATATGGATGTCGTTTTTTTTGCAAAATTTTACAGCTGAAAGTGAAAAATGTGATTTTTTTGCAAAAAAAATCGTTACATTTTGATTAATAACAAAAAAAGTAAAAATGCCAGCAGCAATAAAATACCACCAAATGAAAGCTCCATTAGTGGGAAGAAAAGGAGGTAAAATTCATTTGTATGGTAAGTTGCATGACAGAGCGATAAACGGTGAAAGTAGTGTAGTGCCGAAGTGTAAAAAGTGCTCTGGTCATGAAGGGGGTTTCACCTAGCGGGGCTGAAGTGGTTAAAGGGAACCTGTCACCATGATTTTGCGCATAGAGCTGGGGACATGGGCTGCTAGACGGCCGCTAGCACATCTGCAGTACCCAGGTCCCATAGCTCTCTGCGCTTTTATTGTGTTAAAAAACAGTTTTGATTGATATGCAAATTACCGTGGAGTACTGCATTTTTGTATCGTGTACGTCATAGTCCAGTAAAAACACATGTATGTTAAAGAATCAAATGCCACTGTATGACGCCTGCCTGCTGTGGGGCCCAGTCATTTCTAGCTACTCCACTGGTTACCAGGGGATCAGACCATGGGGACGGACTACATTCAATGTCAGCCCTGCAGCAATACATAGAATGGGCGCCTATGCTACAGCAGGGGTCATACTGTTCAGTACATACAGTGTAGTGTAATGTCATGTTCACCTCTCCGGGTATATTACCCAGGAAAGCACAATTCTGCAAAAAGGACATGTTCTATCTTTTGGTGGAACGGAAGTGCAGAATGGAACCCCACGGAAGCCCTGCATAGTGCTTACGTAGTGTTCTGTTCAGTGATTCCGTTTCGCACCCTTCCGCATCTCTGGATTTGCGGACCCATTGAAGTGAATGGGTCCGCATCCGTGATGCGGAATGCACACGGAAGAGTGCCCATTTATTGCTGATCCGCATATGCGGTCCGCATTACGGGAATGGCTGGCCCCTTTCACACAAACGATACGGGTTGGCTCCAGATGCGCTCAGGGTGCATTCAGTGAAACTCGCACCATTTTTCAAGCAAGTTCAGTCAGTTTTGTCTACGATTGCGTTCAGTTTTTTCTGCGCGGGTGCAATGCGTTTTGATGCGTTTTTCATGCACGTGATAAAAAACTAAAAGTTTACAAACAATATCTCGTAGCAACCTGGTGGTGAGCGTGGTGACGTCGGCGCAGGTCCTGCTGAATGAAGATAAAAGATTTCTATCTTCATTCAGCAGGACCTGCTCCAACATCACCAACGCTCCAACGTTGTGAGCGCGGTGACGTCACCAAAGGTACTTTTCCTGCCAGGTCCTGAAAGAAGACGAGCCGGGCTGCGCGATCAAGTGGATGAGGTGAATAATTTATTATTTTATTATTTTTTAACCCCTCAAGCCACATGTTACTATGCATTCTGTATTAAGAATGCTATTATTTTCCCTTATAACCATGTTATAAGGGAAAATAATAAAGTTTGGGTCCCTATCATCTTCTAGCAACCATCCGTGAAAATCGCATTGCATCCGTATGTCATGCGTGAAAATCACTGATCATGTACACAGCCCCATTGAAGTGAATGGGTCCGGATTCAGTGCGGGTGCAATGCGTTCACATCACGCATTGCAACCGCGCGGAAAACTCGCCCGTGTGAAAGGGGCCTAAGACTTTGACACGGCCCCCACAACGATGTATGATAGAATGACACTACATGACAGATAGGGTGTGTGCGTATGTATATAATATATATAATAGGAAAAGGATGGCATGGCAGCCTGGTCTGGTCTAGATCGTGACTAGCCAAAGGAGCGGGGTTTACGGGGGGGGGGGGGGGGGCCCATACAAAAATTTGCTGTGGGGCCCAGTCACCTCTAGTTACTCCCCTGCACCCCTTAACTGTCCAGCTGAAATACTAGTTTATTCCGCCATACCCTGTATCCTACTGAACATGAATTCTGCAGAGCTAACATAGCTCTCTTTCTACCATGTGCTCTCAGTTCTCTCACTACATACTTAAAGGGGTTGTCCCATCTTGCCATTTCCGCAGCGATATGGGACTAAGATTGACAGGGAGAACCACACTGGGGACCAGGAACGAGTGGTGAAGCCATTCCAGGGACTGAAAATGAGAGAGGGAACCAAACTGGAGACCAGTGATGAGATGTGGAGCCAAGTGCTACTATTCGGTCAGACATTGCAACAAAAATCCCAAGAGCCGTCGATGATGGATGTGAGCCAAGCCTTAAAGGGAACCTGTCACCGGGATTTTGTGTATAGAGCTGAGGATATGGGTTGCTAGATGGCCGCTAGCACATCCGCAATACCCAGTCCCCATAGCTCTGTGTGCTTTTATTGTGTAAAATAAAAAACAATTTGATACATATGCAAATTAATCTGAGATGAGTCCTGTCCTTGAGATGAATCCAGCGTGAAGGAGTCCAGCACTGCCGCGCATCCTCAGAATCTCCTCCATGCTCCCCGATGTCAGAAAGCTAGAGCGCCGTAATCTCACTATGCGCGAGCTAGCGCATGCGCAGTTCCTTCCCTGAGGCTGATGCCAGCACAGGGAAGGAACACTATGACAACACTGCGGAAGGTTTATAGGAAGGTCTGTAGATCCATTATGACTGGATCATTCCTTTCCCAGAGAGGGTTTATCTGGGCCAGTGCCTCTCCAGTAAGGTGTGACATAAAAAAAAGCCACTTGGCTCGGTCTGAGGCAAATTGGTGAGGCAAGAGTTCAAAATGAAGGGTGCATTGATTTATGAACCCCCAGCACTGCTTAGGGTCACAAATGAAGCATGAAGGAGCTGAAAGGTGAGGTCCAGATCCGGGTACGTAGGAAGATGGCGGAGCAGGAGCCGGGTTATCTGCGGCAGAGGGACCCGATGATGCTGGGTTAGCAGACGTCAGGTCATTTAGACACATATTTACATAACATAAATAGGACAGGATTTAATCCTGGCGTTCACGCTGTTGGGCCAACTCCTGGTGTAATTCGGTGAAACTGGGAGGGTTCAGATCAGCGGGGTCCATGGCCTAAGCAAACTGTTATGCAAGCGGGTGTGGACCCACTGCATCACTGACTGGCTATACTCTGGAGGGGCGTGACTAAGCAACTACCTGGTCTTCACTAGAGCCTCTGATGGTGAGGATAGGCTTGGGCCGTTAGGGTAGTTGCCAGGTGCCACTCCAGAGCAGTCCCCGAGTCAGTGGCAGCTGACCAGGGGGTCAGAGATACTGGTGCAAGGATCGAGGGGAAGTACGTGGTCAGGAAGTCTGGGGTCAGGGCAGGCAGAGATCAAGCAAGGTCCATAAATGAAGTCCGAAGTCAGAGCAAGGCGGCAAACAGTCAGAATCCCAAAAGCAGGGTCCGGTACACGGCAAAGCAGAACCTGAAAAACACCTTCACACTTGGAACTGGACAAGTTAGGGACCATGAGTTGCTCAGGCCTCTTCCTGTGGTAGGAAGGGCCTTTAAATACTTCCTGCAATCGAGCCATAGGCTGGTGAGACAGAGGGCGTGTACGTGCTGCCTCACAAGTGGGGAGAGACACACCCATGCAAGCCCTAACAACAGTACAGGTCTCCAGCAGGAAGTAAGCTCTGGCATGGAGCACAGATGCAACACTTAAGCTACCTGCTGCCTGCGCTTGTCAATACGACTATGTACGACACTGTGCTTCGTGATCACAGAGAAGGCCGCAGCGCTCTCAAGAGCTCCAGTGCCTTCTCAAACAGTTGATCAGCAGGGGTCCCATGTGTCGCACCCCAACTGATCAGATACTGTCATCAGTTTCAAAATCTCAGAAAACCCCTCCAAATAAATAAAAAATGAATGTAGCACCAGCCAGGGGCGGACTGACAACTCATGGGGCCCCTGGGCAATAGGAGATTATGGGGCCCCTGTGTCCCGCCCACCCTCAATTCTCACCCACACACAGCCCCACCCACATATTGCGCCACCCACATCACCTACACTTGGTACAGAATTTCTCTTTACCAAACCCCCCCCCCCCCCCCACACACCTTCTCCAACCACCCAGCACCCTTACTCACATAAAACAAGTTAGGAAGGCTGAGTTCAGCCTGCATTTGTGGGAGGGGCCTGTGCCCTATTCTAACCCCACTCACGGTCATCCGGCAGGCGTTCCTGTCATTGCTTCCGGGTAGGAGGAGTCGCCTCTTCCCACGCTCTCTGCCGCCCCTTCACGACTGCGCAATCGCTCCTGTCTCGCCAGGTCCGAGGTTAAGTTGGGCACCCCCTGGGGAGCCTCGCTTCCGGGTTCCCCGCACCTCATTCTGTACTGCATCTTCCTACTTCCGGCTCCACGGCCAGCCGTCTGCGCTCCACGCTGGAGCGCACAGAGTTCGCCGCTCCCAACGTGGGGCCGGCGGACACGCAGCTTCCTGCACCCCGTGCCAGCTTAACTGCAATTGGGCCGATGCCGGGGGGGCTTGGGTCCGTGTTCCGCTTCCGCGCCCGCCACCTGGCATGGCGGGGCGCGACTCGGGTCTGCCTTGGGTCCTCCTCCAGTGGCCGGATCTGCAGCGGTCACGAGTGCTCCGGGAGGCAGGCTTTCCCAGCTCTGCCTCCTGCAACCGCGGCACAGCATTAAGTCACAGTCTAGTAGAGAGGAATATGCCCAAACAGACTGTGCATGAGATTATACCCATAGTCAAACTGTGTTCATCCACATGCACCACAACATTAGAGGGTCTCATGTCACCAGTGGGGAAAACATGGCTGCTAACATCAGCCACATGTATATGGGGATGGGGTAGGGAGGAACTGATCCCAGGCCATTCCCATAGGCATGTGGTTGCCAGGGGCAACCCGGCACCGTCTTCCACTTGGTAACTGTGGATATGGCGGTTCAGATGCTGCGGCGCCGTGCTGCTACTGGTTCACAGTCATCACCCTGCTGCGGTACTCTCATGTAATCCTTGAGTTTAGTTCCGTACCAGGCCGCCATCCATGTTATCGCACTTCATCAACGTAAAAAAAAAAAAACGTATATGCTCAGGCCGTCTCTTTCTCCCTTGCCTGGATCGCCCAGGCCATTTATACGCCTTTCTTTCCTCCTGGTCACGCCCAGGCCTGCCACCATGATTGTTCACCAGGCACGGTCGCTTGTCTTGTCATTGTCTCTTGTCGTCCCCTGGTCCGCCCAGGGCACAGTTTCATTCCTGGTACACCCAGGTTCTTCATGCCTACTCACCTCCACGTGGTACTTGGGTCTCCTTGCACTTCACCACCTTTCCGCCAGCTGGCAGCCGTGTTTTCTGGTCTAGCAGCCACGGGGCCTCTCCCGCCTGGCCCTAGGTTCTTCCACCCTCTTTGTCCACCTGGCTCAGGTCCATTGGTCATGTAATCTGGCCCTACGCGGGCCGCTGCTACACGCAGCCTCCCGTCATATGGCTACGCGCCATCTCTTTTTCTGTCCACCTGGTACGCCCAAGTCGTCTCTTTCCGTCTCCAACCAGTCTGACACGCTCAGCACGTTTATTTGTCTCCATGGGGGCGCCCCATCCTGGCTAGTATGCCTGGCTCAACAGGTCTAGGGTCATTCCTCATATAGCACTCACAAGTTTTCGGTTGTTCCCCTTTTTCTTTCAGGTTCTAGCCTATTCCCAGGTTCCAGTTAGATCTGCCCAGGTAAGTGCCCACGGACATCCTCGGCAACCCCAACGGGTCAATGTTTCTCAGTTAATCAGATTCTCATCTTCCAGGCAGGCCGATTTTTCTCCTGCTAATCCGTGTCACGGTGTTCTGTTTTCTTTCGAGTACGTTTATACCTCCGTTCTCACACCTTCTAGGTTCTTACCCCATCACCCCTCCCTGCTTCTCTTTGTTGTCACGCGATTCATTTTTTCCACAGGTCAAGCATGTCCCGGGCCTCTGATATAGATGACAGCCTTTCTGTCCCTGAAACATTCGTTTCTGCCCAAGCTGGTCCCTCGTCCCTAAGGAATTGGACCATTCCAAAATTAATTGCTGAACTTAACAGGAGGGGCATCCCACACCCAGCTTCCGCCAGGAAGGCAGAACTGTTTAAGCTACTCATGACCAGCCCTAACCCTTCCGGGGATCAGCCGGGCACGTCGTCCATCCAGCTCTCGCTGATTCAATTACAGTCCACCTTGAACACGCTGGTCAACTCGGTGGCTGACGTCCAAGCCAGGGTAACGGAACCGGAGTCCCCGGGCTCCCGTGGCGCCCCCGGTACCCTCCCCACCAGACGCCCCCTCTACCTCCGTTTGTGTGACGCCAGGTACACCCAGGCCTATTCCCCAGGTGGCCCCCTCGCACTTTATTCCAGATAATCTCAAAAAAGACATCCTGGCAGGGAAAGATGTTAATCTTGCGTCAGTTCTCATTGCCACCCAAGATGTTCCCGAAAATAGGGTGATCAATTGCGGAGATGTGTCCATGGTCCTTAGGGCCAAGGACGCCCAGCTGAACCGCAAGTTATCCATTCCTGAGTTCGTCCTGGCGTTCAGCCTTTTCAGGGACATTATCTGCACCACCCAACCGGAGAGAAGGGAAGAGCTGGACACCTATTTGTACCTGGTCACTGACCTGGGTCACAAGTATGGGGGTTCAGCCTTCTACGATTACCATCGCTCTTTCTCGGCAAAAGCGGCTGCAGCTTTGACTCAATTCTAGTATGTCACCAGCTGGGCCAGCATTGATACAGAATTATTCTGCCATCACTTCGCTGGGCTCAGGGCACCCACCTGCGCGGTGTGTCAGTCTATTTTCCATACCTCCGAATGGTGTCCGAACACCGCCCATGCCACGCAGGACAGGGCTCTCCCGGGGACCTCTTGGATTCAGCAAGCCACTCCCTTGACCGACAAGCTCGGTCGCCCCATTGTGTACCTAGGGATGAGCCAGCTTTGGAACAATTTTAACGCAGGTGGTTGCTCCTACAGTGGTTGCAGAGCCCTCCACATGTGCTCCCTGTGCTTCAGGGCCAACCCTCGTTCCTCCTGTCCCAAGAAGGCTGCAAAGCAGGCCTGACTAGCCGACCTCAATGTGGACCTCCTGGCAGCTCTCCTCTGGGACCACTGCGATGAGAACTTTGTGGCGTTCCTACTGGCGGGCTTCTTGGAAGGCTTCCATACCGGGCTCGTTGCCCTGCTGCAGGTCTCTTGGGAGGGCAGGAATCTTCTTTCGGCTTCTGGGGACCCAGCAGCAGTAGGGAAGCTGATACAGAGCGAAGTCGACAAAGGTTTTATCATAGGTCCCCTTCATCATATATCTTTCCATTCATGGCGCATCAATCCCATCGGCTTGGTCTCTAAGAAGTCTTCAAATAAAAAAAGGTTAATTTGCGACCTGTCCGCACCTCATGCTTCCGCAATTCCTAGCCTTAATTTGCTCATACCTTCGGAGGAGTTATTCATGAAATATTCCTCCATCGTTGAGGCCATACGATCCATTTTTTTGTGTGGTAGAGGCGCTTGGTTGGCAAAAGCGGACATCGCAGATGCATTCAAGCTCCTCCCCATTCAACCCCAGTTGTGGCAATATCATGGCATCAAGTGGGCCAATCAATACTACTGCGCCAACAGACTCACCTTTGGCTCTAAAAGCAGCCCCTGGTTATTCGACAAGTTCGCTAAGGCACTTCACTGGATCTTGGTCCATCACGGTGGGTTGCAGACGGTCATCCACTACCTGGATGATTTTCTGATCATTGAGGGCCCGCAAGACAAATCAGGCAATCTTGCCACCTTCCTAGAGATATTTGCCAGACTAGAGGTTCCGGTCGCCCAGGCCAAGACTGAGGGTCCCGCCACTAGGGTCACATTCCTTGGCATCGTCCTAGATTCCCTCAAAATGGAAGCCAGCCTCCCAGAAGAGCTCGCCCAATGCAGTGAGGTCATTGCTCACGCTGCCTCCTCCGGGTTCCTCTCCAAACTCGAGCTCCAGTCTCTTTTGGGCCTGCTTAACTTTGCTTCTAGGATCATGCCCCAGGGCAGGTCGTACATGTCAAGGCTACTCCAGCTTCTTCCATCGGCACCCGATCAGGACAGCGTCATCCACCTGGACAGCCACACAATGGCAGACCTAGCCATGTGGGAATTGTTCCTCACCCGTTGGAACAGCATCTCACTCTTCGTTTCACCATGGTCGCCCTCCTGCCCTACCTTGTTTTCCGATTCTGCCGCTTCGCGCAGCTACGATGCTATACTCGGTCGCCATTGGTTGGTTGACCAGTGGCCCACATCCGTCCTGGCGGATGCCGAAACCATGAACACCTCCTCCCTGTTGGAATTGTACCCCATTGTCGCAGCCGCCCAGGCTTGGGGTCGTCATTGGGCCAACGCGCCGGTAATGTTCGTCACCGATAACCAGGCCCTCGTTGACATCATAACTAAAGGTAGGGTCAAGTCCCCAAAAATCATGTCCCTCTTACGCCGGCTTGTCTGGCTCTCCCTTTCCCACAAATTCCACATACACTGCAGCCACGTTCCGGGCCACCAAAACATTGCAGTGGATGCATTGTCCCGATTTAAATTCCCCCTCTTCTTACAGGTCATGCCCGAAGCAGATCCACGCCGATGTCCTACCCCGGGATTCAGTTCCCTGATGATGGACTAAGTGCCCTTGTCTCGTCAACAAGCGGCCTGGCTCAGCAATCTCTCGCTCCTAATACAGCCAGGAATTACTAATCCGGCTTGAGACTTTACCAGGAATTTTCCAGGCTCCATCCGCAGGGCAATCTAGACGACATCTCGTACGCCATGGCCTTCATCGCTCGTTGTCATCATCACCTCAAACTCTCACACAACACCATCAAGTTGTACCTAGCAGGCATCCAACATCATGTCATGCTCCATCATCCGGCCGGGGGCTCAATTTTTTCAGTACAGACGATCAGGGCTACCTTACGCGGGATCCAGAAGAGCAGGGAGGACCCCTCTTCCTGCAGGCAGGCCGTTACAGGTAAGATGTTTCGGAGGATTTCTTCAGCCCTCGATGGCAACCCTTTTGGGCCCTTCACCAGCCTGGTCATCAAAGCTGCCATATACCTTGGCTTCTACGGGTTTCTCAGGCCGGGTGAATTTACTTGCAGCTCAGCCAGTCAAAGGGACAACTAGTTTGGAGCCAGGACCACTACACCCTCAAGTTATTGTCTTCTAAGACAAGCCAGACAGGTCCCCCGGTCGAGGTGAAATTCTTCGTAACCTGCAATAATTGGTGCCCGGTACAAATCCTCAGGCAGCTCATGGGCGCCATCTGCGAGGATCCTGCTGACAGCCCACTGCTACCTCACCTCAATGGCCCTCTCACCTCAATTCTTTTCGCATTGGAGCAGCCTCCGCAGCCTCCAAGCACAAGGTTCCTGCACATGTCATCCAGAGAATGGGACGCTGACGCTCATCCTGCTTCGCCAGATACATACCAAACCCACAGACGGAGATTTCGCAAGCATTCCGTCCCCTGGTTCTTTGATTTAATAAAATCCCTGCACTAACTGACTTGGTTTCCTTTTTGCCCCCTTCTAGGCTGCCCTCGTACCCGGCTCCAGGCACAACTCAGCCGGTTCATGTGTAAGGATGGGCACGCCTGCCCGGGTCTAACCTTAGCCACGACCACAAGTTAGGAAGGCTGAGTTCAGCCTGCATTTGTGGGAGGGGACTGTGCCCTATTTCAACCCCACTCACGGTTACCCGGCAGGCGTTCCTGTCATTGCCCCCCCTTCCCCCCCTTTTTTTCTAATCTTCTCACCCAGGGCATGCCCCCTTCTAGGCTGCCCTCATACCCGGCTCCAGGCACAACTCAGCCGGTTCAGGTGTCAGGATGGGCACGCCTGCCCGAGTCTAACTTTAGCCACGACCACAAGTAATATATATAATATAGTTTACAGTGAATTACTGCAAATACTTACAGTTCTGAAGACTCCAGCAGGCTCAGGATCAGTGCTCTGGGCAGGGGGCAGCTAGGCTCAGGGCTGGAAGTGGGCACCGCTCTGCAGTTCAGGGGACCTATAAGATGCACCTAGGTTTTAGAGGGGGACAATAAGAAAAAAAAAGTTTTTCATTACACCTCAGGTCAGACCACCAATCAGACCCCCAATGTTAATCAGACCTCAGCTGACAGCCCCAATCAGACCCCCAATGTAAATAAGACCCCAATAAGACCTCAAATCAAACCTCAGCTCAGACCCCAATGTAAATTACCCCCATCAGACCTCAGATTAGAGCCCCATGCCTCTCATCAGCTCTTATGCCTCTCAGCCCCCATTATGCCTCTCAGCCAGCCCCCATTATGCCTCTTAGTCCCCAGATTATGTGCCCCTCACAGTAGATATGCCCAGATATGTGCCCTCTAACGGTAGTTATGCCAGATTATGTGCCTCCTCACAGTAGTTATGCCAGATGATGTGCCCCTCACAGTAGTTATGCCAGATATGTATCCCTCACAGTAGATATGCCCAGATATGTGCCCCCTCACAGTAGCTATGTCAGATTATGTGCCCCCCCACAGTAGTTATGCCAGATTATGTGCCCCCTCACAGTAGTTATGCCAGATTATGTGCCTCCTCACAGTAGTTATGCCAGATTATGTGCCTCTTCACAGTAGTTATGCTAGATTATGTGCCTCTCGCAGTAAATATGACCAGATATGTGCCCCCTCACATTGGATATGGCCAGATATGTGCCCCCTCACAGTAGTTATGCCAGATATGTGCCCCCTCAAATTAGTTATGCCTACAGCCCCCTCACAGTAGTTGTTGCCCCCAGTCTGCAGCTTTATAAAAAAAAAAAACATACAGTACAGACCAAAAGTTTGGACACACCTTCTCATTCAAAGAGTTTTCTTTATTTTTATGACTATGAAAATTGTAGATTCACACTGAAGGCATCAAAACTATGAATTAACACATGTGGAATTATATACATAACAAAAAAGTGTGAAACAAGTGAAAATATGTCATATTCTAGGTTCTTCAAAGTAGCCACCTTTTGCTTTGATTACTGCTTTGCACACTCTTGGCATTCTCTTGATGAGCTTCAAGAGGTAGTCACCTGAAATGGTTTTCACTTCACAGGTGTGCCCTGTCAGGTTTAATAAGTGGGATTTATTGCCTTATAAAATGGGGTTGGAACCATCAGTTGCGTTGTGGAGAAGTCAGGTGGATACACAGCTGATAGTCCTACTGAATAGACTGTTAGAATTTGTATTATGGCAAGGAAAAAGCAGCTAAGTAGAGAAAAACGAGTGGCCATCATTACTTTAAGAAATGAAGGTCAGTAAATTAGTAAAACTTTGAAAGTGTCCCCAAGTGCAGTCACAAAAACCATCAAGCCCTACAAAGAAACTGGCTCACATGATGACCAAGAGTCACCTCTGCTGCGGAGGATAAGTTCATCCGAGTCACCAGCCATAGAAACCACAGGTTAACAGCAACTCAGATTAGAGACCAGGTCAATGCCACACAGAGTTATAGCAGCAGACACATCTCTAGAACAACTGTTAAGGGGAGACTGTGTGAATCAGGCCTTCATGGTAGAATATCTGCTAGGAAACCACTGCTAAGGACAGGCAACAAGCAGAAGAGACTTGTTTGGGCTAAAGAACACAAGGAATGGACATTAGACCAGTGGAAATCTGTGCTTTGGTCTGATGAGTCAAAATTTGAGATCTTTGGTTCCAACCACCGTGTCTTTGTGCGACGCAGAAAAGGTAAACGGATGGACTCTGCATGCCTGGTTCCCACTGTGAAGCATGGAGGAGGAGGTGTGATGGTGTGGGGGTGCTTTGCTGGTGACACTGTTGGGGATTTATTCAAAATTTAAGGCATACTGAACCAGCATGGCTACCACAGCATCTTGCAGCGGCATGCTATTCCATCCGGTTTGCGTTTAGTTGGACCATCATTTATTTTTCAACAGGACAATGACCCAAAACACACCTCCAGGCTGTGTAAGGGCTATTTGACCATGAAGGAGAGTGATGGGGTGCTGCGCCAGATGACCTGGCCTCCACAGTCACCGGACCTGAACCCAATGGAGATGGTTTGGGGTGAGCTGGACCGCAGATTGAAGGCAAAAGGGCCAACAAGTGCTAAGCATCTCTGGGAACTCCTTCAAGACTGTTGGAAGACAATTTCAGGTGACTACCTCTTGAAGCTCATCAAGAGAATGCCAAGAGTGTGCAAAGCAGTAATCAAAGCAAAAGGTGGCTACTTTGAAGAACCTAGACTATGACATATTTTCAGTTGTTTCACACTTTTTTGTTATTTATATAATTCCACATGTGTTAATTCATAGTTTTGATGCCTTCAGTGTGAATCTACGATTTTCATAGTCATGAAAATAAAGAAAACTCTTTGAATGAGAAGGTGTGTCCAAACTTTTGGTCTGTACTGTATTTTATTCTGATGATTCCCGGGCCTTAAGCAGAACAGTGAAGCAGGGACAAGCCGGGCAGTGACAAGCCGGGCAGTGACAAGAACTGCCGCGTGTGTGATTGTGCACTGTGCGACCCCCCCCCCCCCCTTCCCTCTGCGCCAACACCCCCCCTCCCTTCCTTGCCTCATATACTCCATTACATGTGAGTGCAGAAGACGGCCCTGACGGCCCTGCCCGAGTGCCCGAATGGTCAGTCCGCCCCTGGCACCAGCTAAAGTATTGTGACTAAATCTTTCTTATTTGTCATTTAATAGTATTTTTGTTATCCTACACTAGGCATCAATAGTCGTAGACACTTCCGGCTGCTCTCAGATTGGCCAGCATTGCTAACATGGGCAGCGCTGGCCAATCTGTAAACAGCTCTGGACAAGTAGGAAGTGTCTAGGACTAGATAGTATCAAGTAGTCAGAGAAACAGCGTAGCCATCTTGAGTAGCAGAAGAAGGGACCAGAAAAAGGTGGATCTACGGCGCAATAGGAGAAATGATGTAATGGTTTAAATAGGAGGCACAGCTACTTTGACATTTTTATCTGGAATCGAAGGGTTGCTTTAAAGGAGTTTTCAATATTGACGTCCTCTCCTTAGGACAGGTCATCAATATCTGACTGGTGAGCATCTGACTCCTGGCACCCCCCCCCCCCCCCCCTCCAAACAGTTGATTAAAGGGGCCTCGGCCCAGTGCTGTACATATGACTGAGCTGTACTACCCTCCATAGCCACAGCTGTACCCGTCTGAATGGTATAGGTGCCAGGAGCCAGGCCCTTACTGATACGCATTAAGGAATTGCATTTAAATGTCAGAATATTATTATTATATCTGTTTCCATTACATGACGACACAAGACTACACAATATGCGACTATTCAGCATGCTGGGCACAGCTTATCATACTACTACTCCACATCATTTAACCCTTTCATGACCAAGGGTCATTGATGCCCCAGTGTCCAGGTCAAAATTTACAAATCTGACATGCGTCACTTTATGTGGTAATAGCTTTGGAACACTTTTGCTTATCCACGCCATTCTGAGATTATTTTCTCATGACACATTGTACTTCATGATAGTCATATATTTGAGTCAATATATTTCACCTTTATTTATGAAAAAATCCCAAATTTACCAAAAATTTTGAAAAATTCACTATTTTCAAAGTTTCATACCTTAATAAAATATTTATTACTTAACATTCCCCATATGTCTACTTTATGTTGGCATCATTTTGGAAATGTCATTTTATTTTTTTAGGACGTTAGAAGGCTTAGAAGTTTAGAAGCAATTCTTACAATTTTTAAGATAATTTCCAAAACCCACTTTTTAAGGACCAGTTCAGGTCTGAAGTCACTTTGTGGGGCTTACATAGTGGAAACCCCCATAAATGACCCCATTGTAGAAACTACACCCCTCAAGTTACTCAAAACTGATTTTACAAACTTTGTTAACCCTTTAGGCGTTCCACAAGAATTAAAGGAAAATGGAGATTAAATTTCAAAATTTCACCTTTTTGGCAGATTTTCCATTTTATTAAAAAAAAAATCTTTAACACATTGAGGGTTAACAGCCAAACAAAACTCAATATTTATTACCCTGATTCCGCGGTTTACATAAACACCCCACATGTGGTCGTAAACTGCTGTACGGGCACACGGCAGGGCGCAGAAGGAAAGGAATGCCATACGGTTTTTGGAAGGCAGATTGTGCTGGATTGGTTTTCTGAATGCCATATGTTTTTTATTTTTCTGCCGATCGTCTTGTGCAGGGGCTCGTTTTTTGCAGAAAGTGTTGATGTTTTTATTGGTACAATTTTTGGGTACATAGGATTTTTTGATCATTCATTATTACACTTTATGGGGCAAGGTGACCCAAAAATTGGCTGTTTTGGAACAGTTTTCATTTATTTATTTTTACAGCGTTCATCTGAGGAGTTAGGTCATGTGATAGTTTTACCCTAAGTTCACACCTGAGCGTTTTACAGCGCGTTCCTACGCGCTGTAAAACGCTTAACAAGGAGAAACCAATGATTCCCTATGAGAATGGTTCTCACCTGGGCGTTTTACAGTGCGTACGATCGCGCTGTAAAACGCCCGACGCTCAAACAAGTTCTTGAGCTTTTTTGGGGCGTTTTGTCGCGCATTCCCCTACATAGATATTCGGGAACGCGCGACAATGTGTGTTCGCTTGTCTCTGTATGCGCGATTGTAAACGCCGGTACAATCGCGCATACAGAGCGCTCCTTTCAGAACGCTCAGGTCTGAACCCAGGGTTATAGAGAAGATTGTTACGGACGTGGCAATACTTAATATGTATACTTTTTCTTATTTATTTAAGTTTTACACAATAATAGCAAATGATGTTTTAGTGTCTCTATAGTCTGAGAGCCATAGCTTTTTTATTTTTTGGGCGATTGTCTTAAATAGGGTATCATTTTTTGCGGGACGAGGTGACGGTTTGATTGGTACTATTTTGGGGGTCATACACCTTTGATCGCTTGCTGTTGCACTTTTTGTGATGTAAGGTGACAAAAATAGCATTTTTTTTTACACAGTTTTTATTTTAAAAAAATTATGGTGTTTATCGGACGGGGTCTATCATGTGATATCTTTATAGAGACGGTCGTTACGGACGCGGTGATACCTAATATGTGTAGTTTTTTTATTTTTCATTTTTTATAGGAAAAGGCAATTTTTTTTTATTTTACATTTTTATTTATTTATTTTTACTTTTTTTCACATTTTTTTTTTATCAAGTCCCTCTTGGATCATGAAGATCCAGTGGGGCTGATGGCTGTACTATACTTTGCAATGCTCTTGCATTGCAAAGTGTAATACATTCAGATGCCCTGTAGGTGGCAACAGCGGACGCTTTTGCAAAGCGTCCGGTTGCCAGGGCAACCATCGGGGCTACCATCGCAGCGCAGCAGCCCCGATGGTGGAGAGAGGGAGCCCCCTCCCTCTATTAACCCCATGGATGCCGCTGCCGAGGCATCTATGGGGTTACAGCAGAGTGTCAGCATAGAGCTGACACTCTGATGATGGCGGCGGCTCAGGAATGGAGCCGCCGCCATCAAACACAGCAGGGGGGCAGACCGAGCGAGGGGCAGTGCTGGAAGGGGGGGGGGATGAAAATTGTCACGGCCAGCAGGAGGAATGGGGGGGGCGGACTCAAGGAGGGGGCACTGTGGGGCACTGTGGACACAAGATGGGGCACAGATGGAGGGGGCACTGTGGACACAAGATGCCGCACAGATGGAGGGGTGCACAGATGGGGGGCTGCACAGATCGGGGGGTGGCCTGCACAGATCGGGCGGGGGGGCTGCACAGAGCCTGAAACCGGCATTTTTTAACTGCCGCGATCCGATTGGTTAGTCTGTACAGACTAACCAATCGGATCGATTGCCGGCAAGGGGCCACTCTGATTGATCCCTTGCCGGCATTACTAGACTGTATACTGTCCGTGACAGCATACAGGGCAGGGGCAGAAGCTTTAATCCAAGCGCTTTGCAGCGCTTGGATTAAAGAGCTGCCAGAACGTATATATACGTGGTAGCTGCACAGGGTATGTGCAGCTATCACGTATATATACAGATTGCGGTCGGGAAGGGGTTAAGGTAGCCGACAACTGGCTACTCCCTCGTTTGATAAGCAATTATTTGAAATCTATAATGTTCCAGAGAAATCCAATGAATCTGTCAGTTACAGGCATCATTACTCTGCCAGTCCCAGAAATAATCAGCTTCAAAGTACTGTAATCCACTGTCACTACAAGACGCACAAGAGGTTATTTGACCGTGTGGGAGGCCATCACCAGGAAATACATTTTATACCAGACACAATGTCTAGTAGGTATAGCTTAGCTGAATATAATGATACCTTTCACTTAGTGATCTGACGCTTCATTCTGGAGAAAAAGTACTTTTAATCCATACGCAATTAATCAGTTAAGTGCACTGAAGGCGAGCACAAGCTACTCTGTGCACCCTTGCTCCTTCTGCTTCCTCAGCTTCTTGGTTGGCAGTGCTGCTATGGGGACCATGGTTGACCCCATTATAAATATACTTGTTTTATTGTATTACTAGCGTACATACCCGGCATTACCCGGGTGTACATCTTTATAAATATTTTCTAAAGCTATTTCTTACTTAGAAATACTCATTGTTGTGTTTGGGCCAATTAGAGAGGTAAACAAAACATCCACCATTTTTGAATAATTGATGTGTTTTTTCTTTATAGGCCCCCTACATGCATTAGTGTATTGTTGGCTGAACCTACTGTTCCCAGCAGATTCGGCCAACAGTTTAATGTGTATAGGGAGCTCCTGGTGGAGAGAAGGTTAAGGCAAAATGATAGCCTGATCCTTTTGTACCCCTGAGAGATAAGCCACAGACAGAACTCTCTGGCATTAAATACACATATAGTGTACGTTCGGCCGAGCTGATGGGGGAGTTGGGAGAAATTGCTGATCATTAAGTCTACAGCTACTGAATGTGTATGGCTACCTTAACACTTTGGTCATGCCTGCAAACTTTGCAAAATTTGCTACTACTCCAGGTGCCCATTTACAGAGGACAAATCTTTGGACTTGTTTTGGGTGTGTCCCTTTACGTAGAGTCTGTGGGATCTTACATTCCCCTGCATTTCAGTCTGCCTCCCATCTCCAGGAATGTGCTGTCTAAGACAAGACAAACTGTTTGCTGACCACAGCAACCAATTACAGCACAGCTTTAATTTTTGTCCACATCAACCAATCACTGCACCACTTTCTACTACAGCAAACCTCCCAACTTTCCTGGATCGGATGGGACAGTCCTAGATTTCGGCATAAAGAATGTGTGGGGTCAGTGTAAGGGCATGACTACTGTGCAAGGGAACTATCGAGGCATTAATACTGTGTAGGGGTACTGTAGAGTATAATTACTATGTGTGGGGGAACTATGGAGTATAAATACTGTGTAAGAGACACTGTGGGGTACCGGTATATATAATAATAATAATAATATATAAAATAATAAAATACATATTATGTGTGTGGGCACTATAGAGTATAAATACTGTATAAGAGGGCATGAGGACAATGCTACTGAGAGGGGGCAATATGGGGGGCGCCACAGCTATTGTCCCTATTTGACCTTTTCCAAAGTTGGGAAGAATGCCTCACCAGGCATCAGCAACCTCCAGCACTCCAGCTACTGCGAAACTACAACTCCCAGCATGCACACTTGCTTGACTCTTTTTGTAACTACCATAGAAGTGAAAGGAGAATTCTGGGAGTTGTAGTTTCATAACAGCTGGATTGCCAGGGGTTGCTGATCCCTGCTGTAGACCTATGTTTAGATAACAATCTAGGCCTCAAAAGCTAAGGAAGAGGGATGGTGACCTCCAGAGGCGTACATAGGAATCACTGGGCCCCATAGCAAAAATCTGAATTGGGCCCCTTAACCCCGCCCACTACCCACCATGGCCCCTCCCACTTCCTGACTTTGCTCCTCCCATGCCACACCCCCATTAAATAAATTTATACATGACCTACAGAAACTGTTAGGGGTTTCCTGGGGGTGACCTGTCACATGGGATATCTGCTGCAGCCTGCAGGTCTCCTTATTTGGGGTGCCATGTTAGGCTACTTTCACACTTGCGTTCGGGTCTCCGCTTGTGAGTTCTGTTTGAAGGCTCTCACAAGCGGCACCGAACGGATCCGTCCAGCCCTAATGCATTCTGAGTGGATGCGGATCCGCTCAGAATGCATCAGTATGGCTCCGTCTGTCCTCCGCTCAGCAGGCGGACACTTGAACGCTGCTTGCAGCCTGGCCGTGCGGAGGCAAACGGATCCGTCCAGACTTACAATGTAAGTCAATGGGGACGGATCCGTTTGAAGTTGACACAGTGTGGCTCAATTTTCAAACGGATCCGTCCCCCATTGACTTTCAATGTAAAGTCAAAACGGATCCGTTTGCACTATCATGAACAAAAAAAAAAATGTTTTTTTTTTTTTTTGTTCATGTTAATGCAAACGGATCCGTTCTGAACGGATCTAAGCGTTTGCATTATAGGTGCGGATCCGTCTGTGCAGACACCAGACGGATCCGCTCTGAACGCAAGTGTGAAAGTAGCCTTAAAGGGAATCTGTCACTAGCAATTTACCCCCAATTTTTTTTTCATGAATCCATGTTTAACAGAGTACCTGTTTTCCATCTGTCTTGTTCTTTTGATTGTGAGTCTTGTCATGTCTTCAAAAAATCGATTCTTATGATATGTAAATGAAGCTGTAAGGAGCCCAGAGGGGCGTTATTCTTTCTCCACGGTGCCCAGGAACGCCCCTCTGAAGTGCCGTGCCCGGCTAAGTTTGAAAACTAATAACGCCTCCAAGTTCATCTAAATCGCCTCCCAGAGGCGCGGCTAAGTGCTCAACACCCCCCTCCTCAGTGCCGCGCTCTGCGGCAAACACCCCGATCCTCCTCTCGCCGGCATCCCAAATCCCGCGCAGGCGCAGTGCCGTCAGTCATCTTATCATAGCGCAGGCAATCGCCGGCACTGCGCCTGCGCGGGATTTGGGATGCCAGCAAGAGGAGGATCGGATTTGGGAGGCGATTTAGATGAACTTAGAGGCGTTATTAGTTTTCAAATTTAGCCGGGCACGGCACTTCAGAGGGGCGTTCCTGGGCACAGTGGAGAAAGAATAACGCCCCTCTGGGCTCCTTACAGCGTAATTTACATATCATAAGAATCGATTTTTTGAAGAAATGACAAGACTCACAATCCAAAGAACAAGACAGATGGAAAAAAGGTACTCATGGATCCATGTTTAATAAAGTACCTTTTTTCCATCTGTGTTCTTCTTTTCCATGTCAGTCTTGTCCTTTCTTCTAAAAATCGATTCTTGCTGTAAGGACTGGAGCCCAGAGGGGCGTTTTTCTTTCTCCACGGTGCCCCTCTGATTAGTGCCGTGCCCGCCTAAATATGAAAACTCTAACGCCTCCATCATTTAGCTGAATCGCCTCCCAGAGGCGCGGCTAAGTCCTAGACACCCGCCCCCCTCCTCAGCGCTGCGCTCTGAAACACCCGATCCTCCTCTCGTCGGCGTCCCAAATCCCGCGCAGGCGCAGTGCCGGCGATTGCCTGCGCCTGCGCTCTGATAATACGGCTGAGGGCAACAGCTTCAACATCGTCACTGGGCTCTGCGCATGCCCAGTGACGATGTTGAAGCTGTTGCCCTCAGCCGTATTATCAGAGCGCAGGCGCAGGCAATCGCCGGCACTGCGCCTGCGCGGGATTTGGGACGCCGACGAGAGGAGGATCGGGTGTTTCAGAGCGCAGCGCTGAGGAGGGGGGCGGGTGTCTAGGACTTAGCCGCGCCTCTGGGAGGCGATTCAGCTAAACATGGGGGGGGGGCCCTGGGGAGAAAAGCAGCCGCATAGCCGGCTGCTGGTCATCAGTGGGCGGGGCCTTATCTGCGCTACGGGCCCCCCAGTGCCGCGGGCCCCATAGCAGTGGCGTGGTCTGCCTCTATGGGCGGTACGCCACTGGTGACCTCCTAGTAATCCCTAGGCCTTTACCTAACTCCTGCCAGTATGAGCAGATCCTGATGGTGGAAATACTCATACACTGGATACCTAAAGCTCTGCTAAAACTGACAAGCCCTAGGATAGGTAGCAGGGGATAAGACAGCTGGTTCCTTCCAGAAAGAAGGAACCTGCATCTCCCTGAGGCCTAGAAACAACATACACCAGATAATAAGAAACAGCGAAGGCAACAAGTACTTAGCTCAGATGTATGGAGAAGCAGGAGATCCAAGACAAACCAGCACTAGCAACTCAAAGCAGAAACTATCAACTGCATGGTCAGCAGTGTGAGGCGAATCTAAATAGAGTCTCATCACTGATAACAAGAGGCACCTGAGGAGAGGTGAGATCCTGCCAAACAACATACATAGAGGAAAACAGATAGACCTGTCAGATAGCCTCACGTGCAGAAAGTCTATCCGATCTTCTCACCTCTCTCACAGGAGGGACCGTGACGTTAGGCCACAGAGTGGCACGTTGACATAGTGTGGAGATGGCAGCAGCATGATACCACAGAGTGGCACAGTGATATAGTCTGGAGATGGATGATCTAATCTGATGCATCAGGCATTGGTGGGTGGAAATCCTGGCTGATCCACGCCTGATTCATCTTGACAAAAGTAAGTCTCTACACATTTTGGGTGGTCGGGTGAGTTCTTTTTGGGATAACTATGGCCCCCGTCGCACTATACACCCGCTCTGATGCCACATTACTGGCCGGGCAGAACAGCTTTACCAAGGCAATCTGGGTCAGTTGTGGCCACAAATCCAGTTTGGCTGCCCAGTAGTCCAGAGGATCTTCTATGACGGCTGGCAGGGTGCTGTCAAAGTATGCCACCACCTACTGGTTCAGGTCCTGCTCCAGGTCTACCTACTGCTGCTGGCGAGTAGTTTCTTCACTAGGCGGGTGAAGAAAGCTGCTCATTAGCGACTCTAGACTCAGGCTACTGGTGCTGCTGTCACTTGCGACGCAGTCGAAGATCCAGTCAACCAATCAAGAACCACTGGGTTGCTGGTCAAGACACGACCGCTAGCTGACATCTGGACCTGAGGCCTCGGGAAGAAACCCCTTCTGCCACTCTCCCTTACTCTACTGCGACCTGTGCCTACGCAATCATTTACACCTCAGACACTCCCCTGTGCAGGGCCTGGCACTTCTCTGTCTGACATACTTTGAGTTGAACTAAATAAATTGAAAGCAAATTAAAACACCCCTAAAAGCGCCAAATACATATTATTATTTTTTTGCTGAGATTGGCAAAGAAACGATTTCAGCGTAAATAACAGCAAAAGTGAACTGCATATATATTTCTCGTATTGGACTAAAATAGGCCACTAAACGATTTCTAAGTAAACAGAAAAAGTGAACTGCAAATATTTTTCTCTTTTTCTCTAGAAATATGGCAATAAACGCTTTTAGCGTAAATAACAACAAAAGTGACCTGCGTAAATATTTTCTCGTATTGTATTGAAATAGGCCACTAAATTATATCAGCGCAGTTAACAGTAAAAGTGACCTGCGTATATATATATTTTTTCCACAGATAAAAGACACTAAAGGCTTTTCAACATAGCACTTGCACCCCAATAACTAATTGCTGGAATGACAGAGCCGTATTATGAGACTATCTGGATCCCCAAATGATGTTTCCCTGCACTTGCAAATCTCTTTTTTTTTCACATTGACAGACATCCCAACCTGCAAAAACTCATTTCATGGAGGTGCACTTCTCATTTTTTTGTTTTTGTTTTCTTTCGCAAACTTTTATTGCATTTTCCAAACATATGCAGCATCTGCACACTCTATGGTGTGGAGGACTGGGCTCATTAACCTGCCCCAAATTATCATATTTATGTATATGATTAAATGGATTCTGTCACCACCTACAAGACCTGTGAGCTAAACATATGCTCATGTCCAGGGTAGCATTCTGATTTCTAATGTGGCCTTATAAAAGCTATTTGTGGCTTTATTCTGCGGAAAAACAGGTTTTACTAACCTGTCAATCATTGAATTAAGGTGCCCAAGCAGGGGAGGTCTGTGGATGCATGGTGCCCGGCTGCACGCATCGCCGTTCATGCCCAGTGCCGCCTTCTACTCCTCAGTGCCACCTCTCCCTCCTTCCCCCTCCTCCCGCTTTGAGATCCCGCGGTGCGCACAGGCTCAGCCTGATGCACTGTTGCGGACTGCTGGCATCGGCTTCTTCTTGCACTGTGCAAACGCGCCGAGAAGGGGACACTGCTACAGGTTGCCGGAAAGGTTTACTGCGAGTAAACCTTTCCGGGATAAATTGTTTCACATGCGGGCGTCAGGGAGCCGCTACCTAATAGCGGGAGACTCCCTGAACGTCCGGGAGACTTGAGATCCCTGCATTGAGGATTTTCCTATGACTCTCCCTAACATCTGCACATGTCTCTCCCTGCCTGTGAATTGATTCCTCTCACTATCCTTTCCATGCACTAGTAAATCGCTTCTTTTTTTTTACAGTTTTCCTTTCACTCTTACTAGTGCCTGCATACACGTCTGTCCCTGAACAATGTACAATAGTGAATGGCAGACTCTAAGATGGCTGCCGTATTTCTAGGGCTGTGACATCACCAGGCTGGCTGGCTGCTGATTGGCTGCATGCATGGCATTATAGGTCATCCCAGAGTTCCTTGCCCCATGTCCTTACACGTGTAGCAGCCATTTTAGCCACCATTGTAGCCGGCTAGCCGCCATGTTAGGAAAAATTATGATTCGATACCACGAAGCTCGAGGAAATTCGCATTAGTTCAGAATCCAATTTTTCCTGAAATTCAGAACGAATTCAACTTCGTCAGCTTCGATCCCCTCATCTCTAGTTATAGGTGTTACCATAATTGATGCTTGCACATATGTCGCATCCTGCATTCCTTACGTATGACTAATATTTTTGGGGTGCAGCAGTTACTCCAGAGCTAGCTCTACAAGACATTGTGCCTGGTTTAACAGTGACTTTCCAGGTGATGGACTGCCTTTCAGTAAAAGTTTTAGGGGGTCATTTACTAACCAGAAATCCTCCTACATTAATCGTATTTCTGGCGCAGATTGTGACACAAAAGCCCTAGTTTAGTCTCCTATTTCAGGTAGTCTAGATTTTTGATTGCTTTTAACGTCATCTATTAGAAGATGCATTTATGATGATGTATGGGGATAACACTACACACACCAGGCATTGACTAAGGCTCCAATCGATGTGACATGCTGGTTTAAATTATCTGCAGTAATAGATTTCCTTTACTTACTGTAGAATATATTGATATGCCATTAGCCAGGTACTTAACTCGGGCTTCGTATCCAACCTTTTCATCTCACTAATGGCACTAGATAGGGACACCCCTTTGTCTTAGTCATTAAGCCCTTTACATTGGTCATTAGACAAAACCGAAACATAACTGAAAACTGGACTTTGTTTCCTCCATTAAGTTAAAAAGACGTCATATTATAAATTCTGCTGGTTCACTAGTAACATAGCAGCACAGAAACTCAAAGGGGTTGTCCCACGAAAAACATTCTACAGTTTTCAAACCAGCACCTGGAACTGAATACTTTTGTAATTGCATGTAATTAAAAATTTAGCATAGCCTCTGAGTTATTTAATAAAATGTATCTGTATAGCACCACCTGCTGTTTTTTTTTCTTATTTCTTTGTCCGCCTCACTGAGAAGGCCGCACATGCTCAGTTACATCCTTCAACTGGCTCCACAGCTGTGATAGGAAGACAATTGACACGCCCCCTTAGCTGTAGCAGAAAAGACACTTCCCTTGAGCTGCAAAGCTTGATATTGTAACAGACCAGCGGGTGTGAACCCAATATTGCCACTGACTTGCCCCCCTCTTTGGGGGGGCGTGACTAAGCAACACCTGGTTTTCACTAGCGCCTCTGGTTGTGAGGATAGAATTTAGCCACGGTAGTTGCCAGGAGTGACACCAAGAGTAACACCAAGTCAGTGGCAGCTGGTCCGGCAAAACGGAAGATACCAGCAAGGAGAGAGACAGAGATACTGATACAGATACAAGGCACAGAACAGGCTAGAACAGAGACAGAAGCAGTTACCTGCGCCGCAAGCAGTAGAAGCCAATCGGCCCCTTCTTCTGAAGGCAGGACATAGGACTGACATGAACAGAACACTAAAAGCAGTAAGGACTGCCAGACAGACAATAACAGGAAAAGGTATGAACAGACAAGAACAGGAACAGACGCAGATAAGCTCTGCTAGGCTAACATGGACTAGACATGGAACAAGGCATGATAACAAACAAGATACAGAGCAGAAACAACAAGATACAAAATACAACAATGTAAAACCAGGCGGAACCATACACACGGGCAGATGGTAAGACCCCTTGGGTCAGCAGCAAGGAGCAACACCGAGAACAGAACAGGACAGACTGAATCCCAGCCTCCCAGCTCACAGGAAGATAAGGCTGCTTAACAAGGCACCTGAGAAGCCCCACCCAGGCACAGATCCACAGGCATAGATCCAACAGAACCAAACAGAAGCAGGCACAAAGGCAGAAGTGCAGGTCATTGCCCCAGGCAACCAGAATTCACGGAACCCTGCAGCCAGTACGTCAGAGCACAACCAACCTGAACACCCACACGGAGACAATACAGCCAAAGGGAGGGTACACGCACACACACGGGCAGGAACACACAAGATACTGCAGCCAGCATGCAGCCAAAAGCAACCAGCCTACACGGACACCCAGGTCACGTGACCGCACCGTGATAGATATAAATCTAGCAGAGCTAGAATGAATGGGGAGCTCTCTGGATTCATGATGCCGGAAAGAGGCAGGAGGGGTGAGCAGAATGGCGGCTGTGCCCACCTGGGATAGCAGAGACGTGGAGGGCACATGCTGCCGATATAGCACAATAATTCTTTAGCCATTGGAGCCAGACAAGTTCTTTATCCTCAAATCCATGCTGGAGACAGTATGGCCATAAGGGATCCCTATTCAATTTGGTGAGGTGGTCCTGTCAAAAGTTCTGGACTTGTCAAGGAACCATGAACCAGACGTACAACAAGAGGTAAGTGGAAATAAGAAGGCTTTATTGAAAATCAAGCTGTAAGGCAAAAGTCCAAACGGATGGCTAAACCGAAGCAGGGTCTTGCGAAGCCAGGGGTCAGGAACCGGAAGGGTAGTCAGACGAAGCCAGGATCAGGAACCAGCAGGGTAGTCAGACGAAGCCTGGATCAGGAACCAGCAGGGTAGTCAGACGAAGCCAGGATCAGGAACCAGAAGCAGCAGCAGTCTTAGAAGCATGTGAACACAGGAGGACCAAGCAAGGAACTGAAGCCACAGACCTCCTATATATATGAGCTAGGCATCCAGCTCCTCCCAGTGGGAAGGAGAAGCCGCAGGGTGGGAGGCTACAAGAAACCCAGAAACCAAGATGGCCGCCAGCACATGTCAAACGAAGGAGAACAGCAAGAAGGTAAGACCATGACAGTACCTCCCCCTCAAGGGCCCCTCCTCCGCGGAGTAAAGAACGGTTTCTGAGGGAAGCGTGCGTGGAAGGCTCGGAGCAAGGCAGGAGCATGGACATCTGCGGAGGGAACCCAGGAACGCTCCTCTGGACCATAACCATGCCAATGGACCAAAAACTGCACCCGACCGCGGACCAGGCGTGAGTCCAGGATATTGCTCACCTCATACTCCTCACGATTGCCCACTTGGACCGGACGAGGCCGAGGAACCGAGGAAGTGAAACGATTACACACCAGTGGCTTCAACAGGGAGACATGAAACACGTTGGAGATCCGCATGCCAGGAGGAAGCGCAAGGGCATAGGCTACCGGGTTTACCCTGCGAAGCACTCGGAAGGGACCAACAAAGCGAGGCGCCAGCTTGGGAGTGGGCACTCGAAGGTTGAGGTTGCGGGTGGACAACCATACGCGGTCTCCGACCTGGTAGGAAGGAGCGGGCGCTCGTCTGCGATTAGCCTGAAGTCTCTGGCGCTGCGCAGAGACCTCAAGGGACCTCTGGATCTGTACCCAAGAAGCACGTAGGACGGAAAGGTGATCCTCCACAGCCGGAATATCCTGGGGAGAGAATACCTCCGGTAACACGGCAGGTTGGAACCCATAATTGGCCATGAAGGGAGACGTCCCAGAGTAAGAGTTCACCGCCGTGTTCCTGGCAAACTCAGCCCAAGGCAGGAGGTCAACCCAATTGTCTTGGTGATCGGAGACATAGCAACGAAGGAATTGCTCCAAGGCCTGATTGGATCGTTCTGCGGCCCCATTGGACTGAGGGTGGTAGGCCGAGGAGAAAGAGAGATGAATCCCCAACTGTGAGCAAAAGGCGCGCCAGAACCTGGACACAAACTGACTCCCCCGATCCGACACAATCTCCTTGGGCAAACCGTGCAACCGGAAGACCTCCCTGGCAAAAATCGTGGCCAACTCTTGTGCAGAGGGTAACTTCTTGAGAGGAACACAGTGGCACATTTTGGAAAACCGATCCACAATCATGAGAATGACCGTATGGCCTCGGGATGCAGGGAGGTCCACAATGAAATCCATCCCCAGGTGTGACCATGGACGCTCCCCGGTGGCTATGGGTTGCAAAAGGCCCAACGGAAGGTGCCGAGGGGACTTACTCTGGGCACAAACGGAGCATGCCGCTACATATGCGGCGATGTCGGAACGTAGAGAAGGCCACCAGAACAGACGTGAAACAGCCCAGGACAGCTGATTCTTTCCAGGATGCCCCGCGGCCTTGGAGTTATGGTAGGTTCGCAACAACCGAGTGCGCAACTCCTCAGGCACAAAACATCTGCCGTTGGGTCTCCCAGAGGGAGCACCAGATTGAGCCACCAAAATCTGCTCACCCAGGGGTGAGGTCAGGCTGGTGCGAATGGCGGCCAGGATCTGATTCGGAGGTATGACCGAAGTCGGAATCGACTCCTCCCCGGACAGCTCGGAGTACTGCCATGATAAGGCATCCGCTCTGATGTTCTTGGAACCGGGTAGGTAGGAGACCACGTAATCAGTGGCGTACCTCCAATAGAGGCAGACCACGCAGCTGCTATGGGGCCCCTGGGGGAAGGGGGCCCGCAGTGGAGGATAGGCCCCGCCCACTAATTACACTTGTATGGCTACCTGAGAAAGTAAGAGGTGGAGAAGGACCTTTGGTGATGTCATCAACCATGTGACCAGTGCAGGAAGCCAATGAATAGCAGAGCAGCAGAAGTCTAAAGGACCTTTGGTGATGTCATCAACCATGTGACCAGTGCAGGAAGCCAATGAATAGCAGAGCAGCAGAAGTCTAAAGGACCTTTGGTGATGTCATCAACCATGTGACCAGTGCAGAAAGCCAATAAATAGCAGAGCAGCAGAAGTCTAAAGGACCTTTGGTGATGTCATCATCGTGTGACCAGTGCATAGGACTGGTGAAAGACCTGTGGCATATCACTGTGAGGGGGCGGAGCTTCTGTGTGGTGCCTGCTGGAGGAGAGGTTAGTGGTGTTCTGGGATAACCCATAACATCCTAGAAAAGCTGGGAGTTGTAGTTTTGTCGTATTATATGTTTCTCAATGTAATTTAAACGTATGCCCTAGTACAGGCTGGTAATGCTGGGAGTTGTAGTTCTCTCTTATACCCCCTGGAATGTATACTGATGCCCCATAATAAGTCTGGCCATACTGGGGGTTATAGTTATTTATTTTTAAAGCTCTTACCTGGTACAACTAGATGATGTCCTATAATCTGGACATGCTGAGAGTTGTAGTTCTCTTTTCTTAGGCTGGATTCTCATCACAGTTTAGTTTTCCGTTTTGCATGCAGGACTTTTTTCTGTCTAAAATAACGGATCTCCGACAGAAATGGCATAAACGGATGCCAAATGTGCAGAACTGATGCTTGAAATACAGGATCATTTTTTTTCTTTATTTTTCTGTTCATCTGACGGATCAGAAGAACTGAAAACTAAACGGTGATATGAACCCGGCCTAATACTCTGTGTAATGTCTGCTTGTATCTGATCATAACAGCCTGGACATGCTGGAAATTGTAGTTCTCTCCACTTTCACCTCTCCCTGTGTTGCTCCCTAATTTCCAATAATAATCTGGTGATGATGAGACTTGTAGTTCCCTTGTCACTATTATAATGTTCTGCAGCAGCTGAGGTGTGTATTACTTGTTCACTTCTGTGCTGGTGACGGTCGCTGTTCTGCTGTCATAGGAGCAAATCAACGAAAATCACTGCAGTTCCGGATCTGGCACTTCATGGACGACAACACCTGACGGTTCCCGCTGACTATGATGAGATGTCAGGTTTCCATCTTCCAGGCTATAAAATTGTGTCCAGCATTTATGACCTGATCCACGAATGAGGCCCCAACACAGATGTGAACGAAGCTTTATATGTTCTGCAGCAGCTGAGGTATGCATTAGGAGGTTCTGACAGTTCATAAGGCAAGGGGGGATATGGTGGCACTGGTATACTATTATGCCAGCACCACCATAGCCCACCCCCCCCATGAGCTGTGCCTGTGTGCTGCTTATAGTGGACAGTGCCCTCAGACAATGAATGGGGACAATCAAAAGTGTTTTTTTTTCCGGTATTGAGACCCTATGACGGATCTCAATACCGGAAAATAGAAATGCAAGTGTGAAAGTAGCTCCTAATGTCTACACGGCTGCAACTGCTGGGGGTATGGCAGGGGAGAAGCCAGGGCAGGTGGTGGGATGGGCAAGTGGATGGAGTTAGTGGGGCCCCAATAAGATTCTTGCTATGGGGCCCAATGATTTCTATGTACGCCCCTGCACGTAATTAAAACGTGACAAGAACAGAGCCCATCTGGCCTGACGTGGTGTCAATCTCTTGGCCTCAGAGAGGTAGGTCAGATTCTTGTGGTCCGTCAGGATGAGAACCGGAACCACCGAGCCCTCGAGCAAGTGCCTCCATTCTTTAAGGGCCTGCATGATGGCCAATAACTCCCTGTCACCAATCTGATAGTTGCACTCCGCGGAAGACAGTTTCCGGGAGTAAAACCCACAAGGAAGCAGAGGACCCTCTGGTGTTCTACGCTGAGACAGAAGGGCGCCTACTCCCGTCTCAGACGCGTCCACCTCAAGGACAAAAGGCAACCCAGGGTTGGGATGCGACAGAATCGGAGCCGACACAAAGGCGGACTTTAGAGCCTCAAAAGCTCGGATGGCCTCGAGCGGCCAGACCTGGGGATTACTGCCCTTCCTGGTCAGATCCGTGAGAGGCTTGGCTAGCATGGAAAAGTCCCTGATGAACTTCCGATAATAATTGGCGAAGCCAAAAAAGCGCTGCAGGGCACGAAGACCACTGGGCTAGGGCCACTGTAAGAAAGCCGAAACCTTCTCAGGATCCATGGAGAACCCCTCAGCGGAAATGATGTAACCTAAGAAGGTTACCTGGGATCGGTGAAATTCGCATTTCTCAAGCTTACCGAACAGCTTGTTCTCTCGTAACCGTTGCAACACTCGTCTGACATCCAGAATGTGGGCCTCCATGGATTCCGAATATACCAAGATGTCATCCAAATAGACCACCACACACTGCTGCAACAGGTCACGGAAAACATCGTTGATGAATTCCTGGAAGACTGCGGGCGCATTGCACAACCCAAAGGGCATAACCAAGGATTCATAATGACCGGTCCTGGTGTTAAACGTGGTCTTCCACTCATCGCCCGCCTTGATCCTTACCAGGTTATATGCCGCCCTCAGGTCGAGTTTGGTAAAGACCGTGGCCCCTTTGAGGCGATCGAACAGCTCGGAAATCAAGGGTATCGGGTAAGCGTTCTTGATCGTGATGCGATTGAGACCCCTGTAATCGATGCAAGGCCTCAACTCACCGCCCTTCTTTTTCACAAAGAAAAATCCAGCCCCTGCCGGGGACGAGGATTTGCGAATGTGTCCGCGTGAAAGCGCCTCCCTCACGTACTCCTCCATGGCCTCATTCTCCGCTACCGACAGTGGATAGACTTTGCCACGAGGAGGAACGGCACCAGCTTGTAACTCTATGGCACAATCGTATGGGCGGTGCGGAGGTAGGGCAACCGCACGCACCTTATCGAATACATCCCGGTACTCCTCGTATTCAGGAGGCAACAGAGAGTCCGAGGAAGTACACAGCAACTTGACAGGCCCATGGATGCAACTAGCCCCACACTGCGGTGACCACGAGAGGATCTCGGCCGATCTCCAATCGAAAGTCGGATTATGCTTCTGGAGCCAGGGGTACCCCAAGACCACCGAGTAGTGTGGAGACGAAATAACCTGGAGACAGACCGACTCTCTGTGAACGGCACCAATGGCCATCCCCACTGGAAGGGTCTCATGAGTCACGTGTGGCGGCAGAAGGGGTCTGCCGTCTATCGCCTCAAGAGCCAGTGGGGAACCTCGAGGCTGCAGAGGAATGGAATTGGCGGCAGCGAACACACTATCAATGAACAAACCACCAGCACCAGAGTCCACCAACGCGTGGGTCGTCACCGAGCCCCCGACCCAGGAGAGGACAACAGTAATCAGTGGTTTGTCAACACGGGAAACCGGGGACGAGGAGACTCCACCCAAGATCTGCCCCCGACAGGATCTCAGGTGCGAGCGTTTCCCGGACGGTTCGGGCATGCCAACCGAAAATGCCCACCGAGACCACAGTACATGCATCGGCCCTCGCGTCTCCGGAGTACCCTCTCCCCCTCGGACAGGCGAGCAAACCCCAGCTGCATGGGTTCACCCCCAGACAAGTCATCCCCAGGAGGCGTGGGAGGAGAGGGAGGCACGGGTGGGACAGCAAACGTAGGCGCCAATCTGTTAGAAGACCTCCGCAGGCTCTCCTTAAAGGAAGGTCTCTCCCTGAGTCTGGTGTCAATCAAAATCAGGAAAGAAATAAGAGACTCGAGCTCCACTGGTAGGTCCTTAGCTGCAACCTCATCCTTCAAGGCATCCGAGAGACCATGAGAGAAAGCAGCGACCAGAGCCTCATTATTCCAGCCCACCTTTGCTGCCAGGGTACGAAACTCAATGGCGTATTCAGCTACGGATCGTGAACCCTGTCTGATGGACATAAGGAGCTTCGCAGCAGAGGCAGCACGAGCCGGCACATCGAATACCTTCCGAAGAGAAGCAACAAAACCGGAAAACTCGGCAACCACCGGATTGTTGTTCTCCCATAAAGGGCTGGCCCAGGCCAAGGCCTTGTCCGAGAGCAACGAGATCAAGAAGCCCACCTTTGATCTCTCAGTAGGAAAGGCATGTGGCAGCAACTCGAAATAAATGCCCACCTGGTTAAGGAAACCTCGGCACTGAGTTGGCTCTCCCCCAAAGCGCTGTGGAAGGGGGGCAGAACCGGTCATACCCCGAAACACCGCAGGCGCAGCAACAGGTGTCGGGGTAGACTCTGGCGCAACAACCGGAGCGGCAGTAGGAGCGGGCCCAGGAGCGACAACCGACCCATCGGCAACGGAAGCTAAATGAGCCGTGCGTTCAAGCAGGGTTTGCAACGCCACAGCGAACCGACCCAACAGGTGATCCTGCTGATCAAGTCTGGCAACCAGCGTAGGTAGCGAGGATGGCCCTGTACCGTCAGAATTCATGGCTTGGTCCTAATGTCAAGGAACCATGAACCAGACGTACAACAAGAGGTAAGTGGAAATAAGAAGGCTTTATTGAAAATCAAGCTGTAAGGCAAAAGTCCAAAAGGATGGCTAAACCGAAGCAGGGTCTTGCGAAGCCAGGGGTCAGGAACCGGAAGGGTAGTCAGACGAAGCCAGGATCAGGAACCAGCAGGGTAGTCAGACGAAGCCTGGATCAGGAACCAGCAGGGTAGTCAGACGAAGCCAGGATCAGGAACCAGAAGCAGCAGCAGTCTTAGAAGCATGTGAACACAGGAGGACCAAGCAAGGAACTGAAGCCACAGACCTCCTATATATATGAGCTAGGCATCCAGCTCCTCCCAGTGGGAAGAAGAAGCCGCAGGGTGGGAGGCTACAAGAAACCCAGAAACCAAGATGGCCGCCAGCACATGTCAAACGAAGGAGAACAGCAAGAAGGTAAGACCATGACAGGACTGCAATTTTTCAACTCATCAAAGGACCACCATCAAATGCTGCTATAACCCCTCTTACCCCCAAACTAGAGGATATACTTTCAGGGGCAAAGCTACAGGAGGTCCAGAAGTAGCACTGGCTATCAGGTCTAGAAGCCTGAGCCTCTGCCACATAAGACACCCAGGGACGGACTGGGAACTTAAAGTGGCCCTGGAAAAAACATAAAAGTGGCCCCATATTGTAGGTAGATTCAAATTGATAGAGGTGGGGCAGCACATAGACTGGGACAACAGAAGTAGGTGGGACAATACCTTAGTGCAGCACAAAATATAGCCCCAGCAGAACCAAATACCATAGTACCGCACCATATACTGCCCCAGCAGAACCCAATATACTGTCCTCATACATGTCAGTGAGAGTGTGTGGCTCCTGAGACATAAGATGGTGGCTGCTTGCTGTACCAGCACAAGACTAGAAAGAACCAGGAACTACCCACAATGCCCTGGGACTCCCATAATGCATAGGGAAAAACAGGCTGGATGAAATACACAAACTCATCAGTAGATGGTGCTGTTACCACACAATGTAATGCAAATGAATTACAACACAGGTAATGCAATGCCAAACTGATAAACACACAGAAACAACTGGATCTGTATCTGGGGACAGAACACTCCCCGCTTGACATCAATTCAACGTCACTATTGTATTTGTTGGGTGCAAACAGTAGAACGAGTTCCCCTACTGATCTGAGGAACAATTTGGTCTCTCCCTGTCTCCGTATTTTCAATTCTACTTTGCGTATAATTCCGTCCTTACTTGGGAATGTCTTAGTCACAAGACCTAATGGCCACTCATTTCTTCGTGACTGGCAGTCTTTCATTAGGACTACATCGCCGGCCTGGAGGTTAGGCTTGCTGGTTTGCCACTTTCTCCTCATTTGCAGAGTGGGAATGTATTGCTTTTTCCACTTGTCACAGAACGAGTTTGAGAGACTCTGTACTTGTCTCCATCGATTTCTGTAAAGATCTTTGGAATTAAATTCTCCAGGCATAGCACAAATTTGTTCAGTCTTTTGGGTAAGCAGTGTGGCGGGTGTGAGAACTGTTCGGTCATCAGGATTGCTAGAAATCGGAGTTAGCGGTCTGGCATTTATGATAGCCAATACTTCCGCCATGAAGGTAGTCAGATGTTCATGAGTCAGCTTTGAAGATTCTTCTTGTAAGAAGATTGAGTCGAGGATTCTCTGTGCGATGCCTATCATCCTCCCATGTGGAAGCACCTCCCATGTGTGAAGCGTGAGGTGGGTTGAAGGTCCACTTGTTCACTGAAGTATTTTTCTATGTTGTTAACATTCAAGTTGGAAGAGAGTTGTAGTTCTCTCGCTGCTCGGACGAAGTTTGTGCCTCAGTCAGAACGAATGTGTTTGACAGGTCCTCTAATGGCAATGAAATGTCGGAAAGCATTAATGAAACATGAAGTATCGCAGAAGATACAAAGTTTTTGTGTCTCAACCTTGGTAGTCGGTACAGAAACATATGGGCAAGCTATGTGAAGATCAGATAAGGCTGTAAGGGAATTCTTCCAGGCCATCCACGTGGTTCTTTCCTTCATGGGAAGCGGAGTATCCAAGTTCGACTCTTAACATAGCTTTACCTTCCATGAGTATAGGGGCTGCAAATCCCAATGGATCATATAAACTGCTTATGGCTGACAGTACTCCTCTGCGAGTAAAGGGTTTTTCTTCTCTGCTAACCTGGAAAGTGAAAGTATCATCTTTTATGTCCCAGAGTAGGCCAAGGCTCTGTTGCATCGGAGGTGAGTCACAGCAGAGATCTAAGTCATTCAAGTCTTCTGAATGGTCCTGAGAAGGAAAGGCTTCCATCAATTTCTGGCTGTTAGAAGCGATCTTGTGTAGCCTCAGGTTAGACAGAGAGAGCATCTCCTGGGTTCTTTTAAGAAGACTTGCAGTCTCATCTGAGGGCATTGATTTCAGACAGTCATCCACATAGAAGTCCTTCTCTACAAAGAGTCTGACATGCGCTCCGTACTTTTCTTCTACTTTCTGAGCTGCGCGTCTTAATCCATAGATGGTGATTGCAGGAGAAGGACTATTGCCGAAGATGTGAACTTTCATAAGATACTCTGTAACATCTTTGGAGGGATCGTATCTTTGAACCATAGGAATCTCAAGAAATTTCTATGTTCTTTCTTAACTAGGAAGCAATGGAACGTCTGTTGGATATCAGCAATGAATGCAACGAAGTCTCTGTGAAAACAGAGAAGCACTGTTTAGTTGTTTAGATCCAGGCCTGACAGCAAAACGTAGTTCAATGATACGCCTTCACACTTGGCACTTGAGTCAAACACTACTCTGATCTGACCTGGCTTCTTCGGGTGATACACCCCAAACATGGGCAGGTACCAGTGCTCTTCCGAGTCTCAAAGTACGGGTGCTATCTCTGCATGACCGTTCTGGAATATCTTTTCCATGAAGGTAAAGAAGTGGTCTCTCATCTCAGGTTTACTTTGTAGGTTGTGCTTGAGAGAGACAAATCATTTGAAAACTTGTTCTCTATTGTTGGGTAAGCGTTGTCTTTGAGGCTTAAAGGGTAGAGGTGCAACCCAGCTTTTTGTTTCGTCCTGCACCATTCCCTGCTCCATTATATCTAGGAACAGTCTATCTTCGAATGACATCGCCATACGATTGTCCTCTTTAGTCTTGCGGAAGACTGTGGATCCTAGGTGGTCTTGATTACCATCCCAGATTAAGTCATCGTAGGCAGGACCTGCAAGGGCACCTGATGATGAAGTGCTTTGAGGCAGTTCCTTAATGAAGAAGTGATTTTTGCATGGTTGGAGGAGAGATGGGCATCCATCCTCAAGTGTACTGGTAAGCATGCTGTTGACAGTTGTTGGTTTGTATACACCTCCCAAACAGACTTCTACAATGACCCATCCTAGGTCAAGTCTCTGGGCATATGGAGCATTGTGAGGTCCATTGATCTGCTGTCTAACCTTGTGGACCTGTAGGATATCCCACCCGAGTAGTAAGACTCTCTGAGCTCCAGGATCAAAGTTTGGGATCAGGTGTCTTATACGTTTCAAGTGAGGCTGATGCGTTGCTACTTCTGGCGTGGGTATCTTGGAGCTGTTGTCAGGAATCTGGTTACATTCCAGTCTAGTTCGTAAAGGCAGACGCACTTGACCATCGCTGGACTCAACTATGTAGCCACTTGCCCTTCTTCCGGCTGTTTCCACAGTACCAGCACAAGTTCTTAGAAAGTAGGGGGCACAGGGTCCTCTGATGTCGAAGCTATAAAAAAGGCAGACTTCGCTAACGACTTGTTACTTTGATCCTCTAGAATTGCATACACTTTGATGGCTTTGCTTCGGTCGTCTGCTGGGTGAACCTTCACTAGGAAAATTTTAAAGCAGGATCTGCCTCCTCTGAGGTCTCTGCAAACCTCTGTACATTTAGAAGTAACTGCCAAAGTGTCAGTATTTGTGTCCTTTCGCTCCCCGCTATGCACTTGGGTTTTGGGTGAAGCCCAGGGTGTAGAGCTGTGTTATGATCTGTGCTGTCACATTCGGCACACTTTGCACTAACCTCACAGTCCCTGGCGACATGCAAAGTTGAAGAGTAGCATTTAAAACAAATGTTGCGCTCCTTGAGGAAGGTCTTGCGGTCCTCCAATGACTTTTCCCTGAAGGTTTTGCACTTAAGTAGGGAATGAGGCTTCCTGTGTAAGGGACACTGTCTGCTCGGGTCCTTGGGTTTGTCTCCTCCTTGATAGGAGCTGAACTCTTTATGGACTGAATCTGGACCTCCACCATTGATATGGCCCTCCACCATTGCCCTACGAGGTTTACTAACTGAGGTGGTGGCACATGACATCATGAAATCAAAGCTAGGATCATTTCTGATCTTTGCTTGTTCAGAGACAAAATCTACAAACACATTAAATGGAGGAAATGGTACATTGTAAGTCTGTTTATACCGAGAACCATACATGACCCACTTCTCTTGCAGGTTGTATGGGAGCTTCTGAACTATAGGATTCACACCTCTAGCAGTGTCAAGGAATGTCAATCCCACCAGATCCCCTTCTGCCTTTGCTACACTTAGCTCCATTAATAAGTCACTTAAAGGGTTTCTACCACTTCGTTTTCACATAATTAGGTGTCAGACACTAGCGATCCGCTAGTGTCTGCTCTGCCAAACAATCCTAATATAATAGCTTTTGGGGCAGCCGTTTCGCTAAAAAAAGAACTTATATTGATATGCTAATGACCCTCTAGGTGCTATGGGGGCGTCATTAGCACCTAGAGGATCGGTCTACCTTCACAAGACGCCGCCGCCCAGCGCGTCCCTCCAGCCCGCCCATCTCCTCCGGAATGCGATCAAGCGGACGACTTCTCACGCATGCGCCGTGCGCGTCTGTATTCGGCGCATGCGCAGTGAATGTCCGACCGCTTCCCTGCTCAGACATCTCCACTGCGCCTGTGCCGATGGAGCACTATGACGTCATTGGCGCAGGCACAGTGGAGATGTCTGAGCAGGGAAGTGGTCGGACATTCACTGCGCATGCGCCGAATACAGACGCGCACGGCGCATGCGCGAAAAGTCGTCCGCTTTATCGCATTCTGGAGGAGATGGGCGGGCTGGAGGGACGCGCTGGGCGGCGGCATCTTGTGAAGGTAGACCGATCCTCTAGGTGCTAATGACGCCCCCATAGCACCTAGAGGGTCATTAGCATATCAATATAAGTTCTTTTTTTAGCGAAACGGCTGCCCCAAAAGCTATTATATTAGGATTGTTTGGCAGAGCAGACACTAGCGGATCGCTAGTATCTGACACCTAATTATGTGAAAACGAAGTGGTAGAAACCCTTTAAATCTCTAAACTTTGAATAGTCTTTGTTCACTATTTTAGGAAAGTCCTCAATTCTCTTAAATAAGGCGCATAGAAATAAGGCGCTTTCTATGACCTCTGCTGCACCATAAACCTCCTCAAGTCTCTCCCAGACCCTTTTTAGACCAACGTCTGGATAATTTACATTGATGTCTCTAATCCTTCTAGCATGTTCGGCGGACTCACTTCCCAGCCTTTTTACCAGGAAATCCAGTTCCTCACTACATTACAGACCTAAGTGTCTGGTGGCATTTTGGAAGAAGCTCGCCAAGCTCTATAGTTCTCAGTGCGGTTGCTGAACTTTACAAGTCCCTTGGTGGCCAGCGCAGGCGAAAAAGGAACCTGGCAAAGGCCTTGATTGGCGCTGGAACCGGCTGGTATTGTGTTGTTAGAGTGAATATGTGGTGCATGGCCATACCTGTTAAAAGTCTCTGGTTTAGTCCGGTCTGTGTAATACCGTTCTGAAGTGAAGGGCATCTCTTAGCAGGGGCGGATTTCTGATTCTCTTTTCTGCAGAGGAGTTGTAGGTCGGTTTCACTCTGATGTGTATTCTCTAGTCTGCTGCAAAGAGACTGATAGTCGACTTTCTGATGATCTGAATAAGTATGTTGGCTTGGCTTGTCAACAAACCGCTTTGTATTAAGCTGAGGATCTGGGTCGTCGTCTGAATGCTGATAGACGTATTGTAAGGTACGCTGTTCTGGATCCTGGTATTCAACTTCTGGATGGACAATGCTGCGATGACTCTTGGTTTCCTGAAGTTCCGTGGCTTCTAGAAATTCTGCTTCTGCTATGGCAGCTGCTGTCTCTTTATCTGAGGCGAGTTTTTCTAAAGTTGCTTCAAGTTGTGCTTTCTCCAGCTTTATCTGCATCTCTTGTTCTGTGAAGCTGGCTTTTGCCTTTGCAGCTTCTTCTTTTGCGTGGGAAATGGCGGCAGCTTCTCTGATTGATGTACTGTTAGAGCCACTTATCTGAGACCTTGTCGTGACTGAAGATGATCAACTATTAGACATGTTGTGACTGTTAGGAGACTGCTGCAATATCCGTAAGTAGGCTCTGCGTGGATAATGGTGGGCTCTGTCTAGTCTGATCTTCTGAGCTTGTTCTCAGCAGTCGTTTTGACTATACTGTGCTCATATACGTTAGCACGGTGTGTAATCTGACATGTAGCTAAACCTTCTATGTCTTGATAAGAAGAGAAAACTGTTCTGCTTTAACTTTCTCTTTATTGATAGTAGATTGACAGGAGTATTTTAGAACATATACATCAATAGTACATTGGATAGGATACAGAATAATCTGCTATACACTGTATATAAAGTACATGAGGTAATTCAATGACCATGGTATCAAATGCAACAACAAAATAAACTGCAGTATAATGACACATAGATAGTGCCCTTACTGATTATGCTTAAAAACAGGCTGAATAACAGATGAATGGGGCAGGAAAACCAGTAAGAGTGTGTGGCCCCTGAGACATAAGATGGTGGCTGCTTGCTATCCCAGCGCAAGACTAGAAGGAACCAGGAACTACCCACAATGCCCTGGGACACCCATAATGCATGGGGGGGGGGGGTAAAGGCTGGATGAAATACATGAACTCGTCAGTAGATGGTGCTGTTACCACACAATGTAATGCACATGAATTACAACACAGGTAAGGCAAATGTCAAACTGACAAACACAGAGAAACAACTGTATCTGTATCTGGGGACAGAACACCCAATACAGTGGCCCCTCAAGTTACAATATTAATTGGTTCTAGGACGACCATTATATGTTGAAACCAATGTTGAGTAATCGGTTCCCAAGCCCCAAAATGTCATCCAAGATAAGAGAAGATGAAAATTTAAGAAAGATAAGCAGATAACTAGGACAGATAAAACAAGTCCTTACATATAACAGTCAGGAATAGCTGATAACTAACAACTAATACAGGTATTTTACCAGAGAAGTGGCCTTGACTAGATGGATCTGAGTCTGAGGCACTGTATGTTGAGTCTAGTTTCAACTTACGATGGGTCAGAAAAGACCACTGTATGTTCAAAATATTGTATCCTGAGGCCATTGTATCTTGAGGGATCACTGTACCACAATGCAGCACAAAATACTGCTACCCCTGCTGCAGTATTTAACTGTATCAACGTACTAAGGATAGCAATACAGTTTAATTCTGGAGGGTGTCTGTGGCCACCAGCCACATGCTGAAGTACTTGATGCTTCTAGCATGTATTAATGCTGAGAGGATCACATAATTATCTACTTAGCTGGTGGCCATAAGGAGAGCTCCGGTGCCCCCCTGGACTTTGGCCCACTGAGAAATTTCCCTGTAGGGTCTGTGGCCATTCAGCGCCTGAAGACACCAGTATTAGAGAAAGCATATGGCAGGTGGAGGGCCCTGGACCTTCAAGTTACGCCTTTGTGTCCTTTCATGCTTGGTCCTCAATCAATGGACTGCATACATAAGTCAGAAAGGAGAACTGTATACAAAAACAGAAAAAAAAAAAAAAACTGATTTACTAGTTCAGTATCCCACCAGTATTTTATTCTACACCTATCATTCAAGAGAATACAATGGGGCAAATTGTAGAGAGACCTTGATGTGAAATGCGCCACAATTGGATACATTTCTGGCGCATCAAGTTTTAGATCGACAAAAAGAATAATCCACTGTACCTAGCTGACCTGTGTTCGGCACCAAAAAAGAAAGGTCACACAGTCCTTTAGCTTTGATTACGGCATTGCTTCGATAAGCTTCTGCAATGTCACAAGATTTATTTCCATCCAGTGTTGTATTCATTTTTCCCCAAGATCTTGCATTGATGATGGTAGAGTCTGAACGCTGCTCAAAGCCTTCTCCAGCACATCCCAAAGTTTCTCAATGGGGTTTAGGTCTGGACTCTGTGGTGCCCAATCCATGTGTGAAAATGATGTCTCATGCTCCCTGAACCACTCTTTCACAATTTGAGCCCGATGAATCATGGCATTGTCATCTTGGAATATGCCCGTGCCATCAGCAAAGAAAAAATCCATTGATGGAATAACCTGGTCATTCAATATGTTCAGGTAGCCAGCTGACCTCATTCTTGGAGCACATACTGTTGCTGAACATAGACCTGACCAACTGCAGCAACCCCAGATCATAGAACTGCCCCCACAGGCTTGTACAGTAGGCACTAGGCATGATGGGTGCATCACTTCATCTGCCTCTCTTCTTACCCTGATGTGCCCATCACTTAGGAACAGGGTAAATCTGGACTCATCAGACCACATGACCTTCTTACATTGCTCCAGAGTCCAATCTTTATGCTCCCTAGCAAATTGAAGCCTTTTTTCTGGTTTGCCTCACTGATTAGTGGTTTTCTTATAGCTACACAGCTGTTCAGTCCAAATCACTTGAGTTCCCTTCACATTGTGTGTGTGGAAATGCTCTTACTTTCACTATTAAACATAGCCCTGAGGTCTAGTGTTGTTTTTTTTTTATTTGATTTCCCCAAACGTTTAAGTGATCGCAAATCACGATCATTCAGGAAATGTATCCTTCCAGTTTTTAATAATGTGTTGGGCAGTTCTTAATTCAATTTTAGTAGTTTCTGCAATCTCCTTAGATGTTTTCTCTGCTTGATACATGCCAATGATTTGACCCTTCTCATACAGACTAACGTCTTTTCCACGACCACAAGATGTGTCTTTCGACATGGTTGTTTAGGAAATGAGAAGCAACTCATTGTACCAGTTGGGGATAAATAACTTGTTGCCAGCTGAAAGATAATCACCCATGTAGTAATTATCCTACATACCTATTTGCTTAGTTAATTCCAGGTGGTGACTTTTTTTTGAACAGGCAGTGTATAATAATACCAACTGGGACTATGTGTCTCTCTTTCTGAGTTTTTCGCTAAGAAAGTACTTTATCCTGAAATCAATAGTTCCTAACTACACGCTCTCTAGATGTCAGTCTGCAGCTAATTAACACCGACGTAGTCTCAGAGACACCACGGTCGCCTGTGGACAGTGGAGATGTTCCGTGCTGTCCCAGCAGGTGGGACAGAACATTTCACATTTGCTTTTTGGGACTTTTAGTTTCTTAATACGTATTTTAATAATTAAAGAAAGCATCAAGAATCAATACAGAATAGATCGAATAGAAGTGAACTTTGTGTCTCTCTCTCTTGAAAGCCATGAGACATCTGGGGTGGCATCATGCCAGCTGCAGTTTAATGGTATGCTCATAGCAAATGATATTGTAAAGGGGGGAGAAAATATTATATCTACTGGAACTGAAACGGAGACTAAGGCTACTTTCACACTAGCGTTTTTACTGGATCCGGCAGGGTTCAGCAAAAACGCTTTTGTTACTGATAATACAACCATCTGCATCCGTTATGAACGGATCCGGTTGTGTTATCTTTAACATATTTTTAACATTGCCAAAACAGGTCCGTCATTAACTCCATTGAAAGTCAATAGGGGACGGATCCGTTTTCTATTGTGGCAGATTGTGCCAGAGAGAACAGATCCGTCCCCATTGACTTGCATTGGGGTCATGACGGATCAGTCCTGCTCCGTATCTCAGGACGGAAAGCAAATGTTGCGGTTTGCTCTCCGGTATTGGAACGCAACTAAACGGAACGGAATGCATTTTGGAGCATTCCACTCTGTTCAGTTTTGTCCCCATGGACGATGAATGGGGACAAAACTGAAGAGTTTTTTCCGGTATTGAGCCCCTATGACGGAACTCGATACTGGAAAACCTTAACGCTAGTGTGAAAGTACCCTAAGAAAAAAAGCCAGAGCAGAGTACCAGGAGCGTGGAAGAGGGGGCAAGAATGGGGTTTGCAGGCATCAGAAGCGACGCAGGTGCCGGGGAGCAAGGTAAGTACAACCTGTGTGAAGGGGCTCAGGCTTTATAGGGGTTGGATAACCCCTTTAAGACCTGGAAATAATCTAGCGCTGTACACGGCTATATCCGGCAGTCCCATAGAGACAGATGGTGTGGTAGGGTACACGAGATCTCCATTCTCTGGATCCCATTGGATCAGTTAATTAAATCTTATGGATAGGGGATAACTTTCATACTTTCCTATGCCAGTCTTCATCTACACTTCTGTCCCAGAAATGTAAAAGATCACTGAATTTTCTGAAAATGTTATGCCATAGAGACATAAGAAAAGTTATGATCGGTGGGATCTGAGGTCTGAGACTCCTGCTGATCGTTAGAACGAAGAGTGAGAAGCGCAGACATATCGCACTCTTCTCGCTGTAGGAGATGGCACTGAGACGGGCCCGTAGACCTTCTATTGAGTCTGTCTCGCTTCCTCTCCTGTAGCGAGGAGTGAGAACATGATATGTGGGCTTCTCTCTCCTCGTTGTAGGGATCTGTGGATGTCTCAGCACTCAGACCCCACCAAAACGTTTGACAAATCTCCCAAAGTTTTCGGAAAATCCAGTGACCCTTAAAACGTGTGTCTGCTATGAACTGTATTGCTGGATTTGCGCCAATTATTGAATGTGATGTCATTGCTCCAGGCTGCTCCAAAAGGCAGACAAGGTAATCCACAAGTCAGAAGAGGACAGCCTACAGATCAGACTGCGCTCACATCCTCCTGCATGGCAGCAAATCCAGGAAGGATCTCCTACTGCAGACATGGGAAGTAATGAGCAGCAGGAAGAAAACCCATCATTAGCTCATTTATTAATTAAATCTCTCTACTAATTCATTTCTTAGTATATCTTTCCCCAAGGGCTCATTCACACGACCGTGGTTTTGTTCCGCATCTGAGACACAGCTCAGGTGCAGACCCATTCACTTCAACGAGGCCGCAAAAGATGCGGACAGCACTCCGTGTGCTGTCCGCATCCATTGCTCCGTTCCGTGGCGCCGCAAAAATGGACAAAAATAGGCATTTCTATAAAGGGAAAGCCCTAATAAAGAGTATGAAACTACTGAAGAAGAGGGAAACCTTCAGAAATCTACCCTACCGGGGCTCACAGGGTGCACAACTCCCAACACTCCCGTTTCTCACTGGACTGTCCCATGAACAGGAGAGAAAAGAAACGGGGTTTAGACACATGGATTTTTTTGCAAAAAAACATTGGTATTTCGGACTAGTTTGTGGGCCATCCTAATCACATTTGCGGGAAGGAATTCATTTCGGGGACATTTCAAACTCAATCGTTGGGAGGTAAGTGAGATATGTATTCAGGTGCCATGACGTAGGCCTCATGTACACGGGCTAAATGGACAAGAATAGGACATGTTCTATATTTTTTTGCAGAGCCGCGGAATGGTCATACGGATGGGTATCTTGCGTCTCCATTGAAATGAATGGGTCCACATCCGATCTGCAGAAAAGGCGGATCGGATGTAAACTGAAAAAAACGATCATGTGCATGAGGCCTTAAAGGGGTTTTCTGGGATTTAGATATTGAGGGCCTGTCCTCGGGATAGGTAATCAATATCAGATTGGTGACTGGCTGACTCACAGAATCACCGCCAATCCAGTGTTCGAAGAGGCGGCTGCGTTCCTCGAGAGTGCTGCAGTTTTTCTACGTTTTATACCTTTTTCTTGGTGCATATCATGGTGTAGTAGACTATCCTAGGCAGAAACATCATGCAAAAAAAAAAAAAGGTAAATATTAATGTTGAAGCCTATGGGCATCATATGTCACTGTATGTCTATCAGGGGCGTAACTAGAAATGACTGGGCCCCACAGCACATTTTTGAACTTTTTGGCAGCCCCCTCCTCCTGTGCAACACCAGCTCCTGTGGCTAGTCTTAGACGAAGCCCGGCAGTCGCTCCATCGGTTTCCTACACCTGTATAATGTATATAATGTCATTGTATAATACCGGTGAGGAGGTCCTGACAATAACATCTGTCAGTCCTCCTCCTGGGTGGGCCCCTTCTATGTTCGGGCCCCCTGCTTCTCCTATAGCTATACCCCTGATGTCTATATAGTGCCTTGTGCCAGCGAGAGGTATAATGTCATGAAATATATATACCTCTGATGGCGCGATGTGAATAGAGCCTTGAACACTCTCCGGTACGATCTAGTTAAAACTGTTAACCCTTCTCCCGCCAGACATGTCCATGGTCTCCCAATAGGTGGGGTTGCAGGGGTGAGACCCTGTCTATCGAAAATATAGCATAAATGTCTTGGAAAAGGGTCAGGGGTGTGATCAGTAAGACCCTGGGGCTCAGCTCTCCACAATATCCTACAAAATAGGAATATACATAAAGTGGAACACAATGTGTGTACGCATCCTATAGTAACATTCCGAATGGGTTATAAGATACACAGTGATTGTAGCCATAATCATATAACTACGCCCATCATCCGCAGCTTAGCTGAGACAAGCCACTGACAGCTTCCCATGTATTTCCCAGCATTCCCCTGGGCTCTCCCTCTATTCAATAATCTTTCCCGAAATCAGCGTCCTGGGACCGGGACTCCCCCGCGCTGAGGAGGCGGCACTGCCGCTCATCCTTCGGCTCCGAGCTCTCTGCTATGATTGGCTGATAGACGTGCAGCGCCGCCCCCTGGCCCTGCTGCTCGTCACTGATTGGTTCTCCGTGCTGTCACTCTGCTGGGAGAAGTAGTTTGTTTGCGGGCTGCTTTCATTGTGCGGTACATACATTACCTGCCGCCTCCTGGGCATGCTGAGGGAGCAGCGGGCAGAGGGGCACACACAGGTGAGGAGGGCGCGGGCTGGGTGCCACGTGGGGGCGGCTTGTTTACGTCTCTTTTGTTGTAATGCAGCCCCATGAGGAGACGGCAGACACGACCAGCCGGGGGACTACTTCTGTGCAGTGTGTGAGGGCAGGAGAGGGGACTACTTCTGTGCAGTGTGTGAGGGCAGGAGAGGAGGGGGGGGCAGACCTGTCCTAGCCACTGCTGACAGGAGAGGGGACTACTTCTGTGCAGTGTGTGAGGGCAGGAGCGGAGGAGTGGCAGACCTGTCCTAGCCACTGCTGACAGGAGAGGGGACTACTTCTGTGCAGTGTGTGAGGGCAGGAGAGGAGGGGGGGCAGACCTGTCCTAGCCACTGCTGACAGGAGAGGGGACTACTTCTGTGCAGTGTGTGAGGGCAGGAGAGGAGGGGTGGCAGACCTGTCCTAGCCACTGCTGACAGGAGAGGGGACTACTTCTGTGCAGTGTGTGAGGGCAGGAGAGGAGGGGGGGCAGACCTGTCCTAGCCACTGCTGACAGGAGAGGGGACTACTTCTGTGCAGTGTGTGAGGGCAGGAGAGGAGGGTGGCAGACCTGTCCTAGCCACTGCTGACAGGAGAGGGGACTACTTCTGTGCAGTGTGTGAGGGCAGGAGCGGAGGGGGGGGGGGGCAGACCTGTCCTAGCCACTGCTGACAGGAGAGGGGACTACTTCTGTGCAGTGTGTGAGGGCAGGAGCGGGGTTAACTAGTTGTGACAGATTTGGCAGAATAGATAACATGAGGACAGGGTCTGGCAGCAGAGAGGTTAACTGTGGTGGAGATAGGACTGGCGGGAGATGAGGGGTTGGCAGCAGTGGCTGGGCAGGTGTGGAAGCAGAAGGGTTAACCATGGTGGAGATAGACAGATTTGGCAGTAGAAGAATTAACTGTGATGGGGGATATAGCTGCCAGAAGAGGGGCTTGGTGTGTTGCAGGCAGGACTGGTAGCAGAGGGGTTAACTGTAATTGGGACAGAACTGACACCGGAGGGGGTTACGTTTGGGACAGAACTGGCAAAAGTGTGTTTGGGGCCAGAGTGGGGTTAACTGTATGTGGGACTGGACTGGCAAGGATGGGGTTAACTGTATGTGGGACTGGACTGGCAGGGGTGGGGTTAACTGTATGTGAGACTGGACTGGCAGCAGATGAGTTAACAGTGTTAGGCACAGAAGTGGCAGAGTAGGGGTTCAATGTGTTTGGACAGTACTGGCAGCAGAGGGGTTAATGGTGAAATGAATTTCCTACATAGTTCCCATGGTGAGCCTCATCCTCATTAGGATCCGAGCTCTCTGCAATGATTGGCTGATAGAAGTGCAGCACCGCCCCTGGCCTTTCTGCTTGTCACTGATTGGTTCTCCGTGCTGTCACTCTCCTGGGAGAAGTAGTTTGTTTGCGGGCTGCTTACATTGTGTGGTACATACATTACCTGCCACCTCCTAGGCATGCTGAGGGAGCAGCGGGCAGAGGGGCACACACAGGTGAGGAGGGCGCGGGCTGGGTGCCACGTGGGGGCGGCTTGTTTGTCTCATTTGTTGTAATGCAGCCCCATGAGAAGACGGCAGACACGAGGAGCCGGGGGACTACTTCTGTGCAGTGTGTGAGGGCAGGAGCGGAGGGGGGGCAGACCTGTCCTAGCCACTGCTGACAGGAGAGGGGACTACTTCTGTGTAGTGTGTGAGGGCAGGAGCGGAGGGGGTGGCAGACCTGTCCTAGCCACTGCTGACAGGAGAGGGGACTACTTCTGTGCAGCGTGTGAGGGCAGGAGAGGAGGGGTGGCAGCAGTGGCTGGGACAGGTCCGACAGGAGAGGGGACTACTTCTGTGCAGTGTGTGAGGACAACAACCTCCTCACTGGCCTGTCTGTCATCAGAATGTGGACTAGTCTGATGGGAGAGGGGCTGAACAGTTTTTTAGGACAAGCCTGGCATAAGAGGGGTTAAATGTACATGGCACGAGATGAGTTAACTATATGTAGGATGGGGTTGCGTGTATTATGTAGCCTGTGTGTGGCAGGAGAGGGGTTAATGTTGGATAATGAATCGCACCCCTTGGCAGTGCCATCTCTGGCCTATTTATAGCCTCCCCTGGCACCTGGTGTGAACAGATCTGCACCTTGTCTCAGGGGTAGTGAGGAGAGAGCGCAGAACTAAATGCTGCTTCACCTGCGGCCTGTGCCCACAATGGGTCCCGTTCCTGTAGTTGCACAGGGGCGCTATAGTGACGTCCTCGTGATCTGTACTGCATTGGTGGAGAGGAGCACAGCAGGGATGTGTATGTAGTGATGCTCTGCTATGCTGGATGCTGCAGAGTTGAATCAGAGCATGTTCCCAATGTCGGGGTCAGTATTGAGCGGACTCCTGTCCAGTCTCTTCTAAGTTCCTGCACAGTCACCAGATAAAGTTGCGATCCTGTGGCATGTCTGGTCAGTGCTGGGCACATCTCTCACTTGTGTCTTTCCTGTTACCACACTTGGGTTAAGACTCAGAAGTGAAAAGACCTAAAAGTTCTCTCTGCTCTTATTTCGGGTCTGATGGAAAGAACCCATTTGGCAGAACACGCGTCTGGGCTGGAGGTAGCCACGCCGAAAACTCTAAGCAAATTATTAAGGCCTCTTTCACACGGGCGTCGCGTGTGAGGGCCTGATAGGATGCTGGTGCGTTGTGGGAAAATGCAGCATTTTTTCCACGCGAGTGCAAAGTGTTTTAATGCGTTTTGTACGTGTGTGAGAAAAATCTGCATGTTTGGTACCCAGACCTCTTCACAGAAGTTCGGGTTTGGGTTAGGTGTTCTTGTAGATATTATTATTTTCCCTTATAACATGGTTATAAGGGAAAATAATAGCATTCTGAATACAGAATGCATAGTAAATTAGGGATTGAGGGGTTAAAAAAATAATTAAACTCACCTCATCCACTTGTTCGCCCTGCTCGGCTTCTCTTTTTTTTCTTCTACTTTGATGACCTGGGAGAAAAAGGACATTTGGTGACATCACTGCGCTCATCACATGGTCCATCACCAATGGTGATGGATCATGTGATGGACCATGTGATGAGCGCAGTAATGTCACCAAAAGTCCTTTTCCTCAAAGAAGAAGAAAGAAGAGAAGCCGGGCTGCCTTTGTTTTTTTTTTTTTTTTTTATTGCCCCTCCAGCGCTATTTTACTAAGCATTCTGTATTAAGAATGCTATTATTTTCCCTTATAACCATGTTATAAGGGAAAATTATAAAGATTGGGTCCCCATCCCGATCGTCTCCTAGCAACTGTGCGTGAAAATCGCACCACATCCGCACTTGCTTGCGATTTTCACGCCGCCCAATTCACTTCCATGGGGCCTGCGTTGCATGAAAACGCACAATATAGAGCTTGCTATGATTTTCACGTAACACACAAGTGATGCGTGAAAATCGCCACTCATGTACACAGCCCCATTGAAGTGAATTGGTCAGTGCGGGTGCAATGCATTCACCTCACGCATTGCACCCGCGCGGAAAACTTGCAGGTGCGAAAGAGGCCTAAGGGTGCAGCCACACGTGGTTTAAATGCAGAAAAGAACTTGTGCACAGGACTGTTGTGTGGTACGCAAACTGCGGATCCGCAAAACACAGATGTGGGCATTCCGCATTTTGCGGAGCAGAACAGCTGGCCCCTAATAGAGCAGTTGTATTCTTGTCCATGATGCGGATAATGGACACATTCTGTAACTCTGCGGATGGAACAGACGTGCGGACGCGGAGAGCTCACAAAGTGCTGTTTATCTGTTGCAGACCCGTTGAAATGCAAAAACTGCAGACTGGATACGGACCCAAACCACGGACGTGCATGAGCCCTTACGTGTAGGAAATCTGCAGCATTTAGACTGCCTGCACACGGCGCGGATTACGCCGTACTTCTGCGCACATTCTTGTGTGAGAACCCCCCCGCAGCGCAATGCATTAGCAGTAAAGCATATGGGAGTAGACTAATCTCTCTTTGTTTCATCCTTTTCAGTGCAAGATCTGTGGCAAAACCACATCAAATCACTGCAAGTAACAGGCGGTATTTGGTGCGGAATTCTCAGCAGAATACGCCGGTTTAAGCTGGTTTTTGACCATGACTTTCACCCTTTGGAACCAGCCCATCTGGTGGAATTTCGCCCGTTCCCCTGCGGGATCTCTACGTGTGGCCGTGCCCTAATGATTCTGTTCCTAATTTCCATGGAGAAGATGACAAACCTTGGTTGCTTGTGCTTGAATTTAATCTTATAGGGGGTTTGGTGATCCTGGGGGTCCCCTGTTGTAGTGATCCTGGGGGTCCCCTGTGCTGTGGATACGTGGTAAATGTCCATTGTGGTAATATGGGAAGTTGTAATGCTGCACACTTTGTCCAGAACCCTACACGATCCAAGGGAACCACCATCGGACATTGGAACATGCTCCCAGCACCCACTGAACCCATCCATAGTCCATTGGCCTGACAAATGGCATGAGTATGTCCTTTTGGCATCCACAGGTCATATATATAGCGGTATATCTTTTTTTCCCGCCCATTTTCCTTGGGGGACACAGACCTTGGGTATAGCTCAGCTCCCTAGGAGGCGTGACACTAAGTAAAACTGTTAAGCCCCTCCTCCATCAGCTATACCCTCAGCCTGGAGATAGAGGCTACCAGTTTTAGCTTAGTGTCCAAGGAGGCAAAACACTCCCTGCTACTGCAGGGCTGTTTTCTCCTTGTTATTTTTACTTTTTCTTCTAATTTTGTTATTTTATTTTTTCTTAGGGATACCAGAGACGCATTAGACCTCTCTGCTCTCCCGGGGTTGAGCTGCGCCAGTGCCAACTTATCTGCACTGCTGCCTCCCCCACAGAAGCAATAGGAGGATCTGGGCAGCAATGGCTCCCCTACATCCCGCCAGCTAGGGGGTCGCCCGCACGCCAAGCCCCTCTTCCAGCTTCCTGCCACTGCGGTGCCAGTGGCTGAAGGGGCGACCCTGCTGGAAAGGACTGAGGGTGAAGACGTCGGACGGTGAGATGGCTATTCCAGCCCATACCCCGTTCCTATCTGCAGCATCTACCCCTCTGGGTAAGGGGGGCACCCGTGGTCGCTCATTCTGAGCGCTCATCTGCAGGACAATGCAGCACAGCAGCATCCTCAGCACCCCCACGCCGTTCCCCCCCACGCTGCTATCTTTCTCCCCCCCCTCCCCCTCATTCGGGGCTGACTCCATTTTTCTCTTCTCTCTCTCCCCCTTCCCACCGAGAACGGGGGGCGGGGCTTAGCGGTCCCGGCGGGGGGCGGGGCTTAGCGGTCCCGGCAGGGGGCGGGGCTTACGTGCGCGTCATTTTGGGGGCGGAGCTACGTTCTCCTTCACAGGAGACATTTCAAGCGCTGGAGGGGGCGGAGCTTGTTCCCCGTGCTTTCTGCTGAGGTTTCCCGCGCTTCCTCACTCCTGACAGGAAGCTGGGACACGGTGGGGGACTCTAACCTCCTGTGTACATCGCTCGGCTTCTGTGGGCGCTCTCTGCTGCTCTCTGCTGCTCACTGCTGTTCACTGCTTCTCTGCTGCTGCTGATCTGGGCCATCTCCTGACGTTCTTCTGAGGCACTGGTAGGACAGTTAACCCTCCTGGTCATAGCTGCTATAACCCTTTGTGGTCTCTATATTAGAGTACAACCACACTTCAGCATGTCAGATCCCACAGGTGCCCCCAAACCCTGGTACCATGCCTGTACCGCCTGTAAGGAACTTTTTCCGCGTGGGCAATCTGAGCCGCATTGCCTTGCATGTCAGGCCCCGGTGCAGGGCCCGCTTCCCGCTACGCCCCCCGGTGCCTCTGAACCCCCTGACTGGGCTAGGTCTCTGTCTCAGGCGGTGGAAAGCCTTACACACGTAGTGGGCCGTCTCGTGGATAGACCGCCTCTCCCGCAGGCTGCCACAATCCCTGTCGCACCCGCTGGGACTACCGTTTCTGCCGCCCCCACTGGTTCCCTGCCTCCCAGCGAATCTTCAAGGGCCCGGCATACTCAGAAACGTTCAAGGGTTGAGCGCACATCTTCTCCAGATGCTTCGCTCTCTCCGCCATGCGTGCGAGCTCAGTCAAGTCTATCCTCTCAAAGGGATACGCTTTCTGAGGGAGAACTGGCGGATTCGGACGTGGACATGGACTCAGAGCTTCCGTCCAAATTGGCGTCCGCGGTGGGGCATCTTGTCACTAGCATCCGTGATACCTTTCAGCTACACGATGACCCCCCCAGCTCTGAACAGGCCGGCGTGTCCTTTCTCCGCCCCAAACAGGCCTCCAAGGTTTTTCCCATACACGCTGATTTTTCTTCTGTGGTATCCAAGGCTTGGACTCGGCCTAACGTCCGCTTTATTACACCCAAAAAGCTGGACATTTGTTATCCCTTTCCAGCGGATTCTGTGACCACGTGGACATCCCCGCCTAAGGTTGATCCTCCCGTGGCTCGCCTGTCCAAAAGCACTACTATTCCTGTACAGGACGGATCTTCCCTCCAGTCTGTTGAGGACCGTCGTACGGAATCCCTCTCCAAGGCCATATTTACTGCCTCTGGTTCGGCCCTTAGACCGGTCTTTGCCTCCGCCTGGGTTGGCAAAGCGGTCTCTGAATGGGGTTTGCAACTGGAACGGGAGTTAGGGTCGGACGTCCCTGTTCAGGACCTCCGTTCCTTAGCCCAACTAATTGTTCAGGCCGGAAAATTCGTCTGTGAGGCCTCCCTTGATGCGGGTGCCCTCATTGCCCGTTCCTCTGCCCTGGCAGTTTCTGTCAGGAGGGAACTCTGGCTGAAGGTTTGGGCGGCGGACGCCGCTTCCAAACGCTCTTTGGCCGGCCTACCATTCACGGGTTCCCGCCTGTTCGGAACCCGTCTGGACGAACTTATATCAGAGGCCACGGGTGGGAAGAGTACTCACCTCCCCCAGTCCAGGCCAATGGGCGCCCCCCGTGGTCGCGCTGGTTCGTCCCGTTTTTCGGTCCTTTCGCAAGCCCACCGGGTCTAGACCCGCGGCCAGTTCTTCTTCCTCTGGCCCAGCCCAGGATAGACGCAAGAAGCCGTTTTTTCGGACGCAAACTACCTGGCGCAAGTCCCAGCCTGCACGGGCTCCCACAGGCCAGCAGCCCTCTGCCTGAAGGTGCGCCCCCACCCACCCGGGTGGGGGGCCGCCTTCTCCTATTCAGGAACGTATGGCGGGCCCACATCTCAGACGCATGGGCGCTCGAGATTGTATCTTGCGGATACAAAATCGAATTTGCGTCCATTCCGCCAGACCGTTTCTTCCGATCCCGTCCTCCGCGAGATCCCGTACGAGTGGCCGCCTTCTTCGCGGCCATTCACTCTCTAATGGACAAGGGTGTCGTCGCCCCCGTGCCTCCGACGGAAAGGTTCAGGGGGTTCTACTCGAACCTCTTTGTGGTTCCCAAGAAGGAAGGCTCAGTGCGTCCGATCTTGGACCTAAAACGCCTGAACCGTTTTCTCCGACTGCAGAGATTCCGGATGGAGTCTCTCAGGTCCGCAGTGGCCTCCCTGGAAAGAGGGGATTTCATGGCCTCAATCGACATTCAGGATGCATACCTCCACGTTCCGGTTGCTCCATGTCATCACCGCTTCCTGCGCTTTGCGGTGGGGGACGATCACTTCCAATTCGTCGCCCTTCCCTTTGGTCTGGCGACGGCTCCTCGAGTGTTCACCAAGGTCCTGGCCCCTGTCTTGGCCCTTCTACGTTCAAGAAGTGTTTTTCTTCTCCCATACTTGGACGACATCCTGGTCAAGGCACCCTCCTTCTCTCAGACATCCCGCAGTGTGGAACTCACTCTGGAGACCCTGACGCGGTTCGGTTGGATTATCAACCACCCCAAATCTTCCCTTACCCCCTCCAGACGGCTGATCTTCCTGGGGATGCTCCTGGATACAGAGTTGGCGGAGGTCCGCCTTCCGTCGGACAAGCGTCTGGCCCTTCGCGGGTCGGTTCGCAGTCTCCTCCGTCATCACCGCCCTTCCCTCAGATCCAGCATGCGGTTGTTGGGAAAGATGGTTGCCTGTTTCGAAGCGGTGCCGTTCGCACAATTCCGATCCCGCACCTTTCAGAGGGCAATTCTGTCGGCCTGGGACAAATCACCGAGGAGTCTGGACAGGACCTTTCTTCTGCCTCCCCTGGCTCGGGCTTCCCTCGGCTGGTGGTTGCATATCCCTCTAAGGGGGAAGTCCTTCCTTCCACTGAACTGGCTGGTGATTACCACAGATGCCAGCTTACGGGGGTGGGGGGGGGGGGGGGGTTTCCCTCCCCGGTCCGTCCAGGGCGTTTGGTCTCTATCGGAGTCCAGACTTCCAATCAATATTCTGGAACTGAGGGCGATTCTTCTGTCCCTCAGACACTAGACCCATCTGCTGAGGGGCCACCCTGTTCGGATCCAATCGGACAATGCCACGGCTGTGGCATACATAAACCATCAGGGAGGCACTCGCAGCGATGCAAGAGGTGACCCTCATTCTCCTCTGGGCGGAGACGCACGTGCCGGCCTTATCTGCGATTTACATCCCGGGGGTGGACAACTGGGCGGCGGATTTCCTCAGCCGGTCCACCATCGACCCGGGAGAATGGTCCCTGCACCCAGAGGTGTTCGAAGCCCTTTGTCTTCGCTGGGGTCGCCCCGACGTGGACCTCATGGCCTCCAAATTCAACCACAAGGTCCCCCTATACCTGGCCAGGGCACGGGACCCGAAGGCATACGGCGCCGACGCGCTCGTCCTTCCGTGGCGCGAATTCTCCCTTCTGTACGTCTTTCCTCCTTTACCCCTCCTGCCACGGGTTCATCGGAGGATCGCGGCAGAGGGCGTCCCCGCGATTCTAATCGCCCCGGATTGGCCCCGCCGGTCTTGGTACGCCGACCTAATGTTGCTGTTGGCAGACGCACCGTGGCCACTGCCCTCCAGGGAAGACCTTCTCTCTCAGGGACCGATCTTCCACGAGCATTTAGGCTCGCTACGTTTGACGGCGTGGCTATTGAGACCGCCGTCTTAACGCGACGGGGTTTCTCCGCGGACGTAGTCCGCACCATGATCCGGGCTCGTAAGCCCGTATCCTCTAGGATCTACTATCGGGTTTGGAGGTCCTATCTGGGGTTCTGTGAGTCCCGGAGCATCCCACCTCTCCGGTTTTCTCTTCCCACAATCCTGTCCTTCCTCCAGTCGGGTCTGGACCTGGGGCTGTGCCTCAGTTCTCTGAAGGGTCAGATTTCGGCGCTGTCTAATCTTCTCCAGCGTCCCCTGGCCCCTCTAGGGCCAATTAAGACCTTTTTACAAGGGGTGGCTCACTCTGTTCCGCCGTACCGCCCTCCAGTTCCTTCCTGGGACCTGAATGTGGTGCTCTCGTCGCTCCAATCAGCCCCCTTCGAGCCTTTACGGGAGGTCTCCCTTCGCCTTCTGTCCTGCAAGGTCATCTTTCTTGTGGCCGTCACGTCTCTCCGACGGGTGTCGGAGTTAGCGGCTCTTTCTTGCTCCGAACCTTTCCTGATCTTCCACCAGGATAAGGTTGTGCTTCGGCCTGTCCCGACTTTCCTGCCAAAGGTGGTCTCCGCCTTTCACATCAATGAGGACATCGTCCTTCCGTCGCTCTGTCCCTCTCCTTCCCACCCCAGAGAACGGGAACTGCACCGTCTGGATGTGGTCAGGGCGTTGAGGATTTACTTGGAGGTCACCGGGTCCTTTCGGCGCACGGACTCCCTGTTTGTGGTTCCGGAGGGTTCGCGCAAAGGGTTGGCGGTCTCCAAGGTGGCTATTGCCCGTTTCATTAAACTGGCGGTGTCTGAGGCTTATCGAGCCAAGGGCAGACCTCCGCCTTTCGGCGTCACTGCTCATTCCACCAGAGCAGTCGGAGCTTCCTGGGCGCAGAGGCATCGGGCCTCGGCTGAACAGTTGTGCAAAGCAGCCACTTGGTCCTCTCTGCACACTTTCACAAAGTTCTATAGGGTGCATACGCATGCATCAGCGGATGCTGCTTTGGGCCGCCTGGTTTTGCAGGCAGCGGTTTCCTGATGCTCTGGTGGTGTTCCGCCTTGGGTTTGTGGTCCCTCCCTTCTTGGACTGCTCTTGAACGTCCCAAGGTCTGTGTCCCCCAAGGAAAATGGGCGAGAAAAGGAGATTTTTGTATAACTTACCAGTTAAATCTCTTTCTCGCTCTTCCTTGGGGGACACAGCACCCACCCTTCTGTGTTTGGTTACAGGGTTATGGTCTGGCGCCCCGTTGGGTTGCTGGCTGGTTGTTTCCGTTATTGGTTGTTATCCTTTCACTACTTGGACACGCAACTGGTAGCCTCTATCTCCAGGCTGAGGGTATAGCTGATGGAGGAGGGGCTTAACAGTTTTACTTAGTGTCACGCCTCCTAGGGAGCTGAGCTATACCCAAGGTCTGTGTCCCCCAAGGAAGAGCGAGAAAGAGATTTAACTGGTAAGTTATACAAAAATCTCCTTTTTTTTGTACTGTATGGGAGAGCGTAGCATGATGTGCTGTACAGCTGACCACTGCAATAAAGAGGTATACCACGCAGCTATTTTTTCCTATTTCAAAATGATGGTGGCCCATGGGCAGGAGAATCGCTGCCAGACGAGATGGTTGGAGGCAACCGTACAACACCTGAAGCATCGTCTGCAGAAGTGGCATCTCCTGGGCTGACCCGATCTGGCTCCTGGGCGGTCTTCACTGGACTTCTGGGCCTACTTCCTGCAGAGACGGGAATCAGGATCATGTTTGCCGCTGCATCAAAGGACAACCCTCAGTGGAGATATGGCCCTAAGTGGCATGTGACGTGCTGCTCGGGGACACATCACCGCTGAGGCCATTCAGTGGCTGCTGCAGTGCACGTGACCACATCTGTGCAGGAAGTTGAGAAAAGGAACCAGAAATCCTGTGAAGACAGTCCGGAAGTCAGACCCTAGGGCCTGGGACCAAGTGAGTGAGGGCCTGATGGATGGTGCAGATTCGCTCCAACTTTCTGGACACATGTAGCAGAAATTTCCGGTGAAGAACAGGTCATGGAGGTGTCTTCACAGATTTGTCTCAATACCTTTTGAAGTAGAATGCCATGGATTTATAAATCTTAAGTATTCTCATCAAAAAGCCATGTGAAACTGATGGAGTGACCCTACCGATAGTGTGGACCCAGCATCTCCAGAACCGTGCCAGGCTACTGCTGCTCAGCTCCCGAGTTTCAGACTCCCACTGACCTAAGGATAGGGCATCAATATTCGTAGCCTAGAAAACCCCTTTAAGTATTGACTAAATGCACTTAAAGGGGTATTCCAGTTATGTAAGGCTATCCCTTATCCACAGAATAGGCTATAAGTATTAGGGCTCATCCAGACGGCCATATTCTGTCTGCAAAAACGCGGCTGTTTTTTTGCGGATTAGATGCAGACCCATTCACTTCTACGGGGCTCTTTTCTTCCTTTCTATGGCTCCGCAAAATAAATAAAACATGTCCTATACTTGTCAGTGAAAATCAGGACGTGGCCCTATTGAAGTCTATGGGTCCGCAAAAATGCGGAATGCAATCAGTTTTTTTTGCGGACATGCTGAATTGTCCGCCAAGAAACGTATCCACAGTTTTGCGGTCAGGATACGGCTGTCTGAATGAGCCCTAAAATTGGTGGGGATCCTACTGCTGGTACCCATACTGATCACGAGAACGGGGGCCCATACCCTGCGGAGCTGCCCAAAATGAAAGGCGCAGCTGGCTGGGACTTTCTCCCAGCTGCTCCATTTATTTCTATAGGAGTTCCAGAGACGGCAGAGTACAGCGCTATTTCCAGAACGCCCATAGAAATGAATGGAGCGTCCATGTACCTACCCGTTCATTTCAGGGGACTCCATGGGGTACAGAGCCTGTTTCTCTTAATTGGTGGGGATCCCGGCGGTAGGACCGCCACCAATATAATAGTTATCTCCTATCCTGCGGACTGGAATACTCCTTAAAATTTTGAGAAAATGACCCAATAAATGCACAGGTCATTTGATAAATTGCACTTACTGTCGACTGAGCGCAAAGACTTTGGTGGGACCGGCCAACCATCTAATGTAGTTGAGATAAGCATAGGTGTCTGGAGCCTGTGCAGATGTGGCCAGCAGCTGCACTGTATGAATGTGCATTTGGTAGGAGTTGGACAGGTACCAATGATACCAGGAGCCTTGGATAAAAGGTTGTCTGAGAGTTTTATACTCGGGATAGGTCATCAGTATGTGTTCGGTGAGGGTCCGACACCTGGCACCCCTGCCGATCAGGGCAGTGACCTCACGTTCATCGGTCACACGGCCTTGGCTCAGTCCGGTTCAAGTGAATGAGGCTGAACTGCATTCGGATCCCCTACAGATCGCACATTGACGACCCCTTTAATAATAACGGATGGGAATGCATACTTTTTTAGCGTCAGTCTTTGATTGTTAGAAGCGGCTGGATGGCTAACAGACCGCTGGACTAAAAAATAATCCAGTGGGCATATAGGGTGTGTATGTATCTGTGGGGTGGCGGTCTCTACCTGAAACTTGGGTCGTCTCGCTGATAAAGTGCTTGCCATTTTCCTGTTTGGATCGTGTTCTCGGTGCAGACAGACACATTGATTTCTTCCATGGAAGATTCTAAATATGAACATGATCTAGATGGGAATAAGTGAGGATATTTAATATTGATGTGCTGGCACGCTCCTTGGAGACCTCCCTGAATGGCCTTTTATATGGAGTTTCTATTTGGAATGGATGTTGTGCAGTGTTTATATGGCCACTGTATAGCGGTGCTCATGTAGATGTGCGCTGTGATCTGGCGTCTGCTCTTCCATAAATAACCATCAGTGCCATGACTTCTACATCAGTGGCCCCTTCTGATTTATTTATTTTTTATTTTTATTTGCCCCCTGACATGACGCTACATACCAGTTATTGCAGTTCAGTGGGGTGTACAACCCTTTAAAGGGTTTCTGTCACCTAAAAAATGGGTATCAGCACATCGCTAATGCCAGCTGAACATAACTATATTAGCGCCATCTCACTGCCTGCCGCCGTTATTGAGAAAAACAAACTTTTATATTATGCTAATTAGCCTCTAGGAGCGGGGGGGGGTGCGTTGCCCCTTCTCCTGGAGGCTCCGTTCTCCCTCCTCTGGCCACTCCCTGCTACACTAGATGGACAGGGGCAGGCATCGCTGGTCTCCTACCTCCGGCCCTGTCTGCCATGTAAATCTGTGGAATAGTGAAGGGCGCTCGCCGGCTGCCAGCTTCCTCACTGCGCCTGCATAAATGAGAAACGCCGCTCATGTGCTCAGACCCATTGAAATGAAGGGTCCAGATTCCGTCCGGATGCTTTGTGTTCTCTACATGCATCACATCTGGATGGAAAACTTGCTCATGTGAAAGAGCCCTAATAAATTTAGCACATCTTGTGGTAGTGCGAAATGTAAATCTATGCCAGCCTTGATCTGGCGTGTAATGTACACCAGTTATCTGTCAGGCCACCTCACACTTATTAGCCCTGCTCACTTCCATGAAAAAGAGTGGCGTGAAACACTAAGGGGCAGATAAGACGTGTTTTCTAAGGCTTGTGGTTTAGTGGAAATTGGGTGTACCTTAGTGGGTAAAGGGGGCACATCCACAACAGAAGTTGGAGGCTATGGCCATCCATGTAGTAAGTGACCAGATGGTGTGAGTAGTACAGGTACTGGCTATCTAGAGTATACAGGCTTCCTGCGTCTTCTAATCCTTCCCATCAAATGTAATTGGCAAAATTTGCTAAGTATATATTGACTTCCAGCCAGTGACTTGTGACCTGCTCTGCTCGCTTGTCCCTTTGTCCCACAGCTGTCCCCTGCCACGTGAAGATCTGGTAGACATGTCTGCTGAAGAACACCATAAACCTGAGCGGGTACCGCTATACCCTGGCACCCCCTGTACCCTTACTACGCTGTATGTTACACAACCATGCTGGCCACTGCAGACTGGTGCTAGTTCACTTGAATGGGGGCTGAGCTGCAGTACCCCAGTATGGCCACTACACTGTGGATGGAGCCTTGTGTTTCCAGTTCCGTCCACTGTATAGTTTCTGGGACCAGTCGCCGCTGGGTGTTGGTCCCCCCCCTTCCCCACCCCCAACAATTCTTATTTTTGTGACCCAGCCTGAAGATAGGCCATTAGTATCTAAGTACTGGAAAGCCCTTTGAAAGTTCCTATAGCTGGATTAATATTGACCCTAAAGTGGTTTCTCTGACCCCTATTGATACAGGACTGTTTTACCTTGTCTTTACCACAGGAGCCAGATGTTACAGGCAGATATTAAAGTCACTGGGAAGCCGGACCAACCTCTCCTGCATGTATGTATACCCATGTACTTGTCTATAATCCTTTCCTGCTATATGCACCAGCAGTGGGACCTTGTCTGGTCCAGTCCCCCATGTTTACATGAGGCATAGTCCGGGTGGAACGTCAGGAATGTGCTGCTGTTTGGCTCTGAGGGAGGGAATGTTCTGCACGTCCTGGCTGCCGGCTAGACCTCCTTCAGCCTCCAGCCCTTAGCATGCCTCCTTTTGTGTATTGTCTTCATGCTGGCGGCCCCTTCTCTAGCACATAAGGCTAAAACATGATGAAATGGGGCTGAAGGGTGAATTACATCCTTTTTATGACCTCACCTACTAATATACACGTATATTGTAATGGTCTTAGTGCTGTACATGGATCACAGATGGCTTTGGACACCATTTATATCACATATGTCGCCGTTTTTATTTTTTGTTATTTACAACATTCATCTGACAGGTTAGATTATGTGGTATTTTTATATAAAATGATTTTTTTGTGTCTCCACATTCTGAAAGCCATAGTTGTATTTACTTTTTGGGCGACTGTCTTATGTAGGGGCAAATTTTTTTCGGGATGAGATGACGGTTTGATTGGTACTATTTTGTGGTGCGTATGACTTTTTGATCGCTTACTATTACACTTTTTGTGATGGAAGGTGACCAAAAAATGCCTTTTTTATTTATATTTTTTTTACACCGTTTTTATATTTCTTTCATTTTTTACGGTATTCACCTGAGGGGTTAGGTCATGTGATATTTTTATAGCGCACCTAATATGTACACTTTTTTTTTATTTACTTAAGTTTTACACAATACCAGTATTTTTTAAGCAAAAAAAATATGTTTTAGTGTCTCCATATTCTGAGCCATAGTTTTTATATTTTTTGTGGGCGATTGTCTTAGGTAGGGGATAATTTTTTGCGGGAAGAGGTCACAGTTAGATTGGTACTATTTTGAGGGGCATACGCCTTTTTGATCACTTGGTGTTGCACTTTTTGTGATGTAAGGTGACAAAAATGGCTTTTTTTTTTTCTTACACCGTTTTTTTTTTTTTCTGGTATTTATCGGACAGGGTGGATCATGTGATATATTTATAGAGCCGGCCATTGCGGACGCGGTGATACCTAATATGTTTTTTACATTTTTTTATATTTTATTTTTTTCTGTTTTTTATTATAAAATAAGGGGAAAGGGGCGTTTTAGTTTTTCTTTACTTTATTAATTTTATTAAAAACACTTTTTTTTTTTTTTTCTTCTTTACTTTACACTAACAGGTTGCCTAGGAGACCCAGCCTGAGGCTGGATCTCCTCGGCTCCTGTAGAAGGCAGGTCCCGATGCCATGCAAGGCATTGGGCAGCCTCTGCACGGCATCGGGCTGCCTTCTGAGACATCGAGTCCCCGCCACAGCAGCGCGGTCAGCGGCATAGAAGGGTTAATCCGCAGCGATCGCCGATACGAAGAGGGGGGTCACAGGACCCCCCCCAGGCATTATCCCAGGGTGCCTGCTAATTGATTTCAGCAGGCACCCAGCTCCGATCGCCGCCCACCACAGACATCAGGGCGTACAGGTACGCCCTATGTCCCCAAGAGGTTAAAGTTCATCTGTGCGCTTGGCAGCTTAAGACATCTATGCTGGTCTCATGTTCATATGTGGCCACATTACTGAGAAAAATAGTTTTTTTCTTATTTTTCTCCTCAAAAACCTAGGTGCGTCTTATAGGGCGAAAAATACGACATATATAATGTATATTTTTAAACTTTTTTTTTTTTTCGTACACTTTTTTAACAGTTGTGCTAAGGAACTTAAACAATCAATCATAGACTCTGATGCATTAGCATTAGAGTAAAGGAGAATTTCACTGTGTTCCTGTGGAGCCCTGCCACAAGGCAGAGGCTCCACAGGAACCTAGGAGCGACAGCCTCGGATCATTCCGGAGCACCAAGGCTGCCGCCCACAACATCTATCTCCCCCGATCTTGCAGGTGCACTGTGGTTTTTAAACTCAGATTTGACCACGGCATCTGAGGGGTTAAATGTGTGCGATCAACATTGTGGTTGAATGCATACATTACCCCCGGGTGTCTGCTGTTTAAAACATCCGGCACCCAGTTGTTATGGCGCTTGGGGACGGGCTCCATCTTTAAATACCTGACCGCCGTTGTATATTTACGTTAGGCGGTTGGGAAAGGGTTAAGAAAAATTTGGGAATGGAGCCTCGGATCATCAAAAGATAAACGGGGTTTTAATCAGGTGAACCACAGCAGACCGTTAGATAGGGAGGCCTCAGGTAACAGATTTAGTTTAAGGTAAAGGCAGTTTTGTATCGCCATGAATGTGACTATGCCATAAAAGCAGGTGCTGTGCAGTGTAGTGGCCCCTACTGAAGTATACTGACCAGTACAGTGCTGCCATACAGAGTATATTCTGTGGGGTATGACGTCTTTTATAGCATACCTTTGTATTAGGGTACGGAAACACTGTTCGTGGCCAGGATCACAGAGTAGCAGTGATCCCATAGAAATAAATGGGATCACAGCACAAGCCGCAAAAACAACACTGCGACTTTTTTGCGATCCCATTCCTTTTCTGCTGACCTTTTACATAGGGCAGCCACTTATCCAGGGGAGCTTTCAATCTATGTACAGGTCATTCTCAAAAAATTAGCATATTGTGATAAAGTTAATTATTTTCTGTAATGTACTGATAAACATTAGACTTTCATATATTTTAGATTCATTACACACCAACTGAAGTAATTCAAGCCTTTTATTGATTTAATATTGATGATTTTGGCATACAGCTCATGAAAACCCAAAATTCCTATCTAAAAAAATTAGCATATCATGAAAAGGTTCTCTAAACGAGCCATTAACCTAATCATCTGAATCAACTAATTAACTCTAAACACCTGCAAAAGATTCCTGAGGCTTTTAAAAACTCCCAGCCTGGTTCATTACTCAAAACCGCAATCATGGGTAAGACTGCCGACCTGACTGCTGTCCAGAAGGCCATCATTGACACCCTCAAGCAAGAGGGTAAGACACAGAAAGACATTTCTGAACGAATAGGCTGTTCCCAGAGTGCTGTATCAAGGCACCTCAGTGGGAAGTCTGTGGGAAGGAAAAAGTGTGGCAGAAAACGCTGCACAACGAGAAGAGGTGACCGGACCCTGAGGAAGATTGTGGAGAAAGACCGATTCCAGACCTTGGGGGACCTGCGGAAGCAGTGGACTGAGTCTGGAGTAGAAACATCCAGAGCCACCGTGTACAGGCGTGTGCAGGAAATGGGCTACAGGTGCCGCATTCCCCAGGTCAAGCCACTTTTGAACCAGAAACAGCGGCAGAAGCGCCTGACCTGGGCTACAGAGAAGCAGCACTGGACTGTTGCATGTCATTCGGAAATCAAGGTGCCAGAGTCTGGAGGAAGACTGGGGAGAGGGAAATGCCAAAATGCCTGAAGTCCAGTGTCAAGTCCACACAGTCAGTGATAGCCTGGGGTGCCATGTCAGCTGCTGGTGTTGGTCCACTGTGTTTTATCAAGGGCAGGGTCAATGCAGCTAGCTATCAGGAGATTTTGGAGCACTTCATGCTTCCATCTGCTGAAAAGCTTTATGGAGATGAAGATTTCATTTTTCAGCACGACCTGGCACCTGCTCACAGTGCCAAAACCACTGGTAAATGGTTTACTGACCATGGTATTACTGTGCTCAATTGGCCTGCCAACTCTCATAACTTGAACCCCATAGAGAATCTGTGGGATGTTGGGAAGAGAAAGTTGAGAGACGCAAGACCCAACACTCTGGATGAGCTTAAGGCCGCTATCGAAGCATCCTGGGCCTCCATAACACCTCAGCAGTACCACAGGCTGATTGCCTCCATGCCACGCCGCATTGAAGCAGTCATTTCTGCAAAAGGATTCCCGACCAAGTATTGAGTGCATAACTGAACATAATTATTTGAAGGTTGACTTTTTTTGTATTAAAAACACTTTTCTTTTATTGGTCGGATGAAATATGCTAATTTTCTGAGATAGGAAATTTGGGTTTTCATGAGCTGTATGCCAAAATCATCAATATTAAAACAATAAAAGGCTTGAACTACTTCAGTTGGTGTGTAATGAATCTAAAATATATGAAAGTCTAATGTTTATCAGTACATTACAGAAAATAATGAACTTTATCACAATATGCTAATTTTTTTAGAAGGACCTGTATTTGTCAGACCGTTTACAGTCCAGTGGACTCTGGGCACGTGGTGATGGTGTAAAGTTCACCATACCAGCGTTCCAGTGCAGTCATGCTACTGCTGGCATTGTGCCACCCTGCCCGCACTTGTTTATAGAGGTTGTAGATAAAGTAAACTACAGTTGTTTAACACCAAGCTGAACTTTTTCTAAATGCAAAAAAGTCTCATGAGGCTGTGGGAAAATCTGCACTAGATGACTGGGTTGTCCCAGGCCCTAGTATATCTCTTCTTAATGATGTGTGTCTTGTGTTGCCCAATTTCAATAAGTTCATCATCTATAGGCATTGATCCAAATATATGAAAACTGTTTTTGCAAAAGCTGTGAAAAGTTTCCAGTTTCTGGTAAATTTTTATAAATTCTGTTCAGCTGGGCAGTGAGTCAGGAGCCAGGGAAAGCCACTGCTGTCCCACAAACCAGTATAAGTAGGACGTGATTCTTGTGACAACTAGAAATGTGACCTTCTTATTGGCCTTGTTCAGATTTTGCAAAAAGCTAAAGAAATGTGGCAAAATACAGATTCCAAAATTCTTGGGTAAGAGGGGAAATTTATCCCCTACTGCACAAAACTGGCTTAGTCGCAAGGGGTTTGAGGCTTTTTAAATGTCATTTCCGAAGACTTTTTGCGCAAATGCTGTTGAGTGGTGTGGGTAGGGCCACTGTCCCTATAGGTTTATCATTTACATCAGTTTTCTGGTGTAAATAATGACTAAAATCTGTGCCGGCTACGAACTAGTGTAAATTTTATTCCAGGTGCATGGACTGCTGAAGGTTGCACCTAAGGCCTTATGCACATGACCATAGTATTGAGGTCTGCAAAATCAACAAATCGCAGATGACTTATTTTTTTACTTTAATGGGTAGGTGGTCCACATTTTGTGGCCAAGAATAGGACATGTTCTATCTTTTTGCAGAATGGGCATTTGAATGCGGATGGCACAGGGATGACATGCATGTTCAGTGTTTTTTTTTTTTTTTAAGCAGACCCATAGAAATGAATTCCATTATGGAAACAGTCATTAGCATGCAGAGGTAAGGGGAGGTGAGGACAGCGCTGCGCTGGCTGGACTTGCCTTCGTTGGTCTTCTTCCGGGTCCCGCTGCGGTGTCCTGACCGCGTACACCGGCAAGACGTAGTGCACGTAGGCACGCACTATGACCTGACGCTGTGCGCCGTCAGCTCACAGTACACAGCAGGACTCGGAAGAAGCAATGGAGCAGGTAAGCTTATTTTTTTGTATCTGAGGCTGATGGGATCTGATTGGGGGCTGGGGGGTCCGTTCTGAGGCTGATGTGGGGCTGCTCTGAGGCTAATGAAGACTATGGGGGTCTGATCTAAGGCTAATGGAGGTTTGGGGATATGATCTGAGGCTGATGGAGCTTACAGGTAGGATTTTGGGGTCTGATATCTGAGGTCTGATGGAAAATGTTTTTTCATTTTTGCATTTTCATTTTTCTTCCCCATCTTTCTTGAGCCATAGCTTTTTTTTATATTTCCGTTCACATAGCTGTATGAGGGCTTATTTTTTGCGGGACAAGTTGTACTTTCTAATGCCTCTGATCAGCCTCTCATGTGCCCCCCAGCCTCTCCCTCTTATTAGCCCCCTCTGGTAACTCAAACCCACCCCCCCACTCCATCCCCAGTATTAATCATTGGTGGCACTGGCCACAGGGACCCCCCTTCCCCATCATTGGTGGCAGTGGGCAGTTCCGATCGGAGTCCCAGCAGTGTAATGCTGGGGCTCCGATCGGTTATCATGGCAGCCAGGACGCTACTGAAGTCCTGGCTGCCATGGTATGTTAGTGAGCAGCATTATACTTCCTTGCGCCGTGGCCGCCGGGTGCTCCTTCTTCTCATAGGTCTGTGCGGCGCATTGCTAATGCTGTAAGCATAAGCAATGCGCCACACAGACAGAAGAAGGAGCGACCGGCGGCCACGGCGCACGCGAGTATAATGCTGCTCACTAACATACCATGGGAGCCAGGACTTCAGTAGCGTGACTCCTGGCTGCCATGGTAACCGATCTTCACTACCGC